>NC_134704.1:13420000-13745000 GCF_043290135.1 Rhipicephalus microplus
TCTCAGTAAAAGCCTTTATTTGCACATTGCCTGGCTGAAATTTCTAGTCGCTTTATTTTCGTAAATTTAACATTAGTGCAGAAACTTATAAAAGAGATTAAATTTCATGACAAACTAGACGTTCACATGTTTACTTTCTTAAACCTTACTTTACACGCACAAATCTTTTCACGAACTCTTCCTTTCCTTGGATCATCATCAAGGAGGAAAGCGGGACGCGGGTTGCTGGGATGTGGCACAAAGAATAAATGGCTGTGTGGGCGTGGTTGCCTGTCATCAAGTGTATCGTCGTGCGCGACAATGTGAAGACTAGGTCAAGGGGCTGTGTGCTGGTTTTTGACAATTTGGGCTCTCTATCATTTCAGGTGAGATGTAGCAGCGTTTTCTTAACCCCACTTTCAGTATTAAAAAAATAATAATTTTGCCGGCTTTTCAATGCATTCACATATTTCAAACAGAACACTATGCCTACGTGCTGCTTTACAGCATCAGGTTGTGTAAATACTTTTTATGTGGCCCAAAGTACCACTAACAATGTCCTTTACGCAACTCCTGAAAATGTGCTTCTTTTATCAGCAGAGTTACATATCTTTTACAAATACCACCCATGATGCTATTCACCAAAAGGACAAACTGGTGGGCTAGTTGGCAGTGCATAACTCAGAACAGTAGGGCAAAAAATCACACAGACAATGACAGAGCAAGACGGAACACTGCACTAAACTAACAACTGAGTGTTTATTTTGGGAAATTGCATATACAGTAAAGCCTTGTTAACCAGAAGTCGCTGTAACTGTGAGAAATCTTCGAATAGAACAGGTTTTTTAATTAAAAGAATATACAAAAAGTGGGTTGCAGAAAATTTGCAAGGTAATCAGGGGTGGTTGCTTGCTGTGCCGGCTAGTTTGCAGCTTCAAGCGTTTTGTTTTCCAGCAATACCTAGTCCAAATTATGCCACAAATACGGAGGAATGGCGGGCCCTGCTTGTGCCACCCTCGTGATCAATTGAAATGCATTCCTGCAGAAAAAAAATGTGCTTTACTGCAACACAGTAATGACACACGGGCAGCCAGTTGCCTGCTCTTTGTAGTGTCGGGAAGTCATGATGCCACCATTCGCCCATTCTTTCTGGTAAAATAAAAAATTTAATATTGGTCAGTGGGACGAAATTCGCAATGTGTTTTGGCTGGGCAGCACGATCATTGAAGTTTTTGAACCTATTTTCAAAGTAGGCGTTGCAGGCAAGAACCCCACCAGCAGTGCAAGTACTCAAATTCCTGGAGCAGCTGCCAATCGGGTTTGCATGCATTTAGAATTACACCAGACACTATTATTTCGTTATATTCCCAGAAAGAATGGTTAAATTATGAGACGCTGACTTTGCAAAAAACATGCAACATGCTGCCCGCGCGGCACAACTGTGTTGCAGTGAAGCACATTTCTTTTTTGCAGGTGCACATGTTAGTTGATCACGAGACTGGTTTTGTGTTTTTGTTTTTTTTTTGTGCTAGAAGCAGCGGGGCATAGGTGATTCACATGTAACTCATTAGTATTGCTACATTGCATTGCCTTGTTGCTCCGCCGTTCCCACAGATTTGCGGCGAAACTGGGATCGGGAATTGTGCATGGCACCCAAAGATTTAAAATTAACCGGATGGTGCTGACCCCCGTTTCAAATTATCCGCTCAGACTTACAGCTCAGACTTAATACGAGACCGCAGAAACATTTCAAATTAAGTGAGATTTTGAAATAACAGAGTTTGAATAAATTAGGTTTTATTGTAGATGCACATGACGTCGCGCGATTAGATATAGAGATGCAGCAAGCTGCCTTTCAATTTGTCCATTTTCGGAAAAGGACATGCTATTTTTGTCGCGTCAGCTGCTCATGTGATATGCTGGGACGATTTACTACTACTACTACTACTACTACTACTACTACTACTATTACTACTACAGTAGTTACAATGGCATGCACGGCATCCAGCCTGAGGACAGTTGGCCCAATAATCTATGCATCAAGGTGACACAGCTTTAGCCCAATGGTCTATGTATCAAGGTAACACCTTTCTAGCAAAGCATTAAAAATTAGTGTAATAAACATTATTCTTGTTGAGTTTAGAGTTGGGCAGCGTTCAAGCTTAGTACGATATAAATCCTGCCATAACACATAAAACCGTGAAGAAAAAAACTTGAAATGTTTTCATGTAGTTGTACAAGATATATGGTAAAATCAACCTGGACCTTAAAAAAACATACGTTAGGCCTCTGTGGTGATGGTTCCACAGGCTCGCGCTTTGGCGCCCGAGCAGAAGAAAGCCAGGCACGCGTGTGTTTGCTGATCAGGGCAGTTTTGTCAAACATGGCTGTCACTTGAGTCTCAAGGTCCACAGGAATGGCAATGCCACGGCTTTTTGCTGCAGGCAAAACAATGTGACACTGTAGAGGGCACTCACCTAACACATTAAAGGAACCATACGGAAAGTCTGCCATATTTAATTTTTTGTCTGCATTTCATCTGAAGATGAATAAGATTTCTTCCACTAACTTGCTCCAATCAAACCATTCCTAAACCACTCAAAAAGAATAGGAGCACAAAAATGTTGGTAACCACCGTTACTGTGCAGTCACCGGCCATCCAGCAGCAGTCATTAGCATTAAGGCACAGTTGCTATGTCCATTATTATTGTCTTTTTCTGTTACTACAATGTATGTCTTCAAGAAGACAAAATTTTGCATGGATTTATAGCAAATAAAAAGCAACACAGAGATGTAAATGATGAATGTACTAAAACAGCACTGTGAACCACTGGTGGATTCAGAGGGGGGGGCGGGGCAGTAGGGGCGATTGCCCCTCCCCAAAGCGTGTGTCAGCACCTCCCCCCTTCCTCTCTTCAGTGCTTATTATTCACCTCCTATCACCAATTAGAACAAATAAGTGGGACCACAGTGAGCACACATTAACAGTATGTGTGCTACATGACTGGGTTTTCAAGCTACTAAAAACAAAAAAAGTCAGAAACCCCCCTCTTCCAGTGTTACTTCAAACGACTGCCCCCCCCCCCCCCCGAAATGAGACGCTGGATGGGAATGTTAACAGCAAGCCCTGCTGTTAACATTCCCATCTCTTGTCCAATGCAGAGTAATGAATGCTCCTTGAATAAACTTCAATAAAATTATTTTTGCTTATTGCTAACAATGAAAACAGTAATGAATAATTAGGCTGCTAAAGGACACATTGTTAGTCACAGCAGAAGCTGATCACCAAGCCAAGATGTACTAATGTTACTTATACATACACTGGTTTACATCTAGCACATGCACAGACATATGTAGAATAAAAATTTATTTTATTTTGCATATTCTGTATGTTCATTCATATAGTCGCAGGTCCTGCAACTATATGACTACAAGCCCTGCGTGAGCCTGGGCCAAAATGTTCTACTTCTCTGCAATACCGTGATTTCATTTTGTGAACGCACTCAAAACTACATGCCACAGCAAATGTGCATTGCAACCATTGACAACTCAAGAGTATAAAAACACAAATAGTGAATGAACAGAAACCAGTGCCAACCTATTTCTGCCAGGGTGCGTATGCAACCTTCAACGTTCATTCGCTGCTGAAGTGCAAGCCACGTGCAGGTGGACAGTCGGAAAGCTGACTGGAGGAGCCGCACAAATACTGGTTGGTGAGTCTAAAAAAAAAAAAGAAATTTTTGCTGAACAATCTGCTCGTAGCAGCGGGCCTCAGTCGCGATTGTCAAATCACTTACTTGTCCCTAGTTGTAAAAGCAGCATGTTGAGAGAAAAACAGACAGGCACAGTAAAGAACAGGTTAGGCTACAACACTCCTACAGTTCCATGCATGTTTATGGTCAAGATGCCACAGTACTAGTTTATAGGACTTCTCTAGTTTTTACGGTAGGATATGCTTTACATTACATAAAACAGCATGTCAAGCAGCCTTTAAGCATTATATTTTGTCAAATGTTTCCATTCCACAGAATGGTTGAAAAAACACAGTGTGACTAGATAATCAATACAACAGGTACCATCATGCAAGATTATTACTACACCAGCTTCTACATAATGTCCTCTAAAGAAAATTACTACTAACCTACTTTAAGTTGTAGCAATTATGTAGGCCAGAGCAAAAACTTACACCAAAATCGTGCTTTTTTGACGAACTTCAATCAGGTCAGGTTTCAGAAGCAGCAGTACAGCGTAGTGCTAGCCAAGAATTTCGTGATCTCAACAACAGTATATGTGAAAATACTAGCAACATTTCGCTCAAACTGTGTTCATGCAAGTCTCATCAACGTAGCTGCCATTGCACAAGCACCATCTGACAAGAATTCTCCATTTTCAAAGGAAATTATAGTAAGTTTTACCAGAACAGGCTGTAAAAAGAGAAAGATATCAGGCACTTAGGTTTATGCATCTGCGTCCACAAAATATTCTTAGCAAAACGTAACAACCTCCTACCACAATGTCACCAGTGTTTGAGGGAGATAAAATCTCACCTGCACAGTCGCACTTTGTTCTGAAAAAGGGGAGTTGAAGAAAGTAGTAATGATGTTCATGACGGTATTCGTGACATAGTTCTCCAACTGCTGGTCAGCATGACGTCTGTCGTGGGTGGCATTGCAGACCTATTACAGTGAGCAAAAATATATTCCAATATCACTTCTCTGCATACGCAACAGGTGAGCAACAGCAGTGACAGACACATAAACAAGCAAAAAATAAGTATGGTAGATTAACTGGAAACTCTAAGGCAGCTTTCTTGCGCTGGTAGTCATCCTGTTAAATAGCAGTGAGTCTTGCCCTTGCTGAAATTGTTATTTGCAGGGTAGTATTTTATACGTACAGGTCAGGGTGGCTAGTCCAGCTCTTGGAGAAGCCCAGACTGCATTCTTGGCACAACTTGCTAATGTGCGATAGGAAGCAGTACAATCTGAAGCAGGCCAAAAGGCCAACGAAGTGTTTACCATACGGCCCAGTCATCTTAGGTGTCTTCAGAAGCCAACACTGCATGTGTGCATCAATAGATGCCACGAAGAAGTTGACATTTCCTGCACTAATCGGTTGTACAGTCACCCAAATCAAGCGTATTAGTGATTTTCCTCTGCATTAGTGTCACACGATGGGACAGAATGGTAACAAAATCATTTTGTGGCCGAAAAGAATGGGGGCGTGCACCTTCTCCCACTTTTGAGAACTTAATTCCGTCATACGGCGAAGGTACATCGAAAAGATAGTTGAAGATGTTGGCAAATGTACCTCTACTGTAACAAGAATAGGCAGCACTAAAAAGCTGTCTAGCAGGTCTTGCTACTAATGTAAAATTTGCACTGTATATTTGAAAAAAATATTTGCGTTTTTGTGAAGGTAATCTTTCTCCCAAAATTGTCTATCTTACATGCACTTCCTTTCCAGCAATGCTTTCAGCACCTGTACATCATGAATTGCATATATGTAATAGTACCACCTAATAATACCCCCTATAGCTGTGCGAATAGAAAAATTTTGGATGTGAAGTGAATTCGAATATTGCGGTGTGAGTGTGAATTGAACAGAATATTTTTCTAATACTTCTGAACATTTTTAGATAGTTCGAAGCGAAATTATGGGGAAAGAAGTTAGAGAGAATCCCCGAGCAATTCTTACGAAATATAGCAGCATTGAAGTGTTTCTTTTTGTTAAGTTGATGAAGTGCTGGCAAGGTGGTATTTCATGGTCTTGTAAAAAATGAGGCAGTACAGAGACCGAACCGTATTTATGTATTGATTTGGTGCAACTAAAGTATTGGCAACAACACTTTACATTTAAAAGGCAAAGATGCTATTTCCTCAATTTCTCCATCTCTTCCAACTTTTGCCGAAGCCACACTGATGTGAAAGACAAGGCTTGGCTTCCTTCGAACTAGGAGCGACAAATATGCCTCGTGGATGTTAACATATAGAAACATTTGGAATTTTGGATGCTGAAAATCTGCGGCATCCAATTTATCAAACTTCCTGCTCGAATTTCAGGTCCAAAGCAGCATTGATCAAGAACTCCAACTCTACCACATTTGTCATCTCTATGTTGAAACCAGCATTTTCTCGAGTCAACACATTTGCGACCGTAACAGAGTGTGAAAGGCAGCTTCGATGTGGTACAGCAGTGTAATTAGGTGAAGCATAAAAAAAATCTGAAGGGGTTACTTTTAATTGAACAGTCTAAAAAGTTCGACTGTAACAGAGCCTGAAAAGCAGCTTTGCTGCAACACAAAATTGTTATGATGAGAAACATATTAAGATCTGAAGGGGTCACTTTCAATCGGACATTGACTGCATTTGTTTTTGAGAAATTCGAATAGTTCGAATACAAAGAATAGTAAGAATTCCAGTTCAAATCGAACCGAATGGCAAGCACTATTAGAAAAATATTCAATGTTTCCAATATTTCCACACCCTTAGTGATAGCATGGCATACCATCACTGACAGGAAAGCAACGAGTGCAGAGCATTAGAAGGGAAATGTATGTGAGATAAGTTTTAGTTATTACTCGAGCAGAAGTAAGCACCAAAAGGTGTAAAACACTTGGGTAGTGCTTTTGATAGAAAAGTCATTTTGCCGTACCGAAAATACATTAAATAAGAAAAAATTTACTCGTGTACATGCAAAATACAGTCATATGAATATGCTCCCACTTCAAATTTGTCATACCAAGTGGCAATTTCATACTAAGCTGAAAGTCAACTAAACTAGGCACGCTTTCAACAAAGATACATTGACCAATGCAAATGCTGGGCAGCTTTTTCTTACCTAAAGCATGTTACCCTCATTCATCTTTTATTTCACAGTGCAGTCCCAGGGAGCCAGTCAAATCCACATTCGGAGTTTGGTCACAAGTTCGCAGTTTGGTAATTAAGATGCAGTAAAAATGTGTAGCTTAGTGTATTCAATGATTTAAGAAAAAGAAACACAACACTAAACATGGGGCAGCACAGCAAAGTATTACATTCTGGTTTCAAAACACTCAAATGCATGTGCAGAAAATCAGCGTGTTTGAAAGGTAATACATGCCATGGCCACATCAACAAGAAAGTTGTCGAAAAGTGTCCATATGTGGTGAGATGCATAAATTTCCTTCATTTCCACTTCCGTGTCAATGAAACAGTGTGATAGGAAGTTGATGTAGGCATCTTTGACCTCAGGAAGACAGTCGGGGTGCGATACAACCCTGCACACAAGGCATGCATTGTATTAGAGCTGAAAACAATCTGGCACAAAGTTATAACTACTCATGCAAGCATGGCATTGGTTCAGGTGTATTAGTGCCTTTAAGTGAACTGCACTCATGTTATAAAACTCACCACATTGCTAAGAAAAACTGATGCAGTTTCTCTTTTCACACAAACGTCAATCAATCAAACATGCAAGAAATAAGCATGCTAAACTACCCCCAAAATACAATCAGTATATAACGAAAAAATTGAAAATGGCATCTAAGTCTCAACAATTAGCAAGTCCAAATAAGTTAGGAGAAGATTAAAAAAATAATGTTGAGGGTATTACATGCCAGAACTAAGATATGATAATGAGCCACACTGTAGCAGAGGGCTGTAGAAGTTTCAACTACCTCGAATTCTTTAATGCACACCGAAATGGAACAGTACACAGGCCTCTAGCATTTTCACCTCCATTGAAAATGCAACTGCTGCAGCCAGGATCAAATCCGCATCTTTCAAGTAAGTAGAAAAGCACTATGACCATTGTATCAACGCCAGTGGTTAAAGAAAAAAAAAAGAAAAAAAAAGCTGTAGTTTTTACAATTATGGCCAACATTAATTTATGTATTTACGATATTGTGACATGTCACTTCAGTTTGTCCAACTTAGAAAAAAAAAATGTTGATAAATCCATAGCTAAGAGTGTCATTCTCATTCAGTGCCTTTTCCAGCTTCATACTTAGTGGCACTCACTATCTACTGGTCGCATGCAGCAGATTCTAATTGGAGTCCAGTAAAAGCAATGGAAACCTATAGACTTTGTCAGCAGGTAAAATAATTCCCACAGAAAAGTACTTTATAAGTTTATCATAGGCAATGAAATAGAGGAACTACACTCAAACCTCACTATAATGAACATGGATATAACAAAGTATCAGTTATAATAAAGTAGATGAGCAATTGTCTTGAAATAAATACTGTGTTATGAATATCCTTTATAATAAATTTTCATATATAGTGAACTTATTTTCTGGTATGATGCAACATTGTTGTAATGAGGTCTCAGTGTACTAAAAAATGGTTGAGCTATGCAAAAACCATACAGACACAACTACAAGGGTGCTCTGCAGTTTTACACGCTTTTCATGCATTCCACAGGATGCCTGCCAGCATAGGCAATGCAGTTGAATGCAATGCACAATGCAGTTGCAAAGTTCTCGCTGCGGCAATACCAAGCATACGTCTTAAGCCCACCTAATGTACTGAAGGCTGTTAAACCAATTCACAGTTACTTAAAATGCAACGATAAATGCCATTATTCCTTGTAAATTCATTGTTACATGTTTCCTTTATCACTGATGAACAAACCATTGCCAAAATCAGTGGTTCTCGAATAAGAGTCCACAGACTCTAGCGGGCCCGCGAAGCCGTTTCTATGATCCACGAAACCTTCACCCATTTTTTTTTTTTTAGAAAAGTCGCGTCTAAAGTCTGTTTAGGCGCGACTTTTTTAAAAAAATGTGGGTGATGCAGTCGCGTCTAAAGTCTGTTTAGGCTCGACTGCATTGATGACTGTTCAAAATGAAGTGATGTGGCATGTTTGTTTGATATTTTTGGTAGCAATAGAAGGTACCTGTTTCGTGCTCCAATTGTGTTAATTTACCTAGGTACCCCCCTCCCTCCCCTCCGCTGCAAGAGGTCCCCAACACATCCATAGTTGAGAACCACTGGCCTAAGTCATAAAATGAAGTAACCTTGAACACTTAATGCTTTATGCAGCGTCCTGCCAGAAGTGCAGGATAAAAGCAATGCTTCTATCAAAGCATAAGCACTATTAGAAAACCTAAAACAAGCACAGATCTAGCAATACAAACACTCAGTCGTAACTCGCACTGTCAAGTCTTCCACGTACTCCTCAGTCTTTCTTTTTGTATACCACGGTAGCAGATGAAGTTAACAATACCATCTCATCATTAAAGAATACTGGCCCAGGTCTTGATCAAATCTGCTCTTCTAAAATTAAACTTGTATCAAAAGAACTTTCCCCAATCTTAGCCTATTTAATCAATATGCTTTTCGCGGCTGCTTTGTTTCCTAAAGGCCTTAAAGCAGGAAAAATTATCCCCATTTTTAAGAAAGGTGATCACGAATACTGGAACAACTATAGCCCGATTTGCATTTTACCTTTCTTTAGTAAAGTCATTGAAAAACTAATTTGCAACCGTTTAATGAAACACCTATCTAAATTCAACATATTATCCGATCACCAATTCGGCTTTCGTCCAGGTCTTTCGACTGAAGTTGCTCTAATAATTTTCACTGAAAGGATTAAATTGACAATTGATGAAGGTCTTCTTTTTGGAGTGGTGTTTATTGATTTTACTAATCAATAAACACCACTCCTCCTGTTTTTGTTACTTATAAATGACTTACCACTTCGTCTGAATCACACTAACGCTCTTCTTTACGCTGATGACACTGCTATTTTTACCGCACACAAGGATCCACTCATGCTACAACAATCACTAAATGTCGACTTAAATAACGTTCATTTTTGGTGTGTATCGAATCTGTTACTCATCAATCCATCAAAGACTAATTTCATGGTATTCCATTCTCCGCAGTTGTTTCCAAACATCGCTTCATTAGCAGTGACACTTGATGGACACTTCATTCATGCATGTTCATCTGCAAAATTTCTTGGTGTGGCATTAGATAAACATTTGAAATTCAGCGAGCATGCGCAGGCCTCAATTCAAAAGGCGTCTTTCGGTATTCACGTGATCATCAAAACACGACCTTACTTCTTCACTGAAATCCTTTTATTTTTATATTATGCATTCATTCATAGTCACCTGTCATACTGCGTATCATCATGGGGAAATACATATTGGTCACATGTAAATCATCTGGAACGATTACAGAAGCAAGCTTTGAGACTCATTACTTTCAAACCATTTTCATCGCCATCAGCCCCCCATTTTTAGCAACATGAACATTTTACCTCTGCATAAACTCATCAGCTACAAAATTCTAATGATCATGTTTCGTATCCTTAATAATGAATTATACATTTCCAGTTTCTCGGGAGTTACTCTTGTAAATACTAACAAGACGAGGTTTTCAGCTAACCGTAATCTACTTCTACCTAAAGTACGTACCAACTATGGTCAAATGACGGCAAGATTTTCATGCATAACACTGTGGAACATGCTGCCTGTTGATCTCAAATCATGCTCAATGTACTCCTTTAGTAAGCACTTGAAGGTCTTATTGTTATATGACTTATGACTTGAATGTTCTCTTTTGGGTTTCTTTGTTTCAAGCAAATTGTCAGTATTGCTCATATGGCCCTACGTTTTTGCACCATTTTCTTTTAAATATTGCTGTGATTCCGTCGCTGTTTGCTGACTAAAAAGGTAATCCTCTTTTTACTTTTTGTTAGAAGGTCCCCCTGACAGTTTTTACTTTGGGACCTCCGATTGTTCATTCGCCATGCAAAAAATGTATTCATAAAAAATGTATCTATTTTTGAATAAACAACAACAAAAATAATTAGTTAAAATGAAGCAAATTTCTTATGTGTGTAAATGTATATCATACAGAAAGCTATCATTTATATGTATAGTTCATATGAATAATGCGAAGTGCTCATATTCTCATGCACAGTACACGAGAGTTCAGCAATGACAAATGGTTGCTGAAGTCCCACATAAAAATTGCCTTAACTATAAATAAATACAACTGTAATAAGAAAAGAAATAATGCACCAAAAGAAACCAGATCACACAGCCAAGAACTCACTGTGTTGATAGCCGGAAAAAATGCCAACACCATAAAAGGGTCCCTGTTTCATCAGTGTCAGCCAAGCAGAGCCGATTGCTGCTTCTCTCAGTGTTTTTTTTTTTTCTGTCTCATGAAGAACTTGTTAGAAGGGTTACTAAGAGCCACTAGGGTGCAAGTGGCCTCCTTGGTACACCACTAGCTGTGCCACTGCATGTAAATAAAGGTGGCTGAGTGCAGTACCTGCAGATGTCGTCTAGAGAGAGCAGGGAGTGGCACTTGATCTCTGTGAAGACATTCTTGCCCTCGGTGCAACTGGCGAGGAGCCGGACCAAATCGATGTGGTAGCGAAGTGGTCCACCAGGGTCAAGCCGCTGCCTCTCGGAGCGCATTAACTCCACCAGCTGCTCCGAGGATCCCTTGTCGTTGTAGAGAACCAGGGCCTCCTCACCAGCTCCCACCAGCTGTGCAGCACCAACAGGAGAGTCACCCTACACAAATCTGCTGAGTTCCTTCTCAAGCTATGATACCACAGACTTCATGACAAAAGCATATATAAATAATGAGAAGGAGCACAGAATCCAAAAAAGAAGTTAACCATCCTTTTTTTTTTAATAAAAAACCGGTCTGCTCTAAAACATGAAAAAAGAGACATAGCTAAGATATGATCCCAAAAAGATAATACATTTTCCAATTTCGTGTTCAATAACAATACTCTTATTATGAGAGACTGTAGTTTGGGAGATAAATTGTGACCACCTGGGGTTATTGAACATTCACCTATGTTATAATACAGTCAAACCTCTTTACAAGAGGCACTCATGTCAAAGACATAAGGATATAGGAGACGCCAGTGTGCCTACACTGAAACAGGGGTGGATAAGAAAATACGTAAGTGGTACCCTGGTTATAAGGGACACCTCAAATTACGGACAAGAACTGCTCCCTGGTGCATGTCTTTTATAAAGGGGTTGAACTGTATATGAACGTTCTAGCTTTGAGCTCATATTGGGCTCATGGCAGCCATGGATTGAACCCACAACCTTGGGATCAAGCAGAAAAAACGCAACAGCAGAAATGGTGAGTGAGCTATAGTAGCACGACAAGTTGATACACAGGCACATTACCTAAATTGATGCGAAAATCGCCACTGAAGTCCTCAAATGACGCAACAAGATTTCAACAGCACAATCTATGTGCACAAACCTCCTGCATGACCATGTCCTGGCACTTTCGAATATACTGGCCTTCTGCTTTCACAACAGTCTGAAGGAAGCGCAAGTACTCCACGTGGCGGCCATGGGTCTCGATGCAGTGGACAAAATGTTGCACCACTCGCTCAGTCACCTCGCTGCACAGTGCTACATTGTCCTTGAAGACGCTGCACAGTGTCTGAGCTTCCAGCAGCTGCACACGGAAACATAGAAGTGATTTGTAAAATTAACAATCAAACCCCGTATATGTCACATTAAACACTCAAGACAGCCTCAAAACTGTGCCACGTGTAGTAGCAAGGCATTTGAACTGTATCTCTTTCTACTTCTGACCACAAGGCAAATTATCATTCTTCTTGCTACCTTCACATGCATTTTCCAAGTACAATAGATTGTGCAATTCTTAAAAACAGCTCCTTATAGCTAAGCCAGGAACATTGTAAGGCCACTATCCCCACCAATTTGCAATATTTATTATCATAATTTATAAACAAAGCTTAGCAACTTGCATGTAGTTACGTTGTAGTTGTGTTATAAATCAATGCACTACAATGAGTAGTATGAAATGTGTGGCAGCACAGAGGAGCTCACGGAATGCTGACAGCAGCCATTTTGCTAACTGTGATAAAAAATTTAGATAAAAATATTGCATGCACAGCTTGTCTTCTGTCATTAATGTTCCATTATTCACTGATCACACAAGCTCACTGGCGCTCGCGTTGCCTGGCATTTTTAGAAAAGAGAGTGCAACCGGCATGGGGCAGAGAATAAAACAAACACCATGCATGTTAGTTTGTTCCCCACACACTCATTTTTGCTTCCTTTGCCAAGTGTCAGGCATGCTCACATACATTACCATTCACGTATGTCTCCCACAACCACTATCATCATCATCACTTGCTCAAACCCAAACCAAACCACACACGTTCACTCACCCACCACTATTTCCACATGTCCACTATTTCTCCATCCCTCCCCAATTCAACCAAATTATGCATTTGCAGTGATCACCATCATCCATTTCTTCAGCTACTCCCTATGGGAGTCCACAAAACTTCTCTAGTGCTTACCCCTGGCGTGAGAAATAGGTCGATGTGTTTATGCAGCAGCCCCTGGTTCTGGTGATTTCCCAGGCAAAAGTGCTGCAGGAAGTCGTGCGCCAACCGCATCACTTCACCCATTCGTATGTCTTCTTTCTGAAGAGGAGGAAAATGGCCCAACAAAGAATTTATCCGTGCCCAGCATTGCACATGAGTTGGCTATTATTTTTCTCTGCTGACTATGTGGCCCCGTTTGGTTTACAATGGTTACAGCACTTCAAATAACAATTTCATCTTCGCCATCATCATCATCATCATCATCAGCAGCAGCAGCCGCCTATGTTAAGCCTACTGCAGGAAAGAGGCCTCCTCGCAATAATCTCTAATTTACTTTGTCCTGAATTAGCATACCATTATTAAAAGGTAAGCTCGCTCAACTTCACCAGTGAAGTTTCAAGCTTTTAGAAATACCATGGAGCGCACATGAGAACAATTTATCTATGAAGCAGTGCTCCATATTAAAAGAAGTTGCACGATAGAATGACAATACATTTAAAATGACAGCTCAAATTGTTATTTGCATGCTGTGGTGTATTCATTGAAGAGTTGAATTCAGTTAAAAAATACACATGATAACAACAAATCTTTGGCAGTGTCATTGACAGGAACTTTATTCATTTGACATCTCTTTTAACTGGGTTATTCTGCAAAATGTACCACAATAATATTCAATATATTGTAGCTTCCATATACAGACCCCCGACCTCGTCCATTGAAGTCATCAATGAATTAAAAAAATATCTGTGCACTCATGCAAAGTCAGCAGCTCGGATAATTTTATCAGGAGATTTCAACCTACCAGATATGGATTGGACCTCTCTTTCAACTACTAAGCATAACGATATCATAGGAGAAGCAATGCTCGACATTGCTTTTACTTTTGATTTGTTACAAGTTGTTCACGATTTCACTAGGGTGCAGGGAAGTTCGAAGTCAGTACTTGATCTCTTTTTTGTTAGTGGATGTATTAAGTCTTCGGCCACCTGTGAAGTGGTTCCTGGTATTTCTGACCACAGTACTGTACTGTTGACCCTGGAAAATGGCTCTATGGCTTGGAAACAAAAAACGTCATGTTTTCGAAATTTTTTGCGAGCTGACGATACATCAATTATAATCTCCTCTCCCTCAACTTCGACTCGTTCTTAAACAGTACTGCTGATGTGCAAGGCCACTGGGACTCATTTAAAGATTGCGTGAATGAATGTATTGATCGCTTCGTTCCGTGTGTTGTTAGTTGCTTCATACGAAGAACTGTAATACAGATCTGTGCAACTTACAATAGTGGCACAATCGGCTGGGCTCAACTTCACCTTCATTCTCGCTAAGGCAAAAAAGAAACTGCTATTACATGACGATTAATAGAGATATACAGCACATAAAAAAGGCGGTGACTAATAACTACCATATCAATAATGTCAGACAACATAGATAGCCCAGCCGATTGTGCCATTATTGTAAGTTGCACAGATCTGTATTACAGTTCTTTGAATGAAGCAACTAGTTAAAGGAGATGTGAATGAATAAAGTTACTGTCAATGACACTGCCAAAAATTCGTTGTTATCATGTGTATTTTTTAACTGAATTCTATCCTTTAATGAATACATCACAGCATGCGAATAACAATTTGAGCTGTCATTTTAAAAGTATTGTCATTCTATCGTGCAACTTCTTTTAATATGGAGCACTGATTTAAACAATAGCTTACAACGTACAACAAGCTAAAATCAGCAGCATGAGATTATTCTTAAAATATGATTAAATCCGTTTTCCCCAAAAACATTATGTGCATCAAAAGCTAACAAATCAGATACAGCATGTCATATTGTTGAGCACTCTTAAATTAATTTCTTTAATGCTCCAGCAGCGACACTGTGTAGCTCAAGGCACATATAAATGCTTACCTTTCCTTTATTCAACATCTGTAAAGCACACAACATGTTATCATGAACACATTTTTCTATTTCACAGAGGTAATTAAAATTTACAGACATTAGAATTTGTACTTATGGCAACAATGAGATATAAAAAGTTTGAAAAGAAACTGAAAATTTAGTTTGAAAATATAGTATTGAAATTGAAAATATAGTTTGCTATCAAAATTGAAATTTTTGATAGCAAACATCGTCTTAAATTTAAGCTTAACCCTCTTTGTAAGCCTCCAGGTTTCTTCTCCGTAAAAAAATATTTGTTTAATGTTTTTCAAATACTTCTAAGTGAAATTACAATAAAAAAAGTGTTGCAGAGGATCCCTAAGCTCATTCTTATAAGATAGGAGCATGAATATGTTTTTTTTTTTGGCTAGGTTGGTGAAGTGCTGGAGGGATTGTGTTCCCTGATTGTTTTATCAATAATGAGGTAATGCACAAACCCAATTTTATTTATTTACACAACTTGATGCAACCAATGTGGAGTCAACACCATCTATCACGTGTAAGGAAACGACCCCATTTGCTTCCCCACTTCTATAGAGACCCAACTGAATTGGCAGACAAAAGCGTGCTCTCTTCGAATTCGGAGTTGCTAATCTGCCCTGCGTACATCAATATATGCAAACATAAAATCTCAGATGCTGAAAATTGTCTGAACTTTTTTTAACTGACTGGTCCGAAACAGCTATAATTAAAGCCCCTCTGCCATGTAGGTTTGAGTCAGCCCTTTCACGAGTTGATATGTTCACAGCCATAACAAAGCCTTAAACATAGCTTTGCTGCAATACCAAAGTAATGCAGTAAAGTATATTAAAAATATGTTGCGTGAAGGCACACAGGAAACTAGGCGTTTTAAGATACAGTGTCAACGCACAAGCCAAGATTGAGAACAAGAGTGCGCTCTACACCAAAACCACGTTGTCTCTTTCGGCGATTATCTCGCTGCTGAAGTGGGACATTGTCTCATAACATAACCCCCGGGTGCTGAAGCACCGTCTCAGTGCTTTCTATGATGTTGCCGAGTGGTAAAGCTTAAGGCAGGATACATGAACAGTATCTGTAGATAGCAAAGCGGAGGCGGTGCAAGACTCGAGCGGGGCTATCTCGTATGTCACATCTGTCACCTGGCACAATACACCCAAGTACCGAAAAAGAGAGTATCGGGGTAGGGTCCCGAGTACCGGGAAAGCAGTTCTTCAGAAAGTCCAATGCGCCTAGTCGGAGTATTGTCCTTCTTTTTGACAAGAACTACAGGGGAAGCCCATGAAATACATGATGGTTCAATTATGTCTTTGGCGAGCATTTTGTCGACTTCTGCTTGAATTATGTGACGCTCGGTTGGAAATACGCGGTATGGCCGTCGATGGACAAGGGAGGCATCGTCAGTGTCGATTCGGTGCTTTACAGCGCTGGTTTGACCTAGCAGACGATCACAAAAGTCAAATATGTCCCAGTATTACTCAAAGACGCGAAGGAGTACATCAGCTTGATGCGGCAAAAGGTCTGACGCGATCGTTTTCTTAACGTCAGGTGACGGGCTTGCTTGCGAAGATCGAGCATGTGTGTAGCTCGAGTGTCTAGCATCATTGGAAGACAGAGCTGAGATGAAGCAATCGTCAGAGGGAGTCAGCATGGTGGGGGCAATTCCATGTGGGAGCACTTGTGGACACAGAGCAAAGTTGAGAACAGGAATGCAGGTGTGGTTTGCACGTAACTGAATAACAGTGTGTGATAAGGTAATACTGCGAGTCAAGAGAATGGATATGATGGGCGCGAGCACATAGTTGCCATCGGATACGGGTGGCAAGGGTGTTACGGTGATACAGATCACAGTTTGCAGTGACAAACGGACATGTTCAGCTGAGCACATACGAGCTTGGGGTGGACTGGGCGGGTCAATTAGACACGGTAGGTCAAGTTGCACAGTACCAGCTGAACAGTCTATGAGGACAGTATGAGTGGACAAAAAGTCAAGACCGAGGATCACATCATTGGTGCAGTGAGAAAGAACAGTGAAGAGAACTGAAGTTTGACGACCGGCAACAGTAACACATGCAGTACAGACGCCAATAAAAGCAGCCGTACCACCATCAGCAACACGAACACTGTGGGAAGGGGCTGGAGTAAGAACTTTCTTTAAGCGGTCACGAATGTGCAGGCTCATCGCAGAAATATGGGCGCCAGTGTCTACCAAGGCTTTAACAGATAAACCATCCACTTCAACGTAGATCAGGTTCCGATTTGTCGGGAGCGTCAACAAAGGAATTGGAGAGCAAGTCGTATCAGCAGCGTCACCTCCAGGAGCTGCAGCCGTTAGTTTTCTGAAGAAAACTGCCGGAAAGAGGGCGGGAATGGGGACGATGAACGAGGTGGCTGCGGAGACCAGGAAAATCTACGTCGAGGTGAAGATGTGCGACTGTACTGGGCAGTGGTCGTAGTGGTCAGATCATAATTAGCTGAGCCATCACGCCGTGGTGGTTCCTGGCCATAGAGATGGGCTAGTGAGTGGAGGTTAGAAAAGCTTGGGTTTGCCCGATATGGTGAGGTCCACGTGCTTCGGCAATGACGGGAAATGTGTCCCACTCCATCACATAGAAAGCAAATCGGCCTGTCGTCAGGAGTCTTCCATGCATTTATGTTACGGTTACGTGGAGCAGGGTGGCGATAATGCTGTGGGTGGCTCGAGGTAGACAAACTGACAGCGTCAGGACGGTGCACAGAACAGGCCGTGTGAATACCCGCGTTCTCATGGTATCACCAGAATCTGAATTGGGCTGGGTCGCTATACAGAGATCCTCACAAGCTGACATCGCAGTAGTGTTGGGAAGGCGCGTAAAGTGGTGGGCAATGTGACGGCTTTTAGCCTCTTGAAAGCGTTGGCACTCCAAGATAACATCTTTAACGGTGGAACAGCCTTTGCACACAAGGAGGTTAAATGCATCATTTGTGATGCCCTTGAGCACGTGTGCTATCTTGTCGGCTTCAGCCATGCTTGGGTCAACTTTACGGCAAAGGGTCAGCACATCCTGCATATACGCCAGGTAAGACTCCGTGGACGTCTGAACACTGCCAAGTTCTTTCCTAGCGGCCTGCTTGAAGCCGGCAGATTGACCAAACAACTCGCGTAACTTGGTCTTGAATACGCCCAGCTTGTGATCGTGTCCACATTGTTATTAAACCACGCCTTGGCCGTTTTTTGCAAAAAAAATTACGTTTGCCAGCATCAAGGTTGGGTCACACCTGCGATTTTCGCTGACGAGCTCGTAGAGTTTGAGCCACTCATCAACGTCCTCACCGTCCGTTCCCGAAAAGTTGCCGGGATCGCGGGGTGGAGCGGCCACGAGAAAAACAGGTGAGGTCGGCACCGTTGATGCATTGGGCACGGCAGTTGACGAAGCGTTGCTGCCGGTGGACATGTCGGAAGCAGCGACTAGGCGTCCGCTGCGTAACTCCGTCGTGCGTTGTAACCCAGCACCTTCCACCAAAATATTACGTGAAGATATGCGCGAAACTAGACACTTGAAAATATATTTAAACAGCGCCAACGTGCAAGCCAAGATGGAGAATAAGAGTGCGCTCCACACACCAAAATCAAGTCGTCTTCCTTGGCGCTTATCTCACTGCTGAAGTGGGACATTGTCTCATAGCAATATGAAGGAGCCACTGAAACTCCACATATCCATGTTGGAACCGGTGTTGTGGAGTGGCCACTCCACAAGTGGAATGACTCAGACATCATTCCACATTTTTTCAACCCCTGAATGGAATGAGAATGCGTGTAGGAATATAATGGCAATAAAATTAAATGCCTTTGGCACGAAATGGAATGGAAATTCAATTACAGGGCCAGTAAACAGGCTCCGACTTTTTTCTTTACACCCCCCCCCCCCTACAAGCTCGGCAATTTGTAGATCAGGCCGCAGCGATTCCGTTTTCTGAATATTACAGCGCTGCGCGTCGCGCAGAGCCTCTATTTCGAAAAACAATTCACACGCATCTTTCTTACGCCTGACCGACCCCCTTGCACATTCAGTGACGTCAACTCGGCGATCGGGGACGTGACGTAGCTTGCAGCTCGCCGATTTGTCTAAATCAGGTGTGAAAAAACAGTAGTGAAGTCAACATCAGTGCCCGTTGCCACCCACAGCTCAAAACTGCCCCTTGTTTCTTAGCACTGCGGTGAAAGAACCAGCCTCGCAGTTGTCGCATGTACATGTACACTCCTCGCTCAACTACAGCGCCTGTGCACACGTACGAACGTACTTCGCCCTTGACATGAGCAACACGGGTAAAAAGCGTTGCTTTGTCGTCGGCTGCAAATCGAGCGACTGGGCAGCGGAAAAGCATTGGCACCGGGTACCTCAAGACAGGGCCATGCGGGCTGCATGGCTAAAGCGAATCAGCCATCCAGCGACGTACGTCGGGGACCTGATCGTTTGTGGTGGACACTTCGCACTTGGCGCTTACACGGTTGACCCGCAGCTGGTGCGGCGAATGGTAAACAAACAACTACGCTTCGCAGGCAAGCGGAAGTCCGTTGCGACTGATCGAGTTCACAGATGACGTGGTGTCACGTTGACGAAGTGGGTGGAGTCACGACGAAGGGCTATGCCTTCCCCTTCATGAAAAGGAGAAGGGGGGCGAGGCCGCGCGAAAATTTGAAACCAGCTTAGACCAATGTTCTAACCCCTGTAACTTTCTTAATATAGCACGTATTCGCAAAACTTTTGCGGCAGCATGTTTGCAAAAAAAAAAAACTGCACATATATCTCTTTTCAAAAATTTTTGGACCTCAGGGATGTTTACTGGCCCTTTAAACCTTTTTTTGAAAACAGAGCACAATTTTGTCTACGCGCTGTTTTTCAAACTTCAAACATTAGTAAGTCAGAGCCTCGTCCAACGCAGTGGAGCAGTGGCTAGGGTGCTGGACTGCTGACCCGAAGGTCGCAGGTTCAACACCAGCCACAGCAGTCGCATTTCGGTGGAGGCGAAATGGTAGAGGCCTGTGTACAGTGCAATGTCAGTGCGTGTTAAGGAACACTGCATGGTCGAAATTTACACAGCCTTCCAATACGGTCTTTTATAATCATATCTTGGTTTTGGGACGTAAAACCCCAGATATTATTATTAAGTCAAAGCCTCCAATTTATCAATAAAGCAGCATTTCTTAAATGGCTTGGCTGATTACAAGCACTTTATAGGCAACGGACCTGCCACAGTTCTGTCCTTATGCAAACTAAATGAACAGTGTTACGCTAGATGTTTATGCATGAAAATCGTTGTGTGGTGCATGTAATGTTTCATGACCTTTCAGGTCGCACTATACAAAACAAGAAAGCATCAGTTTAAGAATCCAAGATAACGGGGTGCCCACATGTCTTAGGTAAAATAATCTGTATTAGCTTGCATGCTATCTCACCTCATACTTGCTTTCTACGAGTGACTTTGACACCATTTCGATTCTTTCAGTTATAAATGTATTCGCATACAAAGAGCATACATGTAATGTTGCCAGAATGGCCTGATCCGAGAGTGTTTGTGTTTCATTAATGTTATCTATTATTTAAAGGAAATGACGTGTATCATGAACAAAAGGACGGTAGGGATGGATGGTATGTTAGATAGATGATGGTTTAAAAATTTTGATAGACTCAGCAGGTACATTATTGTTGGCCTGAGCTTAATAATAACTGAATACATTTAGCTTCTTCTTAACAAGTAAATTAGGGACCCTTGGTGTACCTTGTCATAGGGAATCTGCAGCAGCTGAAGAACCACAGCATGTGCTCCCATGTTGCGAAGCAGGCGTTGCTCGTGCTTGCGCTGTTTCTTCTTGCCACTAGCCTCAATCTGGTAGCACAACTTGGTGAAGCGCTCCAAGATCTGGCAAGTAAAAAGATTGCAAGAGACCATTTTTATTCAGCACATGGATGGCACCGCAGGTCATCTTTCTTCTGACTTTTTAGCATGTTGCAATGTGAAGAAAAGGTGTCAACCAATTTGATATGTTGAAATTCCTCGAGTTTTTCAGGTTTTCGATGACTGTTCTTGCTGAAATTCCTTAAGTGAAAAAAATTTTCTCCCGACAGGCACGCACCATGTCGCAAGATGATGTCACTTTCTAGTATTGACGTTAAGGGGCGATGCTACTCGAAGACACTTTTTCTTTAATATTCACCCTAGAGCAATGAAACTTGAGCTGTTTATGGAACTTTTTATGCTGATTTCAAATATATAATTAGTGTTCTTGCAAGTTACACACTTTTAGCTCTGCAACATGACAAAGTGAAAACCTTAACCTTTTTGCCACCCCCCCCCCTCTTTTTATCCCTAAAATTCTGTAATTTATTACCATTCATAGTTCATAATGCTTCAAATAAAGTGTAGAGTGCAAATAACTAATTACAAAGCCCATACAAAATATGTAATATGCGTGAAAAATAATAGACGTAAAAAGTCCATATTTCACCTATCCTAGTGAAGGTATACATACAATTCTTCATTATACAATAAAATATTGAAATTTATACTAGATAATTGCATTTGTCATACTTTGAAAAAAATTTGGGCAAAATTTCATGCAGATCTGAGCACTAGAAGTGCCCGAAAAAGGAGGGGCACATTAGAAAAATTGGCAAAATTTGTTTTGAGAGAAGCGAGCTTTAAAGTTAAAATTGAGTTTTTATTTATGAAAGATATTATTAAATCAGATGAAATTTGCACACCGAAAAGAACAATTCTTCTTGTAGTGGCCACTACGACTAAAATACGCCAGCACCTTGAGTTTGTCCCTCTCGGCATTTTCGAGCCGACTCCTCACAGAAATTTCGCTCGCAGACAGGGCCATGAAACGCTTGCCGAATTTCCACTCTATCTGGCAGAGTCTTGTGCCAACTGCAAGCTAGGAAGAAGTTCGACAGGACTGCGAAATCCAAACTAAGTCCAGTGTCATGCCATTTTGCAGCCATGTTTGTGCCACATACCGTCGTACATAATGGCAATGTCGTCCCTGCTAAGTTCTCTCTCTGCGAGCTCTTTCGACCTCTCAAAATTGGCGCTGACGTCATCCATTGCCGCATCACGAACTTTCCGGCTGACTGGTGTGAATGACATCGATGCATTGGCTTTTGCAAGCCAACAACTGCCGCAAATCGGACCAGCTGCTCCTAGCCTATTCCGACAAAGCGCGCCGCACAACGGCTTTCACTTGTGAGCAATGCCTTTTTTCATTCATAACGGAAATAATTACATGACAAAAGCATTGTTCAGCTGTGCTGCTCGGCAAGACATGGACCCCGCAAATAGGTTGCACAGCACATACAGGCACGCAGCGGCCACTGGAGGTCCCCGATTCGTACCATGTGATAAGCCAGTCGCGGCGCTCGAAAAATGTGCAGAAGAGTGATTCTTTTTATTATTTCTTGCACTGAATCAGCGAGAGAATTTTATATTATTTGAAGAGTGAGGCCCGACTCTTCGACTCATGCAATCAACAATGGCGAGCGGCGGCGCATTATTGGCGGCAAGGTGCTCGAAGACTGCACACTTTGGACCTTTTAACGGGCACCTTGTGCTCTTTAGATGAAATTTTAATGCATTTCCAGTTAAGTCTCGACCTGTATTATTTTTTTCATAACAGTAGAAGTACTAATATTATCAAAACAGGCGAAAATAAAAAATCGGTAATTTTGAAAAAAACTCGTTTTTCGACCCGCATCTCTCCTTAAAAGATAAAGCTGACCATTTGAATATAGTACATAGTACAGTTAAAACTAAATATGAGCAAGTGTGTAAAATGGCCAATTTAGGTTGCTATATTCCAAACTTTGTTAATTGAAATTTGTCATTTCAAGCAAAGTATAGTTGCCGAAGGAATTATTTTTACACTGAAAACCGGAGGAATGTTCAACAACTGCAGTAATCTGCAAAGCTTTTTTTTTAATGTGAGAAATATCAATTTTGTAGAACAAGCGACCACAATTTCACAATTTGATGCTGCACCAGTGCAGCACGCGTAAGGACAAAATATTGCAGGTCTGACGAACTGTCCAATCGCCCGTATTCTGCTGCTGGTGCTCGTTATCAAAATGCTGGGTGTTACCTAGGTGGTGCACACACTGACGCTATCATGTTACTCAGCTGAACCATTTTTCATTCAGTCCGACAAATGCATAACATCGAAACATGTACGTTGCACACTTGAGAAAAAAAGAGTTGCAGTTTCACCGCAAGGACGAAGTAATGCAATAACAAATTGAAAATTTGAACGTCTATAAGCTACGGCAGCCAGGGTCATAGATAGCAATTTGTTTCGGGGGAGGGCACGGAGACGGTGTAATCACGCTTTATGTATGCTTGTTGGTGCTTTTGTATCTGTTTGTGTATTTACACACATCCAAAAAAAAATTGTTGGCGGTTGAACTTTCTGTACTCACATCCCCCTTCCTACCTACGCCAGTGATAACAGCTCACTATTACCTCAAAAAACATGACCGCTGCAGCAAGCGAAGTTATCTGTCTATATCTTACACAGAAACATAACAACCAGAGAACAACAACATGTACAAAGGCATGAGCTGTCTGCTCATTCCCTCCAAAGATTCTGAAACACTCGCGAACGCGGGCGAACACGCCGGTTGCACAAAGCGCGCATATCCTGCCAAAGTGTTTAGGCAGCTTTCTTTTTTTGAGCAGTTTTGAGCAGCTTGAGAAGTTAAATAGCTTTTTTCAAGCTACCTAAATGTTTGAAAACAGTATGTAAGAATTGTTTCATTTTCTTCCCAATATTCCACTATTGTTGTGGGAGTTCCGCAAGGATCAGTATTGGGGCCCATACTGTTCTCCCTATACGTCAATGACCTCACATAAGCACTCAAGTCATCAAAATCTGTTACTCATGCCAATGATTACGTGCTACTATACACAGGAAAATCTTGTAGGGAATTGTAGAATACAATTAATTGCAAGCTATCTAGCATATCAGCTTCGTTTTGCACGTAATAAATTAACACTGAACAGAGACAAAACAAAGTACACAGTATTCTGTTCCTGTTATGCCGATTGTGACACAACAGGCTTGCAAATTCAGCTTGTACGTGGAACAAGAGAACAACTAGAGAACATAAGGTAGTTAGGGGCATTATTGGACAGCAACTTGAACTGGAGACCACACATATTCAATATATGTAACAAATTAGCCTCAGTTAGCTTTTTGTTTATAAAATGCAGATAATGTCTTAATCTTAGCATAGTCAAAATTCTTTAGTTTTCGAAATTTTACTCTCACACCATATATTGTTATTAATCACAGTCTGGTACATATAAAACATACTTAGATCCTATCATTAGGTTACAGAAAAAGGCCTTGTGCATTATGATGATAATACTTGCTTTACAATCAACTCGGTATACTACCACTCTCGATGACATGAGAAATGAGAGAGGGCACTCTGATAAATATTTTACGTGGGAATCACTCGTTATCACAAAATTTGTTCATTACACCTAATCTCAACACAAGAAATGCAACAAATATAAATTTCAGCCTATCAGTTACTTGTAACATGTATGGCCAACTCCTGCTCGAGTTTCATGGTGCCAAAATTTAGAACGCAGTACCCCTCGAAGTAACAATGGCTAATCCTTTTACGCCTGCTGTGAAAAAATTGTACCTCTAAAAAATTGTGATTTTCCCCAATTTACTTCCAATGTATTCTGTACTGTGCTACCAAATTATTTTTTTTCTTTTTACAGACCTGTTTATATATACTTGTGTATCGGGTATGAAAATGTAAATCCGCGAAATCCGCATTTCCAATCATAGGCACATATTCTTTTTGTGTGCATATATAAATATATATTGATGCATACAAACATTCCATCTTTTCTTTGCAACTGTATTGTTATTGCATATTACTTTGTTTTTAATTTGCTGTGCTTATTCTTTCTCTGCCATGTGTTGCTGTCATTTGTAAAGGAGGCAGGACCTCTGTCAAGCTGTAGTAGCTTTTAGTCCTGTGCCCTCTCTTTCAAGTGTAAAAAGTAATAAAATTGATTGATTCATTGACTGATTTATTATAGAATGCACTTTTTTCTTTTATTTGAAGTTGAGTTTATATATTTTGCCTTACCATTAAGATTTTGTTTCCAAGAATTAGATATGCACATGATGCTGTAGCTGCTGAATGTATATTGACTATGGGCCTACACTAGCCTCTGAGTACTGGCCCAACAGTTCCTTGTACAAAAATATTGTATGAAGTAAAAATAAATGAAATTGAATTGATAGTTACACTAACTCACCCCCTCTGCCCCCCTGCCCCCCAACAATATCTCCATGCACCTCACACACAAACGATACGGCCTGCTTATTTCATCTGTGCTTGAGTCTTGTTAGTCGGCAGCGCTCGTGAGCCTTCACTCGCACACAGTACATATGACATGCAGAGCGATGTAATCGTGACATAGACTTCACATAGAACGTGATGATAAAAGTTAAGTTCACCAACTCATGAATCGTTCATATAATTGATATTGTAATAAAAAAAGTAAAGTAGCTGCAGTCTAAGATTGCACGAAAGCATGGCGACAGCCCAAATCCTGGCACATTCATTTTGGTGGCCATGTTACTGTTTTGTTACATTGCACACTGAACCAAAGAAACGCGATGCATGCCGGTGTCACGAATTCCTATCGTGGCTATGGATTGACTCGACTGCAATTCAACTTCATCAAAAAACATCCTCATTGTGCCATAAGCAGCGGTGCAGCTAGTGACACAGCTGCAGCTCCAAAAATATTCGTGGGCTGCTCAACCCACCAAACAAAAATTACACCGGGAATAGAGTAGCAAGGGAAGCGGCAGTGTTGAATAAAGAGTGTGTTCAATGAGACATGTTGTGCACACTTCCTCACTGACAAATTCTCTGAAGCTTAGGGCCACAGGGTGTGAGCTCTCCGGTACCCGCCAACAAACATCAGCATTTGTTTTCATGCAAATTGGTATTGCTTGCAATTGGGATACCAGCCTGGTAGGCAAGATCCATTTCCTGCGCAACTGCAATCATTTGCAAGGTAATTGAAAGTTCTTTACATCGACTGCTACCACCTCTACAACTACTCATGCTTGTTACTTGCCACGACGTGATAGCAAAAACACTGTGTGAGGCGCTAACGCTCAGCATGTGCGACAGTGAATGCAGAACTACACTGCTTAGTCGCAGAACACCTAAACAACAGCGCACAATCTTATGTGTCATTGTTCATCATTATCGCGTGCCATGGATTGTGGGGGAGCACGCGCGCCCAGCCTCCCTTTCCCTTTTTACGGCAGCGCGAAAGCCTAGTTGCGAGAATACCCCCAAAGCCACGCTTGCGATTCCCCCTGTTCCAGTGCACATAACGGGTTTCCCCTCCCACAGCGAGAAAAGGTATTATTCTCGTCATAGAGAGGAAAACCGAGTCAGTGGACAAAAATAGCGTGCGGACGGCCACACGGGCTCTCTGACACCGGCGTTGGAAGAAGGAGGTCGAACCCGCAACCCTCCGCCCCCTGTGAGCCGAGGATGACAACAACCATTGCGCGCTATCTCTAACGCCTAGCAATAAAGTGTTGTTGTTGACCTAGCCTGTTGCCTTATTCGCCCGAACCCGTGTAGCTGCAATGAGATTAGCTACCGATAGGGGACGTTAATCGTGCACAGTACGACTGTATGCGGCTTGGACATTAGTTAGGCTTCTGCGTCAGCCATACATAGGACGGACTCCCTAGAGCATCAGCAGGATGCTCTCAGATTTTCTTCCTTTGAAGTGTAGAAGGGCAACAGGTGCACCCTCTTCTCCCAGCCACATGGGACACGCGATATGAAAAATGCGTTCACAAACTATCAAGCCAGTACTACCGCGACGTTCGTTCCTTTTAAATAAAGTTACAGCAAATTTCCCTAATGGGTCACAATTTCCACGAGTTTTCTTCAACTATCCAAAATTCCTGAGAATTCCCTGTTTTCCCAGTTTTCCTTGTCAATATACATTCTGCAAGACTAATTATGATTGGTTGCTGCACATCTAGCCTTCTTTTCATGGCAAGGTGTATGGCTAATGGTCACAGCCTGATTAAAGAAAACAAGCAAGCCAGGATGCCTAACAGTAAAGACATGAGTGTACACCAGCCTACACTGTCAAGCCATCTGCATAATGCAGAAAATGTTGAGATTTCAGCCACAGCCACACATTCAGTTTGGATCATTCATCACATATGCTCACTGTTGACTTGAAACACCAGATGTATGAAGGCCTTGTGCAGGGCTTAACTTACTTCTCGAATGATTGAGTAGTTGTCAGTTGCTGCAGCTGAGCCTTCATGCTCTCCAGCCTCCTTCACAGGAATCAGCTCCTAAATCAAAATGGTGTTGATTTCATGAGAACGCAGATACTAAAAATGGTTGCAGAATTTCCCTAAGCATTTCCAGATCTCTAAGCAATCCTCATGAGAACACAAAAGCATTTCTTTTGGTTAGGTGGTTGAGAGGTGCTATGATGCCTGCCGTGGCAATCTACCCTCCCACGCTGTGGCTGCAGGTGGATGATGCTGCAAGGTGAAGCACACGCCAATTGTAGCTGCAGTGATGCCCACAGGGTGCACGCTTTCGCCCAACTAGCCAAGAAATGTAATCATCGCTGCAAGCAGTAGCTATGGTAGTTGGTGCCAGCAAGTTGCAGAGGGAAAGTTAACATGAAATTCCAAACACTGCTTTTGGAGACCTACTTTGCAGGCATCAGCAGGGCGCACGCTATTGACAACCTAGCCAAGAAATGCTTTTGCATTAGAACATAATAAATTGCGCTGTACTATTAAACTAGTAACTACCTGTACGAAGTAACAAAAACATTCATTCTTACCACAACAAAACTATCAGTAAGTCAAAACAAGGTCCAAAACTGGAGGAAAAGGTGCAACACCACCTTTAGGTAATCACACCAGCTCATCGTGACATTGTTCATTTTGGCGCATCTGCTTCAGCATGGCTAATTTTTTTAGTTACAAAGCAGACTACAATGTACTGTATAATATGGTGGTTTCATATAAAAGGAAGAAGTGTGGGTCTAAGCCCTTAAACGTACACTTCTTTATTTATAGTGAGGGTCTCGTTCTGGCAGACTTGGTGCCTTCAGGTAGTGCGAAAGAGATTATTGGTCAGCTGCCAGCCCGTAATAAGTTAACGTGGTATGCGACGCCAGTCAGGCAGAAAAAAAAATCACAGCATATCTACAGAGTTAATGATGATGAGTGGGCAAAGCTTTGGAGGTACATTGGTAAACCGTGAATCTTCCGTTAATCTCGCCCTGTTAATCATCCCTTAAAGACGGCGAGCATGTGATGCAGCTATTTGCTGAGCCCTCTGCTCTGTCACCTTGTCTTCATTGCTCATACTCAAAGCCCACAGAATGTCGGCGAAAGAGGAAGTGCGCAAGAGAGAACGCATTTTAATGCAAGAGCGAACGTGGTTTCCTGTCACACGAAAGTATGCATCGCAGTGGAGCGAGTGCCGCAGCATTATCTAGTGAGCAATCCGAGTATTAGCGGTGCGAGTGCCACAGCACCATATAGTGAGCACTCCGAGTACTAGCAGTACTCAGAGTGCTCACTAGATGGCTCTTTAACACTCTAAGGAGCTTTGCCCTTAAAAGAGTGTTTGACACTCGCCATCAAGGCTAGAGGTGGTGCTGACTGATGCTCCCATGCTTAATTCACATATATACCCAATAAAGTGGATGGAGGGATAGGTGCCATGATGGCTAAATCGGTAGAGCATCGGCCGCATCATTCAAAGGTCACAGGTTTGGTCTCTGTCCAAGGAAAGTTATCTTTTCATCCCCTTTTCTTTTTTCACATTTACATTAGAATTACCTCATATAACATCTCCTATACTTTCCTTGGCATGATTGTCTGTTAGAGCTCAATAATATTGTGTATAACAAAGAATACGAGCCCTTAAATGCACACTTCTTTCTTTCTTTCATTCAATGCTTTATCATAACTCTCAGCAGTTGTAACAAAAGAGACAATAGCCAAATAATAATCTATGTTTGATAAATACGAATGTCGCATGAGAACAAGCAGCAGCACAGGAATTGTAAGCATGCAGCAAGAGAAACGAAACAAAATGCAAGACTAAGTGGAGCCTCACGGGTCGCAGTGAATCGCCCTGCAGCACAAGTCTCTTGTCAAGCTCCTGGTCATGGTCAGGGTCCTCATCACGGGCCTTGAACACCCATAGTTCAGACTTCTCCACCAGGTTGCGCAGCTTGTCCAAATCAGCCTTGATCTGCTTGTAGTTATCCACATCACTGGCAGACACCAGCAGTTGCACTTGCTTGAATGCCTGCAGCACCTCCTGACGCTGGGTGAAGTGCTGTAATGCAAAACCAAAATGGGTAAATAAAGAAGGGGGGGGGGGGGGGGTTGTAGCTAAAGCTCTCGCCCAGTAGTGCAGTTGCTTCTAACCCCATTTAACATTATTAAAATTATTAAAGCAAAAAAACAGTATACCATACTGATGGGCGACTTTAATGCCAAAGTAGGCAACAGGCCGGAGACCATGCAGTGGAAGATTGTGGCATTGGCTCTAGAAATGCCAGAGGAGAGTTACTAGTAGAGTTCGCAGAACATAATAGTTTATGGATCTTGAAAACCTTCTACAGAGAACAGGCTAACCGTAAATGGATGTGGTGAAGTCCTTTATTGGTGAAACTAAAAATGAAATAGACTTCATTTTGTGTGCACACCCAGGCATTGTACAGGATGTAGGGGTATTTGGCAAGACCCGATAGAGTGACCACAAAATGGTAAGAGTTAGAATTCACGTAGGTTTAAAAAAGCGAAGGCATGAACTGATACGCAAGAAGTCAATTATTGAACTAGCGATGAGAGGGAAAGTACAGGAATTGAGAGTTTCGCTTCAGAATAGATTCACGGCTCTGAACAAGGTAACTGATGCTAGCATTGACATAAGAATGATAATCTTACTAGTACCATCAAAGAATCTGCAACAGAAGTTGGAGGTACAGTCACTAGACAGGACAATGGCAAACTATCTCAGGAGACAAAGAATTTCATTAAGAGATGACAAACCATGCAAGCCTCAAATGCAATTGACAAAATAGAGCTAGTGAAGGTTTCGAAGTTAATTAATAGGCGTAATGTAAGCCGACATCAGAAGGTATAACATGGAAAGAATTGAGCAGGCTGTAAAAAGCCGCAGAAGCCTAAAAGCTGCGAAGCCAGACTTGTGCGTAGGCAAAAATCGGGTGTATGCATTGAGAAACAAGGAAGACAATGTCATAACCAATACGGATAGGATAGTCAAGATGGCGGAAGAGTTACACAGAGCTGTACAGAAGTCAAAAGAACCAGGATGACATCAAGGGAAACAATAGTAGTGCAGAATAATTCGACATCCTACCAGTAACGACAGGGGAAGTAAGGAAAGCCCTAGAAGGAATGCAAAGAGGCAAAGCCACTGGTGAGGATAAGGTAACAACGGACCTCCTGAAAGATAGCAAAAAAATTGTGTTGTAAAAATTTGCCACCTTATATGTAAAATGTCTCTGGATAGTAAGGGTACCAAAATCTTGTCAGAACACCAACGTGATCTTAATCCATGAGATAGGAGGCATCAAAAACTTCAAATATTACAGGCTGATCAGCTTACTGTCTGTTCTTTATGAATTATTTACAAAAATAATACCTGATATAATTAAGGCAACATTAGCGTTCAATCTACCAAAGGACCAAGCAGGATTTCGTACAGGCCATATTCGTACAATAGACCATATTCATACAATCAATCAAGTGATAGAGAAATGCGTGGACTACAACCAGCCCCTATACATAGCCTTCATAGAGAAAGCATTTGACTTAGTCGAGATATCAGCTGTAATGCAGGCACTACGAAATCAGGGAATCGATGAACCCTACAGAAACATACTGGAAAAAATCTACAGCTGATTCACTGATGATATTGCCTTGACGAGTAACTCAGGGGACGAATTACAGCTCATGACTACTGAACTGTACAAGGTAAGCAGAAGAGTAGGTCTGAAAATTAATATGCATAAAACTAAAGTAATGTGCAACAGCCTCGGCAGAAAATGATGCTTTGCGATAGGTGGAAAGACACTGGAAGCTGTAGAGGAATACGTTTACTTCGGACAAGTAACTGCGGAGCCGAACCATGAGAGTGAAATAACTAGAGGAATAAGGATGGGGTGGATCACATTCGGCAAGCAATCTCAAATCATGAATCGTAATCTACCACTAACCCTCAGGAGGAGGGTATACAGTTAAACCTGCTTAGAACGAACCTCCATATAACAAATTCCTTGTACAACGAAGTTCTATTCCCCGCCGTTGCCCCATAGAAGCACATGTATTTGCCACCTCTACATAACAAAGTAACAATGGAAGACAACTTTGATATAAACGAATTTTTGCCACGGACAATCTAGAAATTTTGCCCCAGACTGCTACTTGATTCAAGTGAACGCCACCGAATCGATAATTCCCACTTTTACCACATCAGCATGAACATAACACTGCACTTATGAATCTGAATCCCAAAAGGGTACCAAGATAACAACAGTAATTTTGAACTTCACGTTAAGCCGAGCTTGCCTTGAAAAGCAGGTGAAGGGCCCCTGACACAAGAGGAGGGTAGTCGTGCATGGTCAGGTGTAGCAGCACTCGCAGAAATGTGCGTCCCCCCTCGCCATCCAGGTCAACATCACCCAAGTCTTCCCTGCATGCTCACAGAGAATACAACAGTCATTAGAACACAGCAAAGCACCGAAAAATCATAGTTTCGCACTGAGAAATAAACTTCATATGTTCTACAGTGGTAGATGCATGACAGGTACACACTGATCATGGAGTTTATTGTGATGGGAGTCATTAGAAGCTCTCACAGAAGAATATAAAAAGCCCCAAAAATCCATGGCGTGCACCTTGTAAAACTCTACCACTGTAACACTGACTGTCTAACACAGGCAGCCACACAGAACTTTTCTGAATGTTCTACAGATGACCACGCTATATATATAGTGCTGCCACAAGTCCCATAATAACTAGCTCCCAAAAGTCTCATAATACATTGGTTCAAGTCGCACAAGAAGCTTATATTAAACTAAAGCAGAAAAGATGGCTTTTTCACATTAAAGTGGGAAAGCCGCAATACAGTATTTGAACGCTTGGAATGTTCAAACAAATAATGCAGTATTCGAATTCATTTGAATCAAACTTAAATGACTGAAATCTTTTAATTATTTGAAACAAACGAATAAATTCATATTAGTCGGCATGTAACCTCCTGAAAAAAATGGTTTCGCTGCAGTGGAACAATGCTAAGCCGTGAAAGCAGATCCAAGAGAAATCTGCACTGCTAACATTAGCCTTGTGTGAATAGTGAGTTTTAGGTTTGAAGTGAATTTTAATTGTATATGTGTCATATAAAAAAAAGGCATACTTATCATGACACAAGTAACCTGCAAAATATATTTTTTTTATTGAAATAAGACCTCTATGCAAATGCCGTTTCTTTTGTTGTTGTTCAAAGGAGGTTGAAACAACTTTGCGTAGCAGCAGGATCAGGCTTTCGGTAGGATGCAAGCGATAACGCGGAAAGTACGTAACATTTTAAAATGTATTGTATTTAGAACATATAAGCAGGCATATCAAGCTTTTAAGCTTAAAAAATGATGAATCGATTGAGGGTAATATGTTCATTTAAGAAAGCCCTGCCACACCTTTTCAAGTAGCCATAGACCATATTCACTAAAGAAGCTTATTGCCCCTCACGACTTCCCTACCACAAACATTTTTAGAATCGGTACAGTATGAGCAGAGTTACAAAGATATGTCGCACGCTGCAATTGCATTCTCTCTTCCCATCCCGAAGAAAGTGCTGGAAGCTAAGCAGGGAGGGATGGCACGGGGAAAGAAAATACATCATGCATGCCTCGTGACCTTGAAAACATTCACTGTCTCATTTTTTATTTCTTCGAAGATGCGGATTTTCAGTGCCATTGCGCACGTATGCATGGACAAGTGGTGGCCTCCCGCGGCGGCCCCAGTAACGAACGAGCGTGCCATGCTCAAATCAGTCAATGACTGGTGCAATGGCTGTGACGAGTGATTTTTGAGCTTGTGGCGTCATCTGTCGAGAGAAGAGAGCAGTTTTTAGCTGACTTTGAGAATTTATTGTTAATCGCAGGCCACGTGCTGAGCTGTAATATTTGCTCGCATGTTCTCAGTTGCCTTGACTACCGATCAGCAGCGTTTTCTGACCAAGCTCAAACAGTGTTGCAGTGCCCCTTTAAATTTAAAGTAGAGCTTGCGACAAAACAGACTACTTTTGTAAAGATGTTTTCACGGCTTAGCACCCCTACACTGCAGTGAAACCAACTTTGCAAGTGGTTACATGTTGATTAATATGCGTTATTCGTTCATTGCGAATACTTCATAATTTTCAATCATTTAAGTTCGAATTGAAGCGAATCTGAATGCTCTACTATTTGTTCGAATATTCAAAACATTCAAATATTCACACAAACCTAATGAACATATCATCCTCGCATCGATTCATCATTCTTGATGTTTAAGAACTTGTTATACCGCCTCATATGCTCCAAGTATAGTAAATATTAAAACGCAACATAATTTACAAGTTATCACTTGCACTCTACTATAAGTCAAATCCTGCTACTATTCAAAGTTGTTTCCACTTCCATTGAACCAATTATGGCATTTGCACAGGCCTCGTTTAAATTTTAAAAACATATACACAAGACTCTCGTTAAACAGAACCTGAAAGGACCAAGACAATGCATTCCATTTAACAGAATTTCTGTTTACTGAGAGATGAGCAGGGGGACAGAATTCAGGTATCAAACCAACTGTGCTAAAGGCAGTTGTTCTGTTTAAGCATCAGTTATGTTTTACAGTTTTTGAATTACTGAGAGTGCACTATATTGTGCAGGTTAGGTGATGACAAACATGCCCACTTTTTTTTTTTAATATGCTATATATATATACTATTCGAACTCAATTTGAAATTATTCTACAAATATCACTATTGCCTACGAGTTTGCTTTGAACCTAAAATACCCTATTCACACAAACCTACAAATTATGTATCCTAAGTCTATTTTGACACTATTCTATCTGCAAGCATGACATGTAAGACTGTGAAGTCAACACAAAAGAAGACCAAGGCATTTTGAAGGGCATAAAAAGTTAGCTTCCTCCAGCAACAAGCAAGAAAATGTGAAGGGTTATGCCCCTACATGTCACCAGAAAGAACCAGGTTTAGAAGAAAACGAAATGGGTGTTTCCAAGAGAAAATAAAATTAGTTTTGCCTTTCATACAAGCTGCATCACTTGCCAATGCACATTATTTTATACTTATGCTGCCACTCATTCTGGGGTATGTCAGTTTGTTACACCATCTTAGCCACCAAATAATATTCCTTCCACAAAAAACAAGCTTTTGTCTACTACGAGTTGAATTCTTGGTAAGTTTTTAGTATTTGCTAAACTTGACAAAACTGAAATTGTGAAGCCATAGAGCATTTCTGGAGTATCAAATCTGGTGTCTATTGAAGACACTCAAAAGACTAATTTAAGGAAAATAATGCACAATGTAATGCAAGAGGGAGCGGTAAACGAGCCAGTTGCAAAAATACAGACAAGCTGCCCCTTGCTTACTTAGCTACTAAACAAGGAAAACTGGACAGTAACGCAACCTTGAAGAGTTTTCTGTGGTACGAAAAACAAAGCAGCTTTGTACAGAGTAAAGAAAGCTGCAAAGCGACATATATTCAATGGTTTTACAATAATATGTGTCAGCACAACAATGTGATTATCCACAAAGCAGTACTCTAGAGCTCGTTAGTAATTATTTATCACTGCAGCGGGCAATGACAATGCAGTAAACGGCTACTCACGTGCCTCCGAAGATGGCCTCTGCCTCCCTGCCAATCCGCTCCATGTCAACACCTGCAGTGGTAGAGAAAGGTCAGCTACCATGCATCAAGGGCAGAGCCAACCACAAGGGGGTGTAAAGGGGGCACATGCCACATCGTCGAGATGCATCAGCAGCTAGGCCTGAAGCACCGCCATTTAACTGAATTAGATGTAACTTTGCATATTCTGTCAACAGCAATGCCAAGTAATAAAAGTCATGGCAAACAGTCAAATCGTCACCGCATCAAGATAAAAAAAAATTCAGGCACCTGCACACTGGTGGTGCGAAGACTAACAGAACAAGGGAGCTGGTGGCTTCCCACTCCTCGTTTTCATCTTCCTAAACCTCGCTTCCCTTTCCCAGTTTCTGTTTTACTATACTAAACATGGAGTTTCATTTAATAATACCTAGACACAAATCTGGTGCTGCAATTGTGTACCACCACAGGAATTATGGAAAGTACAGGCTTAGGATTATATTGCGTTAGCTAGCGATCTGTCTACAGATCCTTTTCTACAGTTTCAGTTTTGTTCTTAGCGCAGAGTGGGTAGTGGGACACAGTGCAAAGCACTGAAGCAGCGCCTTCATTGTTGTTCAAAGAGGCTCAAGACTGCTACGTCACTTTATTTGACAACACATTGAAGCTTTACAAGTTGTACTTGACAGTTTAAAAAGCGAAGTGTCGTTCACTCACAGCTGCACATAGATGTCTAATGCCAGTGCAAGATGTTGCATCGAGTTACTGTTTTTCTGTAAGCGCAGCTTGCCACAACTGGTTTAACTCGACTGCAAAACAATGGAGAAGCTAAGTAGATGCACCGTCACACTCCTCTGACACGAGTTCACAACAAAAAGAAAGGTGCGTTGGGGGCAGACCACTTGGATAGATGCACCTGACATCACAGCAGACGAAAAGCTAAGTGTTTCTCACTGAATACTGTACTGTCATTTCCACAAATTGATAATGCGTACTTTCGAGGGCAAAACAAGAATGTTTCCAAATTAAAAAAAAAAAAGTCATTATAGCTTGATGCAAAATCTGGAACGCAATGGCAGAGTAATGCATACCCTGGTGCTTGAATTTTTCCAAGTTTCACTTTTACGTCATGGTTACAAAATTCTTTTGCAATAAGATTTACAAACAAAAGAATGAAGCAAGTTTCAATTAGACATAGCTTCATATCACTTTGTTTTACAATAGGCAAACAAGCATCACGAATCTCAAGAACGTAATCCAATTGAAGCAGATCCCAGGCCTGTATTTCCCTTAATAGGTGAGGCGTAAACCTGCAAAGGCTCATGGGAGGCACCATCTGCGTCAGTTTCCGGTTCAAGATATCCGTATCGCGCTGTTTCACTGGCCACATTTTTGGAGCTGTAGACACGCCCTTTCTTTCAATTGTGTTGCAATTAAATCGCTCGCGCAATCATGGTTGTGCAGCTATCGGTTGCCCGGGTTCAAGCAAAAAAGAGAAAAGGATGATCAGATTCCCTTAGAAAAAAGACAGAAAATTGAGGTGGGTTTTGTGGTAATAAAGAGAGTCACGGTCAGTGGTATAGCCTATGGATGCCTAGTGTCAGGTGTGTGATATTTGTCCCAAATCCTGCATGGATGGTTTAATTCTTCTGACACATTTGGTATTTACGTACAGGTGCTCCCAGTAAAGATCCACGGCAGGTTGCCTACGTGCCGTCCACGTTTTGGTATGACGAAGGAACCGAGACTTCAAAATGGAAGCACAAAAGGAATTTGGATGTGTAGTTTTGGATGTGTAGTTTTAGATGTGTAGTTTTGGATTTGTAGACTGAAGCTGGGGTTGTATTTATTATGTGAGTGCGTTCATTACGCAAGTAAATACGGCCCAAGGCTAAGCTATATGTTAATCTCTTCCTTCATTCTCACCCTCAGAGCCCTTTCTCACCCCCTTGCTTACCCACTCTCTCACTCACTTCCTAGACATGGCTATGCCATGCTTCTCTATCTTCCTTTATCTTTTTTTCTCTCTCATTTCTATATGTTTGTCTCACTCTCTCTTTTTCTATCTTCCTTTCTTTTTCTTTCTCTTCATACTTTTAACATTCTCTTGCACACAGCAATACAATCATATGGTTCCCATAAATGCATGTTTTGCTAGCGTGCCTGGATAGTGGGTTGGTTACAACAGTCCCAACCGATTGGGGGCACATACGTTCAAACCCAACATCACCAAAAAATTTTTCCGCCGGGAATTTTTTCTTTCCAACTCTTTCTACTTGTTCCAACGCTCATCAAAGTTATTGCATCTCACACTGCACAAAGCAGTGCACATATTCCGAGAGTGAAGAAGATGATGAAGAGGGACGAAGAGAGCACATGCCGGTTCATAACAATTGTTTCTGTTCACGATTAACAGCATTCCTCCAAGCTTAAACAGCTCTGCCATTAATAACAGTTTTGCTGAAGTGCATTACCAGATGTGACCTTGGTCACGTGCCAATACATGAAGTTCTGTTTGGCTTGATCTGTCAAGAGCACCCTATCTGCTATTTAAAAAGAAATAATCTACTTTGTGCTGGTTGTAAATAGCAGCGAAAAATGCAGGCAACGCTTTCCAAGCAAACACACCTTTTTCGCCAACAACAATGGTCTCATCATCTTTCTCGTGGCTTTGCTGGAACTCTCGCTTGAAGATGGTCAGTAGCCCCGTGATGCGGTAGTCAAGCCTTACATTCAGGATGAACTGGGCACACACAAAGACAGCAGCAACAAAAATGAGCACAGAGCAGTCCATTTTTTTAGTTAGCATTAAAGCAATACATTAGATAAGGCTAGTAGGTTGCACTCTTAAAGCAGTTCCATAATTTTCTGAGATGCCAAACTGATGCTAAGACAGAAATTACATTATTTCCAATTTTGCAAGTGAAATAACTGAACCTAACATTGCTCAATGTTTTCTTCCATATTTCATTCAAGGCAGTCCACATAGCAGAAGAATGCAACAGATGAGGACAACATGTTAATGTGTACAAGAGAGAAAAGAAGAATTGAGAAACTATGATGACATTGGCAGGAGTACAATATCTGACAAAAACCAATATGCTAAAGCTGCGAGTACTGCCACATGATGTAGTGTACACGTATACCGCAGAAGTACGGCCACTACCGTGGGTCCGGTCTTAGCGAGCCGCAGGGCACGCGTTAACCGTCGCCGTGGCGAGAACACGATACTGCTCAAAGTCGCAACACTTTATTGTCTGTGGCAACACCAAACACAGTACAGTCCATTGCAAAAGCGCGACGGGAAAGCAAATAGGCTTATCCATGCCACAGGCATAAAAGTGCTACACAGGGTGCCACGAGCACGTCTCCGCGGTAAAGGTGATCCACGAAGACACCGGGACCAAGGCCCCGTCGCTCGAGCGAGGGCAAAGGCGCTCGCGTCGGCTTCAAAGGGAGGCGGGTCGGCGTAGCTAGGCCACGCACTAGGACACCATACCACTCTTCGGCCTAGCGTACGAAGGGGGGGGGGGGGGGGCGACATAAGGTAAGCGTTCGCCGCGAGCGCGCAAGACGCTGTTGGCGAAGTTTGAACGAGCCCCACAGGGAGCTTGCGGACGGAAAAGAAAAGCGTGCTTACCCCATGTCGTCCCCGGAGAGGTCTCCCCCGCTTCCGACGCAGCGCGCGAAAACCTCTCGGGAGACTCCGCGCGCGGCGCCATAGTCAACATCCGCTACCGGGTGAGGGGATTAAACGTCACTCCGCTCCCCCAGCGCGGCAGACAGCGGAGGAGGGGAGACATGTCCGGACATGAGAACGAAAAAAGAGGCGGCAAAGCCCGCGCAAAGGCAGCGGGCCGGCCTCAATTCCCACATCGACTACAAATGATGCATGCTTACCTGCAAGATTTCGATAATCTTGAGTTTTGTGTCCATAACAAGGGTGTCTTCAGCAGCACTTTTTCGTGGTGTTGGTGCAGGTGTTTTGGCCAAGGTGTTAGATCCAAGCACCATGTTTGTGACAACTGTGCCCACATCTCCCAGAGACTTCAATACGCTGCCCTGGGCTGCACAAGTGCTCAATATTATCACCAACAAGTTTAGTCACAATACAACGAATTTATTTCTACACATGCTGATGATTTTCGAAGTATACAAGATCTTTGTAAGTCGAATAACAAGCAAAAATTATTTCACAAAGTAAATTCATTCTGTCTTTATTAGTAGCATGAGATTGTTGAAACAGCCATTTCATTCTTCAGTAGGCAGCTTTGTAGAGAATAAGTTCATTCCACATAGCCAGGAATCTAGCCTCATAAAAATGCTAGACTAGCTGCCAGACCACAAAAATACACAGCCGTACGAGGTTGATTAAAATGAAAACGTGGACCCACTGAAGTTGACAGCATTGAATCAAGTTTTTTCGTTCATAAAATTTTGCACATCATCCAAGAAGCCCTCTGTATCCTCAACTACGCCCTTCACGAGCAAACAAGCATATATCATCAACTACGACAGAAGGCTGTTAAAGCAATGTGTTGCAAGTGAAAGTCAGATCGTTACATGGAGAAAGGAACAAAATGCAGGAAGACCAGTATCTGCCACATTCACAGTTTGTAGCCAACTGGCTACAATTACAGCATATTGGAAGAGCACAGCGAAACGTCACTTGCATGGTAGAGACAGTGAAAAGGGGCGTCAAGAAGTAACTTAGACAAATAGTTCGGCTACATATGCAGACAACTGCTGCTTCAGTGACGCCGATCTTGAATTCGGTACAATGAAAGACGGGCATTTTAATGTGTATCATGAGCAAGACAGACATTTACACTGACACTTAAAGGACCAAAACAAGGATGGCATAGCGTACGGCTCTCCCAGTCAGGACACAAGTGAAAGCATGCAATCGAACATTGTATAACTTGGACACGAAAAAAACCAGCCTACAGATCAGTTTACATTAACTGGTTATATTTGCAGGACAACAAATAGGGGAAATAACAGGTTAGTACAGATCAAACACATGCAATGACAAAGGCAAAAATAGACAGGCTATCCAACCTACTCACTTTTCAACTCCTTTTCAGGGGCTTGTTTATCAAGAAAATAGATAAGACATCAGCAAGGTAAGATAGAGGACTCTAACTGTTACTCACCATTGGCTATGGCAGCTTCAGGTACACAGTCAAGAATGTTAAGCAGTGTCTTGGTGAGACGAAGAAGGTCACTGAAGCTGTAGAAGCCAAAGTAGATCAGCTCTCGAGCAAGTTTGACGACCTGGGAACAAGTGACTGCTAAATGCATGTTTTCAACAAATGTTAAATTACAGCAGTATACCCAAATGTCAAAGCAACACCTTATGCTGCACTTGCCTTAAGTTTAAAAATTTTAAAGGTGACAAAAGTATGTGCTACTTTTACATTGCAGACAGTTTAAACAGTGAACTCAGTGTTGGTTAAAATAATGCAGATTATGATACAGCACAACTAACTCTTTGTGTAGTGTGCTCCAAGCGGCACATAGCACAGAAAAATCTAGGTTACAAGTACATCACACTAAACCAAATTGCACATAAATTGCAATATTGCAGAGAGAATTGTTATTTTGGCCCGTTAGTACTATAGTGTGCATACATTATGTACTAGCAACATGCATATGTCACAGTTTCATCAGTTCCACATCGTGTGCCAGGAGAAAGGGCCATGTATGAATGCTTTGTGATTCATTACTTCTAATGACCTAGTGTGATTGCCATACCATGACAAACCCAATAATGTGCACAAACGCTTCAAAAACTTCGATATGCAATACAACATGTCACTCGAAAGTGGAGAAATTTACTAGTGTAGACCACTTGACCCAATGAATGATGTTGTAACAAATGTTGCATGCTCTTGAAAACAAGATAAGTCTGAGATGTCTCTGGTATCCTTCATTTGTTTAGAAACAAGGATGTTACACCCAACTTTGAAAATACCTAATAACATATGCAGTGGTGAGACAAACCTCGAAGGTAAGCTTGTTCTGTTCCCGATCTGCAAAAGACCACACATGTCCAACAACATTGCACAGGTAGTCCTCCACAAAGGTGATAGTGGGCTTGAACTTGCGCTGAACTGCTTCCTTCCCCAAGTCAGGATGACGATTTGCATCATAGCTGCATCACAGACACAAGAGGTCATTTTGCTACTCCACAAGTCAAATGGCTAAAACATTTCAAATGAGTTAGATTTGATTTCTGGGGTTTAACGTCCCAAAACCACCATATAATTATGAGAGACGCCGTAGTGGAGGGCTCCAGAAATTTCGACCACCTGGGGTTCTTTAACGTGCACCCTTTCAAATGAGTTCAATGCTGGTATTAACTATTGATTAACACTCAATCAAAAGCAAGAAAAGATTTGAAGTTTTAGTAAAAGATCGAAATATTCAAAGCGGCACATTCAATTTTACATTTTGCGGGGGTGCTGACACCCCCTGTACAAGTTGTTCGCGCCGCGTGGCGCACGTGTGTCGCGCAGAAGCCATATTTCAGGGTCGCAACTATTGAGAGGTAGGTGGCGTGTTCGCGAGCGTTGATCACCACTGTCATTATCATGGTTAGATTGGTAGTGCCGGCGGTAACCCCTGGCGGCAGGCCTTAGTGGCGGCACGAGTTGATTGAGCGAGTCTCTTCAGCTGGTGGCGTTTGGCTCGAACAGTTGTCTCTAACGGTGCACGGCACCGCGGGCCGTCTGCCGGAAGCCCTTGTGGTGAGTCAAGCTCTGGCACTGCCACCTTGTATTTGTTATGTTGTTGAGTGTATAGTAATATTGTGTAAAGTTGTTTTAGTGCGTTGATCACAATTGATGATGTGTATTATAATTTGGCTGACGATATCATCGATCAAAAAGTAGTTAAATAACTGGTAGTTGTTTTGGTTTGTTCCAACCGTGTCTGCTGTGCCCGTTCACTCCAAGAGCGTGGTGGCGCTCTCCATTCCGAAACCCCACAAATCACATATAGATCAGTTATATGAGAAAATTCTTAATTGACTGGTTTTTTCCAGAGAATATCTTTGCACTTTCATAAAAATGTACATGTAATACTTTACTTTTTTCACAGAACCTGCAAGATAGGATTTACGTAACTGTTGAATCCCAAAGCATGAAATATGTTCACCTGCCTTTGCCCAAGCACCTCTTTATCTTAACATTTACAGCCGACCTATAATGACATTTTCAATGACTACAATGTCCTGCTTAACACAAGTTGCCAAGTTGTGCACTTGTATCGAAGCAGCATTAAACTGAAAAGCAGAGAATGATATGGAGTATGTCTAAAACGCCATGCTTGAAAAAAAGTGTTCACAAAGAACCAACTTCAGTCATCTCACTTGTACTGCTGCTTTAGGGCAAGAAATGGTTTTTAAGTTGCTTAATTTTACAGAAGAGCTATAGCATAGCATAGTCACAAACAGTTAATTATGCCGTATCTGTGTTTGTAGTTCTTACTGTACTGGTTTCTCTTTCTCTCTCTTCTTTTACTAATAACAAAAGAAAACAGCTGTTCCTCTTCTCTAATAGTAATGATAACTACAATATATATTTCAATACAGTAGCAAACGCCACAGGTCTGAGAATTCTGGAGCGGAGTTACCTGAAGGGAGCACTCATTTTGTAGGATGTATGAAAGGCTTGGCTCAACGCTATTTGTGCTCTGAATTCAATAGCAGAATTATTATAGCTCTTTCACAATCTTTTCTGAGCCAGCATTTTCTCATGACAAAGGTGGACAAGAATGTGAAAAAGCTGACAATGCGGGCGTCCACTGCTCTCAATCACACATGCTTTGCAACCTCCCTATTGCACATGAGATCTAGTGGCTGGAAGTGTATTAGACATGTTAGGCACAGTCAAAGTTTGGCGATAGACCAATAGTTGGTGACGAACAATCATGTTTTTCAAAAATGCATTAAGAGGTGAGAGCTCCGCATTCCTGCATTAAGTCATTTGATGCACTTTGAGCAGGCTTGTGCCAATAGTGAATTTTAGGTTCGAAGCGAATAGCCATCTTGGTCGAATAATTTCAAATCAAACTCGAATAGTATATATCATATTATAAATAAAAGTGAGCATACTTGTCATGACCTAACTAAGCTACACAATATTTTTAAATATCGAAATAAGGCCTGTTCAAATGTTTTTTTTTTTTTTTGTTCAAAGGAAGTATAATCAACTTTGAATAGTAGGAGGATTTGACTTTCATTAGATCGCAAGTGATAACCTGTAAAATAGGTTATGTTTTACAGTTTAATATACTTAGATCAAATAAGCCGGTATAACAAGCTTTTAAACAAAAAAAAATTATGAATCGATGCGAGGGTAATATGTTTATTTAACCTTGATGTGTAGCTTTACAGCAGTGTGAATTGTTCCTGAATATGTGTTTTCATGGTTTAGCGCCCCTCCAATACAGTGAAACTTCCTTTGCAGGGGGTGACATGTGGACTAATTTACACCTATTCATTCATTTCGAATAGCTCGCAATTTTCCATAACTTGAATTCGAATCGAAGTGAGTTCGAATATTGTAATATTCTTTAGGATATTCAAACCATTCGGATATTCGCAAAAGCCTAGTTTTTGGTAGTGAACTTAGACACATAGAAATCATATCAAAGTGGAGCATAGGGCCTCTGCCTTACGCTTATTAAGACAGTGACATGGACAATACAGGCAATGTCATTGTTTGCATTTAGCCTTTTCAGTACACATTTTGCTAGAAGTAGACCCCATTTTTGTTAAATACATTACGCAGTAGGTCCTCTACAGTTTCACCATTTTAGAAGTGAGTGCACAGCACCAAAGCTAACAGGAAAAAAAGTGAATGTTAATTAACAGCCAGAAAATAATGCCCCAAAGAAAAATGCCTGCAATGGCAAGCGTAAAGCTAAGCCAAAAAGTATGCTTGATTTGGCGTTACTCACTCCTGGATGGCCAAAGAAAAATGCCTGCAATGGCAAGCGTAAAGCTAAGCCAAAAAGTATGCTTGATTTGGCGTTACTCACTCCTGGATGGAAAGTTGCTCAGGAATGTCGGACCAGAGGCGTGCGTACTTGACAGGTGTGATGAGCTCCTGGGGATCCCTGTCCACATGCATGTGCAGCATGAGCCGACAAAAGGCCGCCCGCAACTCATATGGCAGGTTTTCATCTGCCATGCATCTGCAAGCATAGGTAGCAAGGAAGAACAAACATCACGATCTAAGAAAATAAGAAAGGTTTAGGAGCCTGAAAAAAAGCAATTATCGGGACAAAATTTATCATCAAGCCTAGAGTATTGCTGAAGAATATCGGCATTGAAATGTTGGTATCCTGTGACATCTAGGCTGCTTTGCACAAGGACAAAAGTGAAACATTGTTTTACATATTCTGCATGCATGCTACTACTGAAATTCTAAAGTTTTTAAAGACCAGTACAGCACCTTTTTTACATCTCTTTTACCATCCATGGCAAAAAAAAAAAGAATTTTGTTTTCGTAGATGAAACTAGGAGGCTCAAAGGTTACACAATATTTTATCCTCGCAAATGCTCTCGAATTCATGACTGGAAACAAGAGAAAAGACACCATAAACGCCGAAATATGTATCAACTAACATAGCGCTCTGTTATTCTAAACTCAGACATTACTTCCCTTTTGACAGTAAAGGAGCCGTTCTAAACAACTCTAGAAAATCTGTGGTAATTCATAAGTCTGCTAATTAAACATTTAGGTGTGTTATTTGCAAACATCAAACGGCACAAGCTGCTCCTCACTTGTGGATCAACTCTATGTCCAGATGAGGAGACAGGCTGTTGATGGCCAAGTACTGCCGGTCCAAACACATGCCCGAGAACAGGTCGAGTTGGTGCCTGCACAAAATCATTTTTATAAAATAAGACAGGATTGTTCCAGTACACTTATTTGAGCCCCTTGTCTTGAGCAAACTGGTGCCCCAAGATGACAGCTGGAGTTCACTTGGGAACCCCCTAAGAAACTTTACAAAAATGTGAAAGGATAGAATAAGCTTATCATAAGAATGAACTAGAGAGTTTCAGATAGATGGATGCAAAAGGCTTGAGTTCTTCTTGTGCACGGAAGACTCTTAGACCCTAGCAATATCCAAGCAAGTTTCTGGTTTATAGATGGGAAATTCACTTTCTTCTATTGATTTAAACGGGCCTGAAACACTTTATCAAGTAACCATGGAATGAATTCACTGGAAGAGCTTATTGCCTCATGAATTCAACGCCGCAAAAATTTCAAGAATCCGCTCAGTGCAAGTGGAGTTACAAAGATTTGTCGCATGCTGCAATTGCATTCTCTCTTCTCTTGTCCTGACGAAAGAGCTGGAAGCTAAGCCGGGAGGGATGGCAGGGACAAAGAAAATGCGCGGCTTTTTCAGAGTGGTCGCGCGCACATGCGTGGACAAGTCGCGGCCTCCCACGGTAATCTCTGTTACGATCGAGCGTGCCATACTCAAATCAGCCAATGGCTGATAGATGGGCTTTTTACGAGTGATTTGTTAGCATCTTCCGTGATTTGTCAAGAGAAGAGAAAGCAATTTTTAGCTGACTTTAATAATTTACTGTCAATTCCAGGCCGTATGCTGCGCTATAATATTAGACGCGTGTGTTGTCAGGAGCCTCTACTATCGATAGGCAGCGTTTTCTGACAATGCTCAAAAAGTGTTGCAGGGCCCCTTTTAAGGCTAAAAGCCACACACAAACACTTCTACTACCATGACACTCTTAATTCTATCAACTAGATTATAGCTTAATATGATCGTTAGTTCGTCCCGATCCCACAATAATGTACAGATAACGCTAGCAACATTCTTACAACATCACATAGGACAACTTATTTAATAGCCAATTACGCAACCCCAGTAATTGTGTCAGAAGCAGTGGCATAACTCTATGGCAGTGTGTCGGATAAAGCATTCAACTGCTTCAAATAAAGTGCAATAAATATGTTTTTTAGGCTTTAAAGGATCTAGTGGAAAATTCTAGCAGAATGGAATTTAAATTTCATAAAATTAATGTTTATGAAAATTTGGCATTATGCAAGGGTACGACGTTCTGCCATTAATGAATGTACAAGAATGCACAATCAGTGTTAATCACATTTTATTATGCAAACCCAGATAAAATTAGGTGCTTCTAATATATCGTTCTTAAGCTCAAATGTTGAAAAAAGTTGGAGGTGCATCTAGCACAAAGGTAAGATTTATGCACTGAAAAATACGGTGAATTGATTGATAAATAACCTCAGCAAAGATTATATCAAAGAAACACCCTGTGCAAAGAGCTATGCACATTTCACATACTGGAGTGAGATGAGAACCTATATCTTGTCTGCATAAAATGGGAGAAAGAAGAAAAAATTGTACACATAAAAAATACTTGTTAGCAAGGACACTTCTCTCCAAATATTTCTTTCATGCTAAGACCATGCATTTGGTACTTTGTTTATGCATTATATTTCTTTCATGCTAAGACCATTAATTTGATACTTTGTTTATGCATTTTTTATTGGGCTCTCTGGTTATTTTTGTAATTGTGTAGATCAGATTCTTGGTTGCTTACAGCCATCACCCCAGCCTCACCTGTAGTAGTCAAGCGTGGCTCGTGCGCTCGGGCACTCGGTGTCTTGTGCCAACTCCACGATGCTGCGAGCCTCCCGGCCACTGTCCCACAGCAGTAGCACCTGTTCCTCCACCGCCAACGTGGGTGGACCCCCCTCAATCTCCAGCTCAACCTGGCTGCGGACCACCCTGCACAAAAGATGGTAGGTTATACGTAATAATCAACCAATTCTCATTAGGAATGAAGTTGAATTTCAGAAAACAGAAATTGCTAGGACAGAATAACAGTTGAACTCCTTTATAACAGGCATGCTCCGGACAGCAATTCCTGTCTTTCATATGAGATGTCTCTTATAGGCAGGGTACCTTTTATGCATATTTGTTATCAACCCGTATTTTACTGTAGGCACACTGGTGTCTCTTATACCCATTTGTCTCTTATATCAGTGTCTCTTATAAAGGAGTTCCACTATACTGATACAACAGAACAACCTCCAACTTGGTTAGTTTCATATTTGGCTGTCAATAAATTAAACTCCTGTTACATGCGACATATTTTTTCAGGTTCATTCTGGCTTGTTCAAAAAAAGACTGCTGCATTTTTTTTATACCGACCACTGCTACTCTTGTGTTGCCAGGAAGTCTTCATTTATTATCATTTGTGCAGAAAACCTTTAGCTTAGCCCGAAAACATAAAGCATCTCTATCTTTTTCTTTTAATGATAGAAGTGTACCATGAAAACCGCTTTTTTTATGACTTGGTTATACTAAAGGTAGTCCACAACAACTACGTGTTTGTTCTGCCCATAAGAGAACTATTGAACTCACCTATGTAGAACTGTATATTTGTATATATGCTATTTTGTTTTAGAGACAATAGTTTTTCTTGGGGACCTTCGACGCAAAAATTTTGGTCTGTCTGTCTGTAAATTTGTCTGTTTGTCTGGCCTTAACGGTACCGTAAACAGCACTGAAGTGGCCAAAGGATACTCCAACGGCCGACTCCATCTGCAGCGCCCACCAATATTGCTCAAGGTTCAGCGTTAATACTTGTGCGATTGTCAATTAAAAAGCAATTATTGTGCATATCTGAGGCACCATAACAACACGTCAATATTACGTAAGTGTATTTTTTACTAGAAAAGGCATAGATAAATAATTCTAAGAGCCGTAGCGTTTATCACGCTGCGCTCACCATGCAACGCTTGCACGAAAAAGCAAGCATTTCCAACGCTTTGCTAAGATGACACGGTGGCGGCACCTACCCGTCGCCTTGCGTTCTACACCTTATCACCTCAAAGATGGGCCCGCACGCTGTGTGCTTCATTTTACAGGATAACTGCCAGATAGCACTCATGTCTCACGTGTGACGTGACTTAAAGCACTCGTTCACGTCTGCTGCATGCTCAAGGCAATCTAACGCAGCGCCTCCAGAATACCATTCACCGATTTTCTTGCGCAGAACATAAAATAAACGTGTTGTTCACTCTCTCCAGACGCAAGACTATAGTCTTTCGACGACATTTGCAATGTAACATGCAGATACGGAGCCAATTTTTTTCTGTATTCTTTATTTGAAACAATCAAGTGGAAAGGAGTAGCCATCGCCAAGTAAAGGTGACAAAAACTGCTTTGTTTATTTTCTATTTCTATAAAAAAAAAGCAAATGAATTGTAGCTGAGAAGAGTTGAGCAACACGCTGGACTAGTTGATGTAAGTCCATCATAAAATAGTTTTCAGTGCACCAGAAACAAAATCATGGAACAATTTTACTTATGAATTTTGGTGTTGTTAACAGACATACAGAAACAATGGTGAAAGTTGGCTGCAAGTACGGCAGCAAAATGCACACACTGATGTGTGTCACAGGAGAAGGTGGCATCAGTAATTCTTTCAAGTGCACCTTTCCTAGCACAATGCTTATGCTAGAGCTGTGCAAATAGCAAAATTTTGGGTGTGAATTGAATTCAAATATCGAAGTGCGGGTGCAAATTGAATATTTTTTTAATCTTTCTCGAATATTTTTCAAAACCTTTGACGTGAAACAGCAGAATGAAAATTTAAGAATTCCAAGCATATTCTTAGGTGGTGTTTAATAGTTGTGTCATCAAGGAGCAAGCAATGCAGAAACCAAATTGTATTTATGTACCTGATTTAGGGCAACCCTAAGTGTTGCCAATAACACTTTACACATGAAAGGCAAAGATGCCGTTTTCTCAGCCTCTCCTCCTTTTTCAACTTCTGCGGAAGCCTAACTGATGTGGCGGACAAGGGTGTGCTCTCTCCATGTCCAGAGTTTCTGATCTGCCTCATAGACGTCAATACTGTCGTGACCAAGAAAGACGCTGGGGCTCGGGCGTGGAGGCAGCAAGGAGGAGGAAGAAGATAGAGAATATTACAGCCAGCCTGCAGCGAGGATACTATATCTGTCTTGTTTATTCCTTACAATATATAAGAACACCTAAAATTACAGATGATAAAAATCTTCGGCGGCTGAGTTTTTGAACTTCCTGCCCGAGTTTCAGGTCCAAAACAGCATTGATTGAGCCCCATCTCTGCCAAATCTATTATCTCCATATCAGAACCAGTGTTTCTTTGAGTCAATACATTGTGACCGTAGCAGAGCCTGAAATACTGCTTTGCGCAGTACAAGAATGTAATGGGGTGAAACACATTAAAATTTGAAGGGGCTACAGCCAATCGACATGACTGTACCTGTTTTCGGGAAGCTCGAATAGTGAAATTCCAGTGTGAATTGAATTAAATAGCAAACACTATTTGAAAAATAGTAAAAATTTTGAATATTTGCACACCCCTAGTTGATGCCAATGTGTCAAAACCGAGGCGTAACAACAAAGTGCCAACAACAAGTGTATGTGCAATACAACCTACCTGGTTTCTATCAGAATGTCAGCATTGTGGGGCGAAAGTACAGCCTTGCAGATGAGCTCCTGGGTGACAGGGATGGCTTGCTTGTTGGAAATGCACAGGTCTGAAAGGTAGTCGAGAAAACGGCTCTCCCGGTTTTGCCGCACCAAGCTGACGAATGTCTCGATTTCAGCTGCTGTAATGTGCTTCTCAAGGAGCTTGCGGTTGCTGTGCAAAAGTGCTGTGATGGTATCTTCAGCCAGCACGTCATAGCCAATCTGCTTCTGCATGAAGCCAAACCACTTGGCAATGTACTCCTGGTTCTTGCGGTAGTCCTGCTGGGAGAGTCTCAGGATGCGATAGCAAAGACGGCACATGTGCTTGTAAGGGGCATAGCGTGGGTCAGCAAGATCCTCCATCCGCAGTAGGGGGCCCTGGCCATTGTCTGTGAATGGTGCCTGTTCATCAACAGGCCAAGACAACATTTTTGCCACTTATATTCCCAAACTTGTATGAAAACATACGACATAACAAAGCACTACAAACTTCGTACCAATTTTATACGGAACAAAAATATATTTTCTGCACAGATTGCCCAACATCGACATTGATGATGTTCAAAATTAGATAGATCCCAACATTTGAGACTGTGCACATAATATATGTCGAAGCTATATACCTCACTGAAAGCACTTTTTATATAAGTGTACCTTGGTTGCCAATATGAATATACTTTTGCTGCCAACAAGCTTACACAGGAACAACGATAATATACAGACCAACAATGGGACAACAAAGGTGGTTATCCCAAGGGTTGAAATAGCACAAGATTGCGTTAGTATTTGTTGCACCCCACAATTTTCCCTAATGCCCAACTTCTACGCCCACTGCTGAGAAGTTGCATGTCCTTAGGTACAATCCATAAACTTGTCTAGGAGACAATTTTATTTCATGGAATACCCCTTTACAGAAACTTCAAGGCCCCAGAAGTATCACGGCCATGAGAAGAAAATGCAGACAGTCTGTATGTTCTTGCTCGGCAGTCAGCATTTGTTCTCACTGCGCTCTTCTCTCGGCGGCAATAAAAAGAACTATTCATCCTTGATTATACCACGAACAACTTTATAAACAAGCACGTGTGAAGAAATGCGAGGAGCACAGCCTGTAAGTGCACGTCATTCAAATTTCATTTTATGTTATAATACAAAGGAGGAGTACCTGCAAAATGTGGAACAACTGCCGAAGCACATTCTGCTCACGCAGAAGCTTCTGTCGTTCCCGGTTGGGCTTTGTCACCACCAGCTCAAGAGGATCCGATTTGTTTGGGTCTCCCTCACGACTGGCAGTGAAGTAGATCACCTCTTGAAGCAGTTGTAGTAGTGAACGGCGCTCCGTGACACCTGAACGGCCACTTTCTAAAGCACCGACAAGTGTTTGCAGTACCTGAACATGAAATGACAAAAACAACTACAGCAACAGTAGTGACAGCAGTTTTATATTACACTTGCAAGAGAAGAGAATATTTTTTCCAAGTTCAAGACCAAGTTAATTCGTTATTACAGATGAAATAGGGGTAAGCAATAGTTTGCTTCACAATGCAACTTTTTCTGAAGTCTGAATTTCTCGATACATACTACACCTTACGAGTAGCAAACATGTGTGAAACCTAATCATAAGAATATGCAGTGCAGTCCATTTATAATGATATCCAAGTGTCAATAAAATCCCATCATTAAAACTAATAATTGCAACTAGCAGGTTAAGAAAAGATACACAAAAGAGAGATCAAAACATTTTATTTGCGTGCAAGTAAGGTAGTACAAGAAGTACTTTTTAGTAGCAAAGCCATAGTCTCTCAGCTTTGACTGCTTCACGCAAAGCTTGCACATTTCTCTAAAGCATCAAGGTGCTCTACGTAGCTGAGCAGGAGGTCCTTTGCGAATACAAAGTTTCGAAGAGACTGTATCATCCGTTGGGCCTTCTGCGATGAGTGTACCTGGGTAGTCTGCTCAACCACTTCATCGTAGTCTCCACTCTCGCCACTGTACACAATGCGTATATGCGCTAGAATCATCTCATCACTGACACACTCTGACGTTTCCGCAACATCATATACATGAAGTGATCCAGACATGACATGCCTTCGTTAAGCTTTGACCACTTCCCGACAGCTTTTCGTCAATGGGTGCCTCGCAGGACTCTCCTGTCTCCCTTCAGAAGTTCGGCAGGAAAGCTTCTCCTCCTTTTTCTTCCTCGTAAGAGGCATAGTCGACTCATTTTCTGCGTGTGTGGAGGAGTGCAAATGCATAGCTATTCATGCCGTATGCGTGAACAGCCATTTGCAGTGCGCAGTGTGGCTCGATTCAATCCCTATATCGACATCCCAGCATTAGAGCATCGTAAAATGCAGTTTATTTCTCCATACAAAGCATATAAGATTGTACAGTGCCATTGTTGTTCATTGTTATACCCAAACCATTGCTATAAACGGTACCATTATAAGTGGACTCCACTGTAAAATCAAAAAGAGAAGGCAAAATGATATCCTCCAAGGTCTTTAACACAGGCTCTTAGAGTGGGTTACAAAACCCAATTGTTCCATGACATGCCTATCAGGTTTCCACTTTTAGTTAGAATTAAAGCGACTCAATCACACTTATTTCATTAAATAATGAATATTTTTAGTGCATTTTGAACTTAATGAACCAATTGTACGCCACGTCCATACATCAGTAAACGGCAAGTAGCAATACAACCACATGGCAGCTGTATTAAAACTCGTCGTTTTTAATGCCTGCCTCTAAATTTGTGCAATTCATGGACACGCAGTAGCCCTAAATGCACAGTACTCTTAATTTATGCCTCCAACCACAGTTAGCAACAAATATGTGAGAATTAATTGAGAAGTTCTCGAAGCCAAGTCACACGTCTGTTTGATCGAGTACTCCACTCCTGTTGCCACCGAATTTTGATAATGGTTATTTGAATTCCATTTTGTAGCAGACAAGTACTAATGCATCCGTGCATTATTGATGGCTCACAGCGTGTCTGTTCACATAGAACAGTCCCTACACAAGTCACTCTGCCACTACACTACAGCAGTAATATAATCGAAACATGACAAGTACTTGGATGTATGAAAGAGATTATTTCATACTCTCTGCCTGCATCCCCCTCCCCCTTTCACATCCTCTGCATGCTGCTAATAATATTTGAAATTTTACGTGCCAAAACCGTGACACTATTATGAGGCATGTTGTAGTGAAGAGCTCCAGAAACTTTTGCCCGTCTGGTGTTCTTTAACGTGCACCAACATCATGCAGCACGCTAGCCGGCCTCTAACATTTCGCCTTAATCAAATTGCAACAGCCGTGGCTGGGATTGAACCCATGGCCTCCAGGTAAGCAGCCAAGCACTGTAACCACTACACCAGTGTGGCAGACTGCTCCGTACGCAAAAGGCACATCAGTGGAAAGAGGGGGCTTTCTGAACACTCGGGAAAAGCTGCTGGGATTCCTCAATTACAGAAAGTTTGACAACCTTTCGTGAAGAACACAGGACTGACAAAGTACAATGTGCGCTAGGTGGCAAGAAGATGACAAGGACAGACTCCGTAGGAGAAACAGCGGCACCAGTGGCTATCCATGTTCAACAATTTCTCATTACTTCAAACAGATTTGCACAACATCTAAACAATGTCGAACTGACATAGAATTGAGAATAATGTACGCATGTCAACTTTCACAATAAGTTTTTATGAAACATCTTGCTTATCTGGACAGTCTATCTTTTTCACCATTCAATTCTAGTAACGGCTTTTGTTGGTAAAAAAAACTGCAGTTCTACTTGTATGAAGCAAGAGGGCCTGTTAATGTGCATACTTTTATCAGCAGCCCAACGACTTACTGTGCTGCAGGCAGAGTTGCCAATTTTCCTTATAATAATCGAATTTGGGCTTCTTTTTCTTGCTCAGTCGCTTGTAGAATTTTTCACATCGCTTGTCATGTTTTTTGGAAAAAGCCTGCCCTTTCCTTCTCCCCTCACTTGAAATTCAGATGGAAGGGGGTTTTACCAAGTAAAATATTGCCCCCACCTTCCCGAAGAGAATCGTGAGGAAATGCGAATGAATTTCTTGTGCCGAGAGTACACGGCGTGGTAATTTTAATGGCATAAATTAATGACGAGACGTGGATTTGTACCGTAACCACTTAATTACACATCAGCCAGCGAATGGTCGAGAGTGAGACATGCGCTTCACTCCATTTATATAAACGTACAAGCGAGCGGACGGGAGTGTGGTGTGCAGGGAGGAGAGAGAGCGAATGACGAAAGGAGGAGCGGTGAAGCACTGCACCTACCCTCTCCTACACTTTCTCTATACACGCGGCAGCTCTGCCAAGTTTCCGCGATATGAGAGCACTCACATGCCAGAGTGCGCTCCTCCTCTCCACTCACTCTTCGCTATTCGGCCTGCACCACCTGTTCTGGTTCCTAGGGGTAAAGATAAGTGTGCGCACCCACAGCTGTTGCGATGGGAGAGGGAGTGAGAGTGGAGAGATACACCTGCTGGCATGTGGACACCGAGAGACGCCTGATATGCCCCGACTATGAAATGCGTTCCCATTTGAAATAAAAAAAAAATAGATGCCCAACAGGGTACCTTCGAAAAATAGGTGCTTCCAAACAATGTCCCCTTCCCAAAAAAATTTCTGCCTATGGGTCTGCTTTGAGTAGTTTCGCATTGAATTCAAACAGAATGTGGGGCGATCAAGTAGTAACATTGATCATGAACTGCCAAATGTGCATTCAATGAATGTGAGACTAACCTAGAGACAACCATGGAAAGTACACATGTGCTTTTGCTCAGTTACGCATATCCGCATACAAAATAATTAAAGTGATTTTTTTTAACTCTCCTTCGTAATTGAGTAAAAGTTTTTATTATGACTAAAAATATAATCAAATAGTGGAAAAATTAAAAAAACTTCTACTTCTTTTGGCATCTTTTGTAATGATCATTTGCCTGTTAGCTCAGAAGCATCTGGAAATTGGCTGCGGAGCTTCACATCTTGCGCCAAAGTACCCACCTGGCAAGCATCATTGGCAAAGTCGAGGTCGCGGACTTCGGAAGCTGACACAGGCACCACCGCAAAGGCCTCCCGGTCCTCCTTGGCTGGTGCACAGCCCAGCCGCCACATGACTGGGCGCTCTTCTTCTCTATCGATGGGAATGGCTGTGCTGTGCACCCAGGTATTGGTGCACAAGTGACGCAAGCGCACGTACGAAGACTGAGGTACCAGGTCATCAGCACGGGAGAGTGTGGTCGCATCCAGCTCAAAGATAGAGGCAATGTCGCTACTCTGTGGCACAGCTACGAGGCAGTACACAGGACTCCCCGGTGGACCCCGCAACTTAGCCCGAGTTGGGTCAGGGGTCGGGTCTTCATCCACCTCAGCAGCTAGGTACTGTAAAATGCAAGTTTACACCCCTGAAACATTAAGAATACAGTTTCCTGCTAATCATTTCTCATTACTTTTAGTACGAGGCCACTCTTGATGCTCAAACCTAGTAAATCTTTAAAGGCTAAATGCCTTAACTCTGTGCCAGCAAAGTTTGCCATTATTTATTTACATATTTTAACACAACAGCAAACATTTTTACATTCGCTCCTCATGTGCACTCTCATTTATCAACAGTTAACATTTGCAACTCATGCTCACCGATGCCTCCCTTTGATATTTGCTTCCAATCACACACATCTACACCTATTCAAGTTCATACACATGCCAACTCCCACTCTACAGCACTTGCTTACAGACACAGCCTTCGTCCCGCTTTTTTATCTAAGCTCACTTGCTTTTATAATGACGACTACTTGAGCTGACAGCCCTTCAGTTTTTGTTTACACTCATGCTAAATGGCACTTACTGCTGCTCATACTTTTGCCCATTCAAACTCCCTTCCGAGATCAGAGATGTTGACGCAAGAGATAAAAATTAAATTTTTGTCTTAGTTTCCTTTTCTGTTAATCTTTGGTGGCCGAATTAACAACAGTAGAATTTTAGGAGAAAAGCTGATCATTCTTAACCGATTCCCCATTTCCCTTCTGTGTCTCTTTCTAATGGATTATTACCATCACTATAAAATGTATCGAACAAACCTGGCCTGTTGCAAGGTGCTTGAGGCGAAAGAGACTGTTCCAGTGGCCAGCCCCACCGCGACAGGGGTCGTGCTGCACCACTTCAACTTCCCACAGGGCTTTGGAGCTGGTGGCTGCAGTCGCAGTGGTGCGTCCCGTGGATCGTAGAAACACATACTGCTTCTTTCGGTACTCGTCCATTGTAAGGAACTTTTCCTGCTCCGCATGGAACAGGCGCACCACATCTCCCTGCACAAATACACATTAGTCAAGAAACCCAAGCAGGCAATGCTGCACAAAACTACAGCCTTTGAGAATGTCACACCATAAATACAAACAAGAACCCAGCTGCTAAAACATATACGTTAAATCATATAGCCCTATACAATATCAACCACATACGGTACAAAAATACCCTTCACATGAACAAACACAAGACCATCGCGTGCCTTCAATAAGTATGATTATATGTACAACATTGCACACCATATAGCCAAGGTGCATTCACACCGATGCAGCCAAGCAAATGCAGTGGCTACTGCCCTTCCTCTTTCTTCGAAACTGTTACTCCCTCTCATTCAATTTCTTATAATAATCAGCAATAAAACAACAGCCTCACTGCCTCTAGCACTGTAGAATGAAGATAGGAAGATGAATAATCTGGCCAGTCAGTACAGGTAAAGCAAAGAGGCAGACATTGTGAATGAGCAGGTGTTCCACGAAAATTTCCATCAGAGTTCTTAACATGCTACGCTGTGCAAGCATACATAACTACTATCAGTATTATTCATGTATTACGATTGTAATGACCACTCATATGGCCTTCGCACATTCGTTATGAGGTGCTTCGCTAAATAGCATTTCATACCCTTTTTGTTTTTGTTTCTTACAGTATTACAAAATTAAATGACAGTGGTGTATGACACAAATGTAATTACAAAGGCATTTAACAGAAAATACTCGCTACATCCAATATTCACCATAAGCATGTACTGGTTACATACCAATATTACAAAGACACATCTATCCGGCCATAAACAATAATTTCTTGTGCCCATTTTCTACATTTGAGGTTTGGCTGACACAGGAGAACTTTTTCTGCTCCGACAACTGATCCATTAGCAAAGTTTTTTAAAGAACCAACTGCATTAGTAATATCGACTGCTTGTGCACAATTTCCAATAAATGTGATATAGGTTCAAATGACATGAGTGAACAAAAGGAAAGATGCAATAATGTTCACATACCCCTTTGAGTACATCCTCCACATTCTCCTTGTGTTCCATGAACAGCGATATCTTCCAACTCGTATTTGAGTTGACAGCATTGACCTGAACGGCAGCATAGCAACATTGCATAGTCAAACTACGAAAAGGCTTTTTTTTTTCCAATAGCTGCTAAACTATTGCTATGGGAGAGTCTTGATGATGCCCATGATAGAAAATCATGCACTTGACGACGAAGAAACAATAGCTTCAAGAAGCCCTCCTAAAGCATTAGCACATTTATGTCCATATCACAAAGTACATCTGCTTTTCTTTGCACATCCTCTGCTATAACAACATGCATGCTATGTTCATTACCTGCAAGAAAAATAATCTGTAAAGTATAAAATAACATATTTTTTATTGTGTTGTGTACAGAACAAGGACAGATACATCAATGGGTTCGTCTAAAAGATGTAGTGAATTAATAGAAATTTTCCTGCAGTTCCTCTTTATATAAAATTAATGTGTTCACTCATTTCCTCCTTTGAAGATGTATAAATGGAATAGAATTGAAGCCATGAGTCTCACCTCCTTGCAGCCTGCATTGTCAGGCAGCTCTTGGTTGCTGGCATGCAGAGGCTGGCCTGCATTCACTGGAGTCAGCACCACTTTGTCACCCACCACAACCTAGGATAAGGAAGGCAGCACACTGAGCACCGAAGGCAGACCTATTCTGGCCATGAAGACGAAAATAACAACTGGAACTGATTAGGTCATCTGTGCTTAGCATCTGCCAAGAATCAGCCATAGAAAAACAGATGTTGTAGAAATGGCACTGCAACCATCAATGAGAAACTAGTTCCACTACCTTTCATATATTCCCTTTCTGACAATGTCCTTAGCTTATCAACTTTTACAACAGCATCATTAAGACACCTATTGCTGTATCATGCAGAAAGGAAAAAAATGTAGTTCCACCGAACAACTTTCAATCATAGCACAGAATTAACATAACATTTCTGGAGATAACATTTTTTTATTTGGAAGGCACCATGCAATATGTAAGACAGGATAACATGTATGACACGTGGACAGATAATGAAGAAAGTTGAGTTATCCCTAATAAAAAATTTGTGCAAAATTATTTAAATACATGTGCCGAAGTAATGTACAATCAGCAAACAGTGCCCTTCAGTCTGTTTACCGAACGACCAATTTGTATATATACAGAAACGAATATGTAAAAAAAACTTTACTATAACCCTTGAGGTCCTCTAAACAGGCTGAACATCAAAACAACCATTAAAACGCCACTCACCAGGTTTTGAAATTTCAAGCTGACAAGCGCAATTCGTTGATGAGGCGTTCACGATTACGTCTGCCGAAATTCGCAAATTTCACAATGAACGTTCCTCCCTTTTTTGTTTGCGGGCACATGCCCAGAGAATGAGTGCATGACGTGTGCATATGAATGGCCCTACGTACACGGCAATGCAGTGACACTGGTCCTCTACGTAGACAACTGTGCTCTGACATTGCCAACAGTGACATGTGACATGGTGATTCAACACGACATGCATAGTTAATGTATTTATTGCTTGAAGAGATCAATAAATCCCTAGATAAATAATGAGAAACAATAAGGGAACATGAGCGTTCCTTTTTTTTTTTTTCCCCCCCCCGCGAATCACAACAAGATGTGGAGCTAATAAGCCAGCGTTTCGCATGCGTTCGTGTCCCCGCGGTCAGCGCATCGAGCAGACGACAGCTGTGAAAGCGAAAGTAATGCTCCTACACGTTCACGCATTCATTGTGTTCATATATTCTACCGCATACAAGCCAGCGTTTCCAAACCATCCCGCAGAAACAGGCAGTAAACCTCAAAACAAGACTGGTCAACAACAACAAAAAAAATGCCGCTCGCGTCCGAGAGGGTTGGGCTTGTTTGGGCACGTCATGCGCATGTGACCTCTTGGCCGGATGCCGGAGAGGGTAGGGATGAGATTTGGCTTGCAAAGGTTATGCGGGGGAGCGGCAAGGGTTCCGAGCTTGCCTTCTCTCATCCTCGTTTCGCGCTGCTAAAAAAAAAAAGTTTTCACAGCTCATAATGAACCGATTCTGAAAATTTTTGTAGCAAAATCTTTGTCATCGGACACCCAACAACTTCCATGGTCTAACCAAAATTTGGCATGGGGCCTGGTGAGTGGCCCTTTAACATCATACGCTGTGCCATCCACGCTGCCACTAGCTACCAAAGGTACTCACACTGTCACCAGTTGAGCGCAGCTTGTAAAAGGGGACGACATAGAACCAGGATCCCTCATTGCCATTGGCATCAAGGGACACCCGCATGGCATTCTTCTCGAGCAGTGCAGGCAGCCGCTTGTTCACAGTCAGGTACTTGTTGCTCTTTACGTGCAGCAGCTGCACCACCCCTCCGTACTGTACCACTTCTCCCACCAGCTTACGCTTCTCACTCTCATTCTGCTTCTTCTCCAACTCGGCAGCGTGCTGCAATTCACAAATGGTTCCATTACAGATGGCATTAAACATCCCAAAGCAAGGGTAGACACTTGGCCAAGTTGATAAAGCATAGTAACGAATGTCAATGAGATAAAATAAACAGGACAAGATGCCGGTATGATAATATCGTAACGGATTCATTTGTTTTCTGAATCATCTAAAAGTGCACACAAATGATCCAAGAAAGAGTCGTGGTAACGTTCTCACTTTCTGCTTACTACACCTTAAATGCTCTTCCTTCACTTGCAGTTGTGGCTAGCACTGCTGCTCTCTATCATTAAAACATTATCTAGCAAAAACTACAAATTCACAGTTCTTTTCCAAAGTACAAAGTTGTCATATTAACCTATGCTACAGTAGAGGTTTTTCAGCGAATACTCAATCTGTTTAGGGAAAGCAGTGTTCAACAAGAATTCTATACTGCATCTCATAACTACCTTGTAGCAGTGCCCAATCTATGAGGAGTGCACATACAGTAACCTTGCACAGCACACCATATAGTTCTGTCTGTAACTCTTTCACTATCAATGAGGTACAGAAGCTTCAACTGTGTTTCATGCATGACACATTACAGCGATATGTGTTACGTTAGGCCCTTCACACATGCGCTCCAAACTTTCTAAAATATATCATGCATGACACATTACAGCGATACGTGTTACGTTAGGCCCTTTGCACATGCGCTGCAAACTTTCTAAGATATTGTAGGAATTACCGGCTGTTAACCGCAGATTCAGGGTGTGTTCCAATACTCACCGCAGATAGCTAAACAGACAGCTTAATGGACGGCGGCCATCTTAAGTCCCATTTCAATTCTCGCGTAGCCGGCAAAATAGACAGCTCCGAGAAGACCACATGATAGACAAATACGATGCTGGCTACTTGGCTGTATAAACAAGATAACGGCTCAGCAAATCGCTCAGATAGATCAAATCTTGCTGGAATGATCGTCTGCACACAAGCAGACACTTTCCCAGATGCTCAATATGAGTAACGCTTATTTGTCTTTGATTTCAACACGAAATGAGCCAGAAAATAGAACTGTTACGTTTGTTTATTTTAGCTTTTTCTTCTCAACGCGAGGTGGCGCATCGTCGCGTAAAAGCCACCCAGACGTGTTCCAATTCTCGGACAGCATGGGCTCGTTGCTGTCTTTTTAGCAGTCTTCGTAGACTGTCTACGTGCTGTCTAAGAATTGGAACACAGCCACAGTCAATGACCTTTCAAAGGTCTTCATGTATCGTAATAGTCACCCTAACCACAATGACATACAGCAACACAACAGCACCCATACAGCCCAGGCCCTCCGCTTCCTTCCAAATTCATGCTTTTCACTGGCTCTCTGCTTGGACAGAAAGAAGTAAATGGTATAATATGTCGTCGCTTGGTCTTACCTAACATTGAAGAAAAATCTTGAGGTATCTTTTTTTACTATTAGGTGGCTCACTTGCTTTGATGCTGTTGGACTAGTACTGAGGCCATGCCTAGCCTTTTAAAAATGGTTTGATGTCAAATGTGCAGATGGCACCACAACAACAGCACCAGTGATGCAATGAGAAGGTGAAACACCCGGAATTTCTCTACTATTTTCTGTGCCAATAATTCACTGTTCCCCTCAAGACATGACAGCCACTGAAAATACAACTAAATTCGTGGAGCACTGTAGGGTCAAACATCCACTATTTTCTAAGAGAAGTTAGGTTAGTATCGCCACATGCGTTTAGTTCTGTCAAAAAAAAAAAAAAACCCTGCTGAAAGTTTCAGTTGGATGCTGTTATAAAAAGAATCAATGCAAAACACCCTGAATGTCCATATTATTTTCTGTGCCAATAATTTGCTGTCTAACTCAAGAATGATACATAAAGACCTTTGAAAGTGCGTTGACTGAAGCTGCAAAGTGCTGTAGGAACATCCACTATTGTCCATAAGAATCTAGGTTAGTAGCACTATATGCATTCAGTGCTGTTGAAAAAAGAATCAGGTGAAAGCCCCAGTATGGACACCATTCTAAAAAAAACTGTTATGTTATGTTCCCTGTTATGACCCTCAAGCGAGGGTTGACAGTATTATTAAAGACTGTGCATTAAAAAACAACTGTGTTCCTCCCAAATGCCAGCGAATGCGCTCTGCACAAGTGGTTTATAGAACATCAAATAAATGTCGAGGTGGTGTACCAAAAGAAGTTTATGTGTGTTATATTAACTGCAGGGGACAAGTATTAACAAGGTAGGCGATCCAATGCCAAAAAGACGACAAACAGACGAGACGAAGATAAACTAGTTTTGAGGGGATTTCGCTTTTCCTATTGGCTAAAAAGCCCTGAAGGTTCCACACACATACTCATTTTACCTTTAAGTATGAAACATGACTTTTTATCACTGAGAGAAAGTTAGAACGAAAGAAATGGTGGTATAAAACTAAACAGGTAACACCAGAACTACACTATATCTGAGTGCATCAGCACAACAAAACTCCGATTTCAATTTCACTGCCAATAATTACAAAAATTTTCTCGTCCCACAGATCACAAGAACATGTGGTGTTTGTTCCCATCTTTACCTGGTGTCTTAATTCCTATTTGCACCACCACAAGTTGCCTAAATATATGCAGTATTACCTAACCAACCAATTTATTCTGTTCATCGTCTCAAGTCAAGCTACCAAAAGCTTTATATTGTAAGCTATAGATCAACTAAACACACACGTTTATAGATGCTGCCTTATGTGTGTATGTTTGTGCATGTATATATTATCACATTGTGCATGTGCCTCACTAAGAAATGGGAGAAGAAGAGGATAGAGTAAAAGGGCAGTATCTCTAGGCAGATAGTCTTGCCAAGAGAGCTTTGCTCCATCAATATGTCTATGGATGCATAAATACACACACATACCAAACATATTGACCACTCCCTCCCTCTGGTGACACCGAGATAAATATGGCTGTATTTGAGTGGTTACGAACCGTGAATCAATGACTAATCAGATGTCCTCATTACAGTTGTAAAATTTAACTGTGCAAGAAAAATCTTAACAGTATAGCAACATGATAACTATAATGTAGCTTGCCCACTTCCATTGGCTTGTAAGGAGGCAGTACATTAATATGAAGCTGATGTAAATTGATAGCGTCCCTAGTTTGATGCATCACTTTTTTTTTCTATCTTCCATTTACTTTTTCATGAAATGTATTCGGCGCTACAGTTAGTAATATCATATTACCCAAAACGTCTTCAGCCTCTGGTAACTGCATGGAAAAGAAATTACGAAAATGAAACCTCCCCTCACTTTGATAATTGCTTGTCGCACTCTTTTCAAGGCAGTAGTTTAGCGTTATTATTATACAAATTGCACTACACCTAACTATCTATTTAACAGCTCTCACATGCAGTTTTTTCAGCAGCACGGCATCTGTAGCGCTGGAGGCACTTTGCTTGGCTGCTTTCCAGAACTGCTTCTGGGCCGAATACCGGTTCATGGGGCACATCTTGAACAAGCAATCTGAAATAAAGACGTGCCGCTTTTAAAACCATCAAAGCACTGTGACACGTTTGGTTATTTCCCCTTTATTAAAGAGCCGTTTGCTATCTAACCTCGAAACTTTTTGGGTGGGTTGGCCAGATCCCCAGCCTCTGGTTGCACCACGCACCGGTCATCGACCAGGCTGGAGAAGAAAGCACACAACTTTTTGAGTAAAACATACGTCATGAGCGTCGGTTTGGGAAGCACCATGATGCTCGAAAACTCACCCTAATGTACACAGGAAACCGGACACAGTGCCCTCGGCGTAGAGAGACACTATGTCTCCAATGTGGAGCAAGCTCGAAGTGCCTATCAAGTCGCACATATTTGATGTGTTTGCACGTGCACAGCACAAGTGAATATGCAGTTTATTCAAGCCGGGGCGGCTTGGTTCCTGCTTTTTTCCGCAGGACGGGCTACATCAAGGCCAATTGCGAACGGGCGTTGCCAAAACTTGTCCGTCACTTCCACGAGGACTTTTGGCTGTGGCGATTTCCTTGGCGCACAATTCAACGTTAGGAGTTCACAAGCAGGCCGCTCAGCAGAACTAGAGTCGCACCTTCCATCGAAACGCTGTTGGAACGAAAGTGAGCACAGGATCGGAAACCGGGCCGAACAGGCTGTGCGAAAGAACGCAATTGAGAGCTACGGCATATCCACAGCACCGCTAGCCAGCTGGACGCTTTACTTGGTTTTTTGTGAGCGAATGACTTTATGACGTCTCGCTGATGGAGCTGCCACACCGGGCCCGTAAATCTCCGGCAGCTGAACTCGGCGTGCGTCTAACACCAACAGCAATCTCTCACGTTACCAAATCTGCTTCAGATTCTGCCAAGTGGCCGCGCCACAGTCGCGCGCTGTAGCGCCTCTTGAGAGTGAATGGGGCGAGCGCGAAGCACTCAGAACACATTCGAAGTGTGTGCGGCTTTCTCCGGCGGTGCGACGCGTAGTGTGACTTTACGATACACTTCTGTTATTTGTTCTTGTAGCCATTGAAATTAAGTAGGTGGCCCGATGCCTCTTCCACCAGCTCTTCTGGCAAGATTAAAGAAGCGCGGGATTGTAAAAGCCAGCGAAGCCGAACCATCGGCAGGTGAGCGCTACAAATGTCGATCTCCACCGTCACTCGTGCAAAGCTTACGTAACATTTCCATTCAACCAGCAATCGCGTCCAAGGTGCAATAACGAACACTGTTGTGATGCTGTCGGGGCAAGGTTCGGAACTATACATGGCATGCCTGTATTTGGCTGATTGATGTTTCCGTCGTGTGTAGTTTGATGGGCATCTGACACTAGTGATTGTTACGAAAATAACCTCGTTCTGGCTCAGTATGAACTAAGAAGGTTGAAATTGGCATCGCATAAATTCGTTGCCATCTCTCCTATTTTTGTTAGAAACGGGACAGAGAAAAATCAAGCAGTGATTGACTAAAGGCAGGGAGAGAGAAAACCACCAAGAATATGAGCCAGCTGCTAGACCAGAACAACACAATCTATGAAATATGCATTGTAACATGAGCGCATGATCTAGCTGATATTTGAAGTAAATTCGCTGTTACTATGGCACTCATTTTTGTTATTATCAATGCATTTTCTGATTCTCGATATTCTGTGCTTTAGTGGTGACGATTGAAGACTGTAAAATATGTGCATCCTTACTTATTAAGTACCCTCTTTTCATAATGAAAATGCTGCATGGAGTGCATTACAAAATGCATAACTAATTAATGAGTCTTTTCTTTCTCTTGCATTTGTAGTTCATGATAATATACTCCTTTACTTCAAATCAGAATGACGTTTACCTCATGGTGGCTCGTAATGTTTTCATATGCCCCATAAATTATCTGATAATCACTTCGTGTTGTGCATGTACATTCGTCACAAAAATTATAAACGGAGTACGAGTAATTTGTCCTGTGTTCTATTCATTTGGGCTACTTATTGTTTTTATGTGACAGCCTGCAGTCTATTTGCAATTTGCACTGACCCATTTCATCCGTACAGCTGATCAGCCAGAGGAGGAGGTCATTGCTGAAGACTATGATGACATTATTCGACCTGTGGGAGGTGGGGAGACACGTATAGGCGGGCCCATCCCAGGATGCCCCAACAAGTGGAACTTGTACCATGAATGCAGTGCATTCTGTCAAAAGCACTGGGGTGCTGGCAAGCTGAAGGAGTCGCCTCGCACCGAGCGCAAGCGCTTGCGTATGCTCCGAAAGTACCCACTGCCAGAGGGCTGGTGCGAGCTGTATGATCCTGGCACGTACGTACCAAGCAAAGCAGCACCTTTTAATGCTAATAAAGTGTTGTCAGCATAGAACTAGTAGTACACATGCAGGACACATTGTAAAATATAATGAAAGAGATTTGTTTCCATAAGCAGATGTAAAGTAACGAGTGAAACTTGTGTGACTGAAACTGAAAGTGCCTTGACTGGCTACTTCATGTCTATGTGTATTTTAAGTGAAGTAGACACCCTTTAAGTTATGGTAATTTTAGGCCAGTCATCAAATAAAAGTTATGGGAATGAATTTGTACATTTGCACATGTCATCTATGCTTACATGTCCCATACTTGTAGCTCTACTCACTTACTTACATTATGTACAAGTTATTTACACCAACCAAGTTCTGCTTTGAGTATGTTATTTGATGCATAGTATTTGAGCATGCCTGTTTAAATGGATTGCTGCTCAAGATTATGGTATAGATCGCTAGTTTTCCAATGTTGTATTCATATTGCTTATTATTATTGCTTGTCAATAATGGCACAGTTAATTTCTTGGTCAAATACATATTGGAAGCCTAGCACGAAGCAACCAGGCGGTACCATAAAGTTCAATATATTATAACTAATAAATGGTCTGGCCCTGATGTGATTTTTATTTTGTTTTACACTTTATTGGAATAAGAAATTCGGCAGATCTCATATACCTTTGGAATCAATGTTATGCAAGACGTGCAGATGGAACGTGGCTGTGCTGTAATTTTTTTATTGAGCAAAATCTTACAAAGTGACGCTAAAGTTATGTACAAATGCACGCACAGACATATGTTAAACACCTGCATGTGTTTCATATAACCAGTTGTTTACAGTTGTGTAACGATGCCAACAGCAACATGGATATTAGCCACACCAGAAGTGGCAAGCTGATATGAAGCTCTAGTGCTCGCGAGGATGGCACCCCTGGACACTGCTACATAAATTAACTTCAGCAGATGGCGGCCAACTACAATTGACATATTAACCTGACATGACGACTGTATCTTAGGAGTACATATGTAATGTTTATAAAATAGGATAGCCAGTACTGCAACCACAATTGACGAACATTAGGGTCTATTTGAAAAGTATTTCCAAGAGGTGGCATGGCTCTGTCATAGAATATTTGATTGCCAAGCAGAATACTGGGGTTTGATTCCTGCTGGGAGCCGAGTCTGTACAGTTTGCAGAATTGGATTCACCAGTCATTACTTGCAAATTTTAAGCCTGCATGCAGGCTAAAGTCAGCGTTCTAGGATCTCTTGTGTGTCAATTTGTCACTGCAAGCTTTCCAATACCTTCAAGCGCACAAAATATTGAATATTTACCTTCTGGCTCGTATTCCCACAGCAAATATATAGAGCTATTGTGCAGATACAAGAGAAGGCACAACCTATGTTTAGCATCAGAGAGGCATAAATATGTTATTTGCAATAAAGTAGTGCTGTAAGAGCATCATATTTAGAAAGGCTGTGTTTTGAGAGGGCCAAAAGTGGTTGCTTATTGTAAAAACAAATTAAGAAAAAAACAGAAAGTGGCTGCTGGCCACCTCGTAACCCTGGAGACTGAAAACTGAGCAGTTGCTGGCAAATTAACAAGTGTAAGAAAAAGTAAATGAATGGCATTAGTAGATATAGCTTGGTGAGTACATTATAAAGTGAAACATATGCATACTCATGTTTGCTTGAATGCACCTTGTGAGAAATCACTAAAGAGAAGGTCGAATAATGGTAACAAGATATTATATAAATGGTGATACGCAGCTCTCAGGGCTATATTAAAAAGTAATTATAGTAAGTCCATAATCATGGCCTGATATTAGAACTATGCTTGGACAGGATTGTAATGCAGTTCTTGGCAGGTATATCATTCAATGCCATTGAGCACCAGTACCACTCCATCTTAAATGTGTTTGTAGGGGCAGGCACTACTACTGGAGGGAAGGGAGCGAGGATGTCACCTGGATGCCACCTCGGCACCCAAGGGCAAAAATTTCATTGCCAGCGGAGAAGCTCAGAGGTGTGTTTTTATTGTTTCTCTCTCTCTCTCTCTCTCTCTCTCTCTCTCTCTTACATTCTCCTTTCTAAGAAACCTTACAATCTTTACAGCAAACATTGTAAGACACTCACAAAGAAAGCACTACATGTCCATAGTATTGCATATTTATTTATTGAATACTGCAGACATGTAGGTCAAGGAAACGTATATTAAATACAGTGAATACATTTTGTGTAGCAAAAGAAATTAATGCTGGATTAGATTGAACACTTTGGCAAAACAAAACAGTATTATTAATACAAGATTATGATGTCAATTCAATTTTGTAATTCTATTCAGTTGTAGTACAAGCAAGAAAATAATGCTTGAATGTGTTTGTTCTTGCAAATGAAAATGTTAGTTCATCATACTTATGGTGGCATTTGGTTCTGGTCAGTAGCTGGGTATTTATGTTTGCCCTCCTGCTTTTTTTTTTTTTTTTTCTCAGAACTCATATCGGATGCAGATGATGGTCAGGAACTTGACAGTGCAGTAAGTAAAATTTGCATCCTCGTGGTTTTGAAACAAAAAAATTATTAGCACAATGAACTTGGGGCAGAACATTCCCCAAAAATGCTAAGAAACTGTTACCACTGAAATTTTTGCAGTTAATGTACCTTGCTGTTAGCTTGGTTGCAAAACAAGGTTTTGCATATAAAGTTCCAAGTTTTAAATACTTGTAAGCAGCCTAAGCAAAATTAACATTTATGTATTGTATTCTTTCATTTTTTATTACTTTTGTGTTATCTGTTTGCTATTACGGGCCTTTGAGGAACATGTTGATTGCTTGAATTGTGAACTTAGCATTCTCTTCACAATAGGCTATGGGGTATGTGTTGCAGCAGTACCACACATTGTCTGTTTAACAGGGCTCAGAAGATGACATGCTAGATGAAGATGAGGTTCCGCTTCCACCCCGGCGCTCTCGTGAATCTGTGAGCTCTAAAGGATCATCGCATGGCCGTTCGGATCGTCGTGGTGAGTTGTGCAAGGACTTGTGTTTTTGAGTTCTAGGATTAATATGCATTTTATTTTTATTTTAAAAAAAAAATAGAAGAGGAAAAAATAGTTGTGGGCTATAGCACTTTATGGTTTCTGAAGGGTGTGTTGGGGGCTAGTTAGTAAGACAATATTTATCGAACTGGAACTGCACTGGGGCTGAGACACCAGCGTAGAAGACAGGACAAACGCAGTCCTGTCTTTTATTCTGGTGTCTCATCCCCAGCGCAGTTAAAGTTCTCAAAATTATAGAAGACTATTTCAGCACTCTACGTGAATTGAGTATTTACCTTTAGTGTTCCATTAACGAAGTGATAGCAATATAGGGAGCTTGCTTGTCTCATAATTAGACTGTCAGAGCACAATAATAAGCTTGTTTGGCTTCACACTGTGTTGTTTAACTATGCATATATATATTTTTTTTCCAGAAGCTCTCTCTTTAAATTCGTTTTACATGAGGGGCAGCAAGCTTTTTTGACAAACTGGGTATCTCCTCTAACATAAATTGTTGCTAACAAAGTATCCAAAACAACTGCTGCTTTGTATCATACTCTCATTTTTCTTGAAAAGCTCCTAAACCACCCCTAATATTGTTTCAAACATTCCAAGTGAACACACGCATCGTGTGCACAATGTCGTCACAATCAACGATGCCACACCTGACAACGCTCTGAGCCACTGGCACACCACAAGTTCAAAGAAACTATCCCTTCGGACCTTTCCGATCTCAGTGTGATGTCTAGAAATTGAATCTTGCGTGCAGCACGTTCATGCTGCAATTCGTCGAACAACCGGTCAGAGTGAAGAAAGGAAAGTAAGGTAAACAAGTAGAGATATGTGAGGAGAAAGAGAAAATGCGTGGTAAAAGAAAATTTGTGTATGTGAGGGGAGTGGTAAGGCAAGGAGTAAAAAAAAAAAAGACTCAGGTGATGAGAGGAGAAACACCCAGAAGGGGCACTCGGCAAGAGGGCAAAGTGGCTTGGAGAGGGATGCCAGTGGAGGGTAGCGAAGCAAAGGGCGAAAACGGCAATCGCCATGTTTTGATAAATGTGTCTAACTCTGCTATTACGGCACTGTTTTGAAAAATTCTCACAACTTTGTGTTCTGAGCGCATTTTCTCACGGCTCTGAGCGCATTTTGCGGCCGAGATAGCCTGCGAGATCAATTCCTGTGAACATGCGTATATCTGCAAAATATCAACAGCGAACATAGCTTGGAAGGCATTTTGCATGTTGCGTGCGTGACCGAGTATTGCACCCTCAAACATGACCCACAGTGACCCCTCTACCTCCCTCAGGTCACCACGCTGCAGTCAAAACAAGTTATGATGATGTCATAGCCCCCATTTTTTTCTTTTTGGTACATTTGTTCTAGCACACTTTCGTGTGGCAGCTGCTAGCGAGTCCATGGCTATGGCACACACGTTGTAAGTTGTGTTTAGTGACACTACTGTCTCGTTTTTTGTTCGAACGAACTTCTTGATGCATATTGTCCGGAACTGCATCACAGTTCTGTGTGCTGACGTGGTCTAGCATTGCTCACGCTAGGTGGTGATAGGTGCACCCAACAACTTGTCCTTTTTGGAGCTTTCTCAAGCCGGAACTTAGACTGGTTAGTAATGAGGAGGCTATATAATGAATTATCTGTTATGCATAGTAGCAAACGAAGTGCCGTCTTATGACTAGCAGGCCCCAGCAACATACTGCAGAAAAAAAAAATGCGAGGTCAGAATTTTTGTGTCAGTTCCACTATGAGAGTTTATATCTATACTTAATTCAACAGTTTTGATTTCTTAGCTCAGGCATGTAAGTTGTATAATGTGAACTTGCATGACACGTCGATACATATGCCATGAACAGAAGCGGTATGTTTTTGTGCAAAATAATGCATCAGTATTTCCACATGTGATCGTGTCTTAAACTTGTGTTTTCAGGTGACAGATCACGCAGCAACGACCTTGACCCAATGGATCCTGCTGCATACTCGGATGTTCCACGGTATAAATATCAGGCTCACACATTGCTTTTTCTTTTTCTGAAAGTTCTACATTAACTACTTGTATCCTTTAAGATGGTGAAGCTACAAGTAAATTCAAGCTAATAATATGACCAAAGGCTGCATGTGACGCAAATGTGTTCGGAAAGGCTGAAATGCATGCATGATTTGCAAGCATCGCAGCTTTCTTAGATTAAAATGTTTAGCATAACTCAGCAAATTTTTGCTTGCATGGTCGACTACATCGGTTCATGTAAAACAGTACACCTTGCTGTAAAATAAGGGAACTACAAGAACCCCAAACAAGCATGTACTTAAGTGCAGGAATGACTTACTTGACTTGAACCAGTTACTGGCAAAAAATGCCTAAAATAATTAGTTACGTTATAACTATACATGCAGTCTCCGTCACCTCCTTCCTTAATGAGGAGGCTTTTGCTCAGATCCATATAAAATTGTAATATTGTTACACAAAATCTTTTTACACCTGTGAAAATTGCAGTCATGTGTTCGTGGGAGTATTTGCTTAGAATTTTATGGTTGGTTACCATATGTATTAAGTCGATTTCTAAATCAAAACGTGAGCTTATACTTACTAAATGGTGTCACTAAGCAGGACGAAGACACCATTTTGTGTGTGTGTGTGTGTGTGTGTGTGTGTGTGTGTGTGTGTGTGCGCGTGTGTGTGTGTGTGTGTGTGTGTGTGTGTGTGTGTGTGTGTGTAATTATGAATTTTAGCCAACTAGCTTAGTTGTCAGTTCTTCATTACAGGGGTAGTAGGTAGGCTAGTTTGCCTTTTTTTTTTTTTTTCAAGTTAAAAATAAAGGTACCTGGGCAGGCCTCATAATGCATAGTAAAGACAACCTGTAGTCAATCAAAGTGACAGAATCAATACCAAAAGATGGGAAATGCAGCCGAAGACAGCAGCGAGTTAGATGGGATAATTAAATAAAAAATATTGCAGGAATAAGATGGCATTGGCTCACATAAATGATGCTGAATAGGCAATAGTTCAGAGAGAGAGGCCTTTGCCCTGCAGTGGACACTAAATGGGCTCACCATGATAATGATGATATTGTCATTGGCATGGAATAGACGGAAGTGTTATTACAGTTCATTTCACAACATGAAATTGGTACAACTCTGTCATATTTGTACACATCATAGCACATAAAGCAGAGTCCTGTCAAGGTAAACTTGAATGTGTCAAAAAATTTGTTCATCTTATCAAAAGTATGCCTTTTCAGAAATTGTCGAAGAATGGAAACTCTCCATTCTAGGTGCTCCTGAACATGAAAATCAAATAGCACAAGTGAGAAAAAGGCACATTTATTCCAATCCCCTGCTTCAAAGTATTATTTACATTTAGTTTGGGCAATCAGTCCTTTTTTTTTTTTGTTTGCACATTGAAAATCTGCAGTCTACATCAAATTTGGCATTTGACCAAATTTTTTCATGGATATTCTAGTTTCTTCGCATAAAAGTAGTGTGCCATATTATTTGAAGCAGTGCCTGTTGTGTCCTGCATGATCACTACTTTTCTCAGGGTTCTGTTGCAATCAGCGGCCTCATGCTTGACTGCTGGCCCGCAGGTTGCGAGTTCGAATCGGCAGCAACGGCATTTTAACTGGAGGCGGAAGTGCTTGAGGCTTGTATATTTAGATCTAGGTGCACATTAAAAAACCCCAGGTGGTCAAAATTTTCGGATCCCTTGACTAAGGCTGCTCCCATAATCAGATCTTCGTTTAGGGATGTTACACCCCATCAAATCTGTCTATAATTGAGAGTAAGGGCCCTGTACATTTTCTTTTTGTTGGCAGTGGGAGAGTGTAGCAGGTTGACAAAATGCTACCTGCTCATACCAGTGTGCAAGAAGGCCTCTCTGAATCTCTGACTGAGCCAAATGGGTAGTGTCTCTAATGGCTGAAGAACTTCTATTTGCACAACTTCTTGTTTGTTTGTTTTTGCTTAGAATTTGTTGAGAACTAACCAGATGCATTGAATCTTTGAAGATTTGACTTAACCATACTTGCATTACGAAAACCTGGTATTGAGTATTTAAATTGAGCCGACAGAGCCAAGAAGACCCTTTTCAAATTTGTGTGTGCAGAGGGAAGTGGTCTACAGGCCTGGAGAAAAGCAACGAAGCCAAGACAGGTGCTGACACGACTGCAAGTGGGCCACTTTACCAAATGCGCCCATACCCTAGTCCCGGTGCTGTCCTTCGCCTAAACGCTGGCAACCGTCAGAAGCAATCTGACGATGAAGAGGACGATGACTAGTTGGAACACTGTGAATTTATTTCTCCATCACCTAGCTCAATCGCATTGATTTCATACAGAAAGCCCTTCAACAAGGCATAAATGTTCATTTCCAAGTAACGCATTTGGGATCACTTGAGTGAATGCTTTAAACTTAGAATTTAGCCCCAAGAAACTCTCCTGCAGTCACCTCAGCCTACGCATTCTGTCCCAGCTCAGAATGGTTATCTGCCAAAAAATGCACGAGTGCAATCTTTTGATAGTCTCATACGGCACTATTAACACATAGAGGTACCGGTGAAACACTAAATGTAATGACATGTCAACAAATAGTGGCACAGCTTTGCAGAATATTGCGCTTCTTATGATTTTTATAGTGGTATTTACTAACAAACATCAATGTCACTCATGTAGTTCAAACAGTCACCCCCCCCCCCCCCCTGAGAAATGGAATACGCTTACGTGACTGGCAACACAAACCACAGGTTAGTTTTGGTACCATATTAATATTATATGCCAGAAGACTGTTTGGATGGCAGAAAGAAAAATGGTGCCACCACTGTGGAATGCCTACTATGATTGTGTTGTGAACAGCTTCGTATGATACATTTGAAAGGCAGCAGTATGAAAGGGACTCAGGCCGAGTTGTCAGCTCTGTGCGAGGACAATGATCCATCCTAGAGCTCTGTGGTCAGATGCCTCTGACGTGGGCAAACTCACAAGAAATGTATTCAGAAAACAGAGAGATTATAGGAGTCCCTGGGACTGCTGGCAAGTGTTGAGCTTAGAGCACTGTGCATGTTGGCTTAATCAAAAACATATCTTGTAACATTCTGCACAAATCCAAGCTATTGGTTCAATGAATTTTATGGCTGCTAACTCCCATGAACAAGAGACATCCAGAATGAAGTGGCCACAGCAGCGTTGCAGACGTGTCATAAAAGCCGTATAGTACTTTTTTTTCAAACACCTTGTCGCAATAACTGAATGTCCAACCAAGTGTTTGATGCTTGGACGACTATTATCTTACGGATTCTGAGAAAAGAGTGTATGTGCATCATTCATCAAGGTTCAACATATTCTGCATGGGTCACCTTGGTCATAAATTCTAGTACTATACTTTGCATCCCGAACTACTGTGAGGTATGTTAGTCAGCTTATATATGTGTACCATCTTGATAGGTTCACCTTCCTTCCTTGTTACCATGCCCTTTCCAGAGACACCTTGGTATGCCTTCTCATCACAATAAATTAATATGATGTGCGGTGTTACACTACAGAGATCGTATTACCAAGGAGACGGTGCCTACATCTGAATGAAAAAAAATCGTGCTAGACCAAAGGTGGTGCTGTTATTGAAAAAGGCCTAGTTGGGCATTCTCTAGTATCACAATCACGTTCTGTACATAAGTATTTCCAGCAAAGATTGAAATGGCCTAGCAAGTTTATATTGTGAACTTCTGATTAAAAAAAAAGCACAGAAAACATGGCACTGGAAGCCAGGTCCCTCTGCATAGTTGACACAGCACATTAGCATAGGCCATGAAACATTGCCCCATGTGCACTGCTGGTTCTTTCTTTTCCATTCTACAAAGGCTCTAATAGTCTACTTGGGCCAATGAAGGGATTAGCTAATTGGACTGAATGACCAGATGCTCTACAAATGTTCCATAAGCTACTATTTTGTGGCAAAAGGCAAAATCGTTTGTCAATAAGCTAACAGATGTGTACACTCTGTTTCGGGGGTTACTTGCAACAGTGGGGTAGGTACAGGTCTGATATACACTCCGAGATTTCTGTACCTAATTGGCCATAACTAAGAATGTAACAGTTTATGTCAAGATTCTTATGTCATAGTCAAGATGTCTCTGTACAAGTTCATAGCTGGGTTGTATTTCACGAAAGTGCTTGTGAAAGCCCTGGTTCTAGCCAGAAGCACTACCATGGCTGGCTTTTTATCACTCATCCTCAACTGGAAGTGTGCTGTCCTTGCATTTTGTCAATATTAGCTTATGCCACAAAAGTATGAAGGATAACAGCATGCACTCATACAGGAAGTAATAGGAGACAGGAAGACAGCAGAGTGGATTAAAGAACAAAACAAGGGTGGTCAGTATATTATAGTTAACGGTACTAGAGAGTGGGCCACGTAAAGCATAGGACAGATAACCAATGGTCAACAAGAACACTGGAATGGTTACCAGCAAGGACAGCATGTTTTGGGTGGATGAAATTAAATTTGCAAGCATAAAATAGATTTGGCTATTGCAAGATTGAGTAAACTAGAGATCATTGAGAGAGGCCTTGATCCTGTAATGGACACAAAAAAGACTGATGGTTGTTTCTGTGTGATGATGATGCTAGAGATTGGTTTAATGGGAGTTGCCACATCTTCTTGCCATCTTTTGCCAAGCCACTTCACCTTCATGAAATTCAAGCGATGTCGATTGTCCCTAAGCTGTTTTTTTATTTGTTTGCCGAGTAAATGCAGATGATATTACATCTAAATATACCGTGAAACAATGCTCAGAACAACAAGAAATGACAGTTGCTGGCACTTTGGAATTATGCTTCTGCAATTCTTCCAGTGAATCAACAACATTACACCCAATTTCAGGCTGTCTGCTAGCCAGGTCATTAGTATTGTGTATAAACATATAAAGAAAGTGCAAAAGTCATCGCAGACACTTCAGTAGAAGCACAGCCAGAAAAAACTAGGAAACCCGCAGATATAATGAAAGCTATACTACTAGCGAATGCATCACACTGTATTCAACTTGGCAATGCTGAATTTGATGTTACGCTTTAAGCTCCACGGTCTCGGGTTTGCAGCTGCAAAAAGACATCAACACTTCGCGCCTTGCTGAAATGGGCGAGAAAAAGGGGGCGTGCTGGAAAGCGTCACTAGTGCGCTCTGTAGTTCTGCTTCATCACCGCGGCCGTCGCGCGCCTCGACTTCAGGAGCGTGCGCTGCATAAAACAGGGCGCGCCCATGCCACCCAGCTGGAGGTCGTTAAAAACGCCTGTTCGACCGAGGCAACTTTTGAAATCGAGGTCAACCAGCGGGCAGGCGCGTGACGAGCCCCGCAAGGCGGTAGTCATGCTGCTCGTGCTCGTGGCCTCCCTCCTGGGCCATGCGACGAGCCACGCCGAGCTGCCCTGGTCGCGAGTGGCGCCCGGTGTATCCGCAGAAGCGTGCCACTCGGCGCCCGGCTCGGACGACCGACTCTACTGGCTCCGCGACGGCCAGCGGCTGCCGTCCCCGACGCCCGACCGGTTCTGGGAGCCCGGCGCCTACCTGTGTGTGCGTGAAGGGAACCGCACGGTTAGCTTGCTGCGCGCTCTGCTCGTGTCGGAAGAGGACGATCTCTGCGGCGACCGAAGTCGCCGACGTCGCGTGGCGGACGGCGTCCGCGCGCGCAACGCGCCTTGGGTGGCGCAGCTGCTGGTGTCCGGGCGCTTCGCGTGCGGCTGCAGCCTGATCGCCCAGCGGTGGGCCCTCACGGCCGCCCACTGCCTGCCGGAACGGGACGACGCCCAGCTGGCCGTGCTGCTGGGAGCGACGCGCCAGAGCGGCCCGCGGATCGGCGTGCTGCGCGCCGTGCCACATCCGGGCTACGTGCGCGGGACCCCGTCGCGAGAGCACGACGTCGCCCTGCTGCTGCTGGAACGGCGCTCCCAGCGTCTGACCGTGGCCTGCCTGCCTCCCGCGGAGAGCTACCTCGAGCGCTTCTCTCAGGGCGTCCTCTTCGGCTGGGGCCGCGTCGGACCCCGCGGAGGACCCGCGCTTAAGCTGCAAGAGGCGTCGCTGCCCATCGTCACCAGCCGCGAGCGCTGCGAGGCAGCCGTGGAGCACTTGGCGCGCACGGCGTTTTGCGCGGGCTTCGGCGAGGCTTACCGCGCCGACGCCTGCGAAGGAGACAGCGGAGGGCCTCTGGTCGGCTTCGCGGACGGGCGACCTGTGCTCTTGGGCGTCGTCAGCTGGGGACACGCGTGCGCCAGGCCCTTCACCTTCGGCGTGTACACGCGCGTGGACAGTTACTTGGCCTGGATCCGGGGCCACGTCACGAACGCTTCAGAAGCCCGATCACCCTCACTGACATAATAAAAGCTTCCTTTTAAGCCGAGTGACGTGCCTTTATGCCCCGGCCAATGTCGCGCGCAGCCTTGCGAAGTCTGTAGCACTCTGTATCATCCTGTCTGGACGTGCAGTTGCACACGAATACCTGAGAGCGAATGGGCATGGTAATGCTGTCGAGAGATATGACTTTGAAATTTGTAGTGCAACCAGTTGGGAAAGAGGTTGGTGTTGAATTATATAATATTCGAGGGATGTGGGGGGGGACCGGTTTACACCCTCTGTCATCCCTTATTTTCAGGTCACGAATGGCATGCACACTTCATAAGTTTGTCATATCTCTGAAGATTTTGATCAGATATCTTGAAAAAAAATGACTGTTGGGTGAGAAGAGAAGCGAGAGCTATTTACTGCGCAGTTACTGTTTTAAGATCACCTTGCTACTACTGTATGATGCAAATGATGGAGCTGCGTGGAAGCAAAATCCCACTAAATTGCTCCTTAATGAGCGCATAGTTGACTGTAATTTGCAGTCCAATTAATTTTCTTACAGTAAAAAAAATTGAATATAAAATGTCTGAAGGACGTTTGCTGGGCTGTGTGTAACGCGAACGTTTTCGAGGGGAATGCATTAGCCATAACCACCGTATCTACACTGAATGTATACGAAACAATACTATACAATCTCGTCAAGTATCGTCTACAGTAGTTTCTACCGTGATGGCATATGTGCGTTGCCCGTGAAGTTGACCCTACTGATCGAAAGGTAGAACGGCTCGCCAGGACTTTGACCCTGGAATTCCTAGACTGAAGGAGGGACGTGACAAGTGTGTGTCGCGTCTCTCCTCTAGTTCAGCTATGCTCTGACACGAGAATTCTTTGGTGCGTGTCTCAATCTTCACTCCTGAAGGACCTCCTTATCGTAGATTAGGGTAAAATCTTCACGCCGCCTCATCTTTCAGTGAGCGCACTTAAAGGGATGGATATGCCAAATTTTATTACCCCTAGCTTTGGCGCATGTGTGTCATATGTGTGTGTGTGTTCATGAACACACACACACACACACACACACACACACACACATATATATATATATATATATATATATATATATATATATATATATATATATATAAGGGAGAGAGGTGTATACCTAAGGGCTCGTATTTCCGTGTTTTAACACAATATTAATGAGATATAACAGACAGTAATGTCAAGGAATGTACAGGGGAAGTTATTAGAACCAATGCAATGTAAATAAGAAGAAAGAAAAGTGGATGAAAAAATTACCAGCTGTGAGCAGGAATCGAACCTACGACCTTCGAATAACGCGTATAACAGACAATAAGGCTAAGGAACGTATAGGGGAGGTTATTAGACCGAATTGTAATGTAAATGTGAAGAAAAGTGGATGAAAAAGATAACTTGCGGTGGGCAGGAACCGAACCTGCGACCTTCGAATAATGCGTTCGATGCTCTACCACTGAGCTACCACGGCAGCTATCCTCCCAGCCACTTTATTGGGTGTATACGTAAATTTAAACGTCGGAGTGTCAGTCAGCGCCACCAGTAGCCATGGAGGCAAGTGTGGCACACTTTATACACTGTGTATTCACACGTTATATAAAAATTTTGGGTGAAGGGGGGTCAACACCGCGAATAGCCATTTTCCTCTAACAACTACGTGAAAGTCCTCACCCCATCCTTCAGTAGTGACGGATCCAAAGGGGTGGAGTGGTGCCCCCCCCCCCCCCTCTACCACAATCTGTGTCAGCACCTCTACCCCTGGCTTTAGTGATTGTAGTCCACCTCCTATCACCAATTAGGAAACCGCTGTGAGCACGCATTAACAGTATTTATGCTATGAAGGGACTTTTCCGCTAGTAAGAAAAACTCATGACCACGCTCCCCTTTCCGGTGCGTGTTACTACTTCAGGTGACCGCCCCTCCCCCTAAAATGACAGGCTGGATCCGCCCCTGTCCTTCAGCATTAGTTGTCCATCATAAACGGGAGAACAACACGCAAAAGACATTATACCTAAGTAGAGTTGCGATGAATAAGTTTTGTTCTTTCTTTCTTTTTTTTTGTAATTACAACATTTTGGACAATGCTCAGAGCATTGAATGAGGTTTCGGATATCATTGGCTTTATCAAAGTTAAAGAACTGGGAAACGTACTACTTTTGGCACCAACAACACCTACCAACTCTGCCATTCTAAGCTCAGAGAGTTTCTGCCTCAGAGCGCTCGACTAGTTTCGGTTTCGTTTCTTAAGTGATGTCACACAGAAGGTGGTGACGTGGAGCCTGGAATTGCGTGTGCTGCGACGTTTTGCACACTCGTTCGTTCCTACAGCGACCTATTTACGTTCGTGGAGGGACGCACAGCCGCTGCCAGGGATGTTTGCAATTGACGTACAAATTCACGCCACACATTAATTCGTGTGACGTCACGACACGCGCGCCTCAACGCAAACAAAACTGTCCTTGGGTGGAACGTGTGGCAGCTTGGGCTAGTTGGTATGGCATGACGATAGTTATAGCTCGAAAACAAAACGACGACACAGAGACAACAAGAAGGACACGAAAGACACGAGCGGAACAAGTGGAGAAAATAGAAGGCTGAGAGAGTGGTAGTAAACGTCGGAAATGAGTTCATTGATCCAACTCGCTACTACTACTACTACTACTACTACTAATATATATATATATATATATATATATATATATATATATATATATATAAAGAAACAAAAGTTAGCCACCTAATAAAGGTCCAACGACGCAAAAGCAGTTCGATCGAGTATGAAGGTGGGCAAACTAATAAATAAGTGCACGTGTGAACCTCCAACACACCCCCAAAAATTCCACTTTACTCCTGTGACGTTCTCGATTCAATCACCTCTAGCGCGCCCTCGAAGAATGGTCACTAGCCCAAATATCTCTTTTACAAACAGTTTCCGACGATCGTGGGTTCGAGCCCGCCGTCTCGCTCTCTCTCTCTCTTTCGATAATTCGTCCAAACATGGCGAGTGCCCGGGGCGGTGCTCTAGCTGAAGGCCTAGGTACAGTGTACTAGGTTCTTTCTGCAACCTCTCTGCGACTGACCAAGTGGCCTCCTGCATAGAGTTTCCCAAAATTAACTAGAGGGCATTCTGGCGCTGCGATCGTGCGCTAGCTAATGGAAACTTGTTTCATCTAGGGACCTTAGCGCTAGCCACCGCCCGATCTAAAGGGTGCAGCCATATCCATCCATCCATTCATCCATCCGTTCAGCGACCATGGGAACGATCGCAAATGTGTGTGTAGTGCTTCGTGCTTGCGGGCGGCGAATCGTACTTGCGGCTTCGTTTATTGCTGATTTTGGTTTTGTTTTGAAAGAAAGAACAAACACTTTTAAACTTAGTAACTTGATTCGAAATGCTAAGCCTAAAAAAATAAGGTTGTGAAGCGCAAATGGTGAACATTTGCTAATTTATGTTTTCGTGAAGAAACAGCTCCAAGCCACACGAACACACACGGAGCCAGAAGCAGGCCAGAATTAAGAAAATTAGACAAATGCACGGAAGAAGGAAAGGTAGGAAAGGTACGTTAGGTACCTTTCCTTCCTCCGTGGACAAATGTGTGTACTACGGTACTACCCATCATTCCCATGCTCGCTGAAGCGCCGTGTGTTGCAGCTCCCATAGACGCTATCGCCAGAGTTCCCTCTAGTGTACATTAAGAAACTCTATAACATCGTATTCTTCACTGCCTGCAAGCACAAAAAAAAAAAAAAAAAGAAGTTGGACGTGTTGCTTACGAGCCGTTCTAAATGCGAAGCATTTCTTAGCGAACTTTGGCAACTTTGAGTGTATTTATCTATCTAGCCGCGTACGTTTGGGTGCTGTCATGTGGTCACCCCCTTAGCTTGGTGTGAACCAAAATTAGTATGGGAAGGTAAGATGGTTTGACCAATATGACGCGCTAGTTGAGACATGAATAATGTCACAATCCCGTCGCCTATGTCGTCAAACACTTCCCTTCCGACAGTGGCACATACCCATGGGCGTGTGCCGCTGGTAGGCGGGTATGTGCCACAGGTGATAAACACTTAGTAACAGGAATGACGAGAACACACATGGGAAATTTTAATGCGCTAGCGTTAAGAAATATACTCGACATCGGTAACGTCCACCCGAGAAAAGCGAAGAATACATGTCAGGGTCCCAGCTGGAATCGAACCCAAGCATTCTGCGTGGCAACGAAGCATATTTTACCATATATATCTATAGCTACGTCAAGTCTCGGAACTACTCTTCAAATAGACGCTAATCTTCGTGAAACGTCAATAGTGGTTTCAACAGTTGCATAAAAAAAAATTGCAACACGGTCACCTTCCCTCCGCATGCTTCGCATAACGTCGATTCCTAGGTACATGGAATCTGCCGAATTTTTTTCTTCCCTGACCATCAAATGCTTCATACCGACTGACATAATTGTGATGTTGAACATCTGGGAACCATGGATTCGCAGAACTTGGTATAATGGGCGCGGCCTGCGCTGCAGAGGCCAGAAGGTCCTCAAAAGAAAGAGTATGGCCAGATACTGGGGGCGTGGGGGCGCAAGTTTACGCTTGGTCTTCAGAGAGCAAATTAACATTCAAAACACTGTGCATCATAAGTTCCCAGGATCCCGGCCTCGCCCCTACTCGTTGGTGCTCACCCACTCGGGCGTTGCCAGGGGGGAGTGTTCAACCCCGTCCCTTCACTGCAAAGTACCAGTCCTCAACTTCACTATTTAAAGAAAAAATATATATAAATCTAGTTTTTGTTTCTTTATAAGTATTACGGCTAGGTGGCGTTAGCCGCCGCCCGATCTACAGGGTACAGCCATATCAATCCATCTATCCCCGAAGTTATTAAATTTCGCGTTCACAAATATGCATATATATATATATATATATATATATATATATATATATATATATATATATATATATATATATATATATATATATATATATATATATATATATATATATATATATATATATATATATATATATATATATATATATATATATACGCACGGACATAAAATATAGGCACCCTCCCCCCGCCCTAGGAAAATTTATGGACACGCCTCTTCGCGCCTATTTAAGAAGCCTCAAACATATGACAGTGACACGGTAGCACGTATCATGTACATTTAATATATTGAAAGAGTTTGGATGCGTTCTAACGTACAGCCATGACGACGACAAAATGAGGATGTGCAACAATTATCAACATCATCTTCACGTGGAACAGGAAAAATGAAAACAAGGAATCACCAGAAACTATATATAGAGAAAAATTGACCCTTCAAAGGAAGTACCTTGTTAGATGTTCTAAATATATTTGTGTAATACTCTGACATGATCGAACCTCTGCGTTCATTTTCCCGTTTTTATATTTTACCGCGTTTTTTATGTTGGCCTTGATACGCAACATTTGAAGTTCGCGCTTCTAGAGTTTTTTCTATCAACGTCGAGATGGCGCAAGTGGCGCTTGAAGGCTTTTTAACATTACCTCGCTTAATTGTCAAGGACGCCATGAAACAAATGTATCGTAGACACTAGAAAAATTGTGCCGATTGTTCGTCTGTATTTACTTGTTACTTGTAGTCAGTCCACATTGTGTCAAATTCAAATAAAGCGCGAGCTAACGTTCGTATCATAAGCGAAAATCGTTTGCGAGACTGCGACTTCACGAAGCAATGAAACGGAAAGTTCAAACCATGCCACTGTGACCATACTTTGCAAACGCGGGAAACATCAGCATATAAATTGACAGCGCGGGGGTAAATTTCTTTCAACCAGGTGGCTCGCGTAAATTCAGTAGTACGTGGTGTTTTGTTCAGAGTGGTCATAACAGAAACAGGAACCAGCGGATAGACAGATGAAGATGAGCGAGGGTGAAAGAGCGAGCGAAAGAGCAGTGGGATAGACAGGAAAGCCGCTCGCGCTTCTTTTGGCCGAGGCTGGATAGGCCTAGCAGCATGAACCATGGCACGGTGACAACTGACTGGCACGCTGGTTCCCCGAGGCCATTCTGAATCACACACGAAACTCGTATCGGTGTTTCTGTGGCTACGTCGTCTCATGGCGACATTACGTCGCCGCCTACTGCGTGATTGACATAAATGCCCAGCTGGGGATACGTTCATAGGAAGGTGCTCGGTTCCTGACATCTATCGTGTTCATTGACCTCTTCAGCCGTTTGGTGGTTCCAAGGTGTGTACTTACAAACGCCCTATGAGTGCGAAAGCGGGCGCGAGCATCCGCTTACGCCGTCGATCGGCGATCACGGTATTTTGGAAGGCCGCACGCCGTCTTCGGCACGACCAAGATGTAGCCAGTGGAGCAATGGCGTAGGCCGTGACCTGGCCAACAGGTGGATCCTATGCTACTCGAAGGGAGTCCAGCTTTGCGTTGGTGCTTCCGCCGATGAGATCATGTTTCGGGTCGTCGAGGGGCAGCATGGCGTAACGCGCGTCTATCGGGTTAGCACCAACGAGCTCGTCTGCACCGTTAAGGAGAAAAGTACTACGTCCAAGACCAATGGTCCACCGCCGTGTCCACCCCGCCTGCGCAGTCCTCGCCGAAGCGCTCCTTGCGCCGTCAACGGCAAGGTGCCCGAGGTGAGCAAGGAGCGGTTCTTGTCCCTTCTCGAATTGCGGCCGATCAACGGCGAGTGTGGTCCGCGGCCCGTGGTCGAACGCCTGCCAGCAGATTGCGACGGCGGCGAGTGGCCAGGTGCCCAGGCGGCCGTCGCCAACTACAGCAAGTACTGCTGCTCGCGAGGGCGTCTACACGCACTGACGCTGCCGTCGCTGCCCCACCCTGTTGTTTACCGTGCGAGACAGCAGCACCGTTACCTGGGTCACCAGTACAGCTTCAACAAGCGTGATCGCTGGAAGCGCATGCGTGAACTCCGCACTGGTCTGAGCCGTCGTGCTCTGCGCCAGCTGGACAAATGCAAAGACCTGCGTGTCATGGTGCGCCGTTTGACGCCGTCGGAGGTGGCGCTTTGGACGAAAGGCCACATGCGTTTGGGCAGGACTCCTCTGCGGGAGCTTCCCAGCTTCTCGCGGCCCGTGCGTTGTGTGCTTCCGGACGTGGTGCAGTTGAACGGACTCAAGGTGGCCAAGCGTGTTCGTGGTGTCCGCGATCGCCGCCCACGGCCCGGCGCGCCTACGCTGTCACAGGCCTCTTCACCGCTATTATGAAGGCGGCGCCACTACTTCTTGCTCATGTTCTCGTGACAGTATGATATTTTGCCAAAGGTTCAGTGCTCTGGCAAAGAGCAGATATTCTTCCATGCATATTGTACTTATATGCAGCTGTTGATGTGTCACACGTTTCATACTTTGTTGTAAAAAAAATGTTGATACAGAGTAGCATGTGCAAATACTTGCCTTGAAGAATGAGAGTGCGTGTCGCACATTATGTGCACTGTGCCACCTTTAAGTTTTGCTTCTTTTGCTGCGGTGCGCTCGAGTTTTAGTTCTTTTATTACCTTGTCTCCCTCTGCTGCCTCTAGCAGACCATACTTGAGAAACCTTTTGTAATGACATGGTTAATACATTTAGCCAACTGTCGAGATTAGAACACTGTGTCTTAGTTGCAAAATGTCACGTGCAACATGAATCGTAAAGCAACTGGCCCTGTCTGTAGAATTTTATTGCACACAAATGGAGCAGGGTTTAACTGCATACCACTCCTGGCTTTGGCTTGAGGTGCTTAAATTGGAGTGGTAACCGTACCAGACATATCTGTAAGCATTGCAGCCCCTCACGGAACTATTTTAATATATGTATGGGGCCCTGATTATAAAACCACATGAGTATTTACGTGTGCTACAGTTGGCAGTTTTTAAAGAAGTGAGGTCGTGGCTTCTGTTGGGTTGAAGTAACTTATTGCATATGCAGAACACTGTGAAGTTATGACAGCATTTCATGATAGCATTCATTCCTCCAGTGAGCCGCTGAATTTGTGACCAGGGGCAATATGCCCTTCTAGGTTGGTCTAAAAATAATTGAATGAGTGATGTTCAAAGAAATGTGGCTTTCTGTTTCTTTTCAACATAAAAAAAGAAGGTTTGTTAACTGGCACGTTACATCTTTGTTTACATCCATTTATTTTGATTCACCAGTTGCATTGACTGCAGTCGTGTTTGCTTTCATGCGAAAAATGTTTGGAACTTGTGATTGCACTTTCAGTGAGTGAACAGTACATCGGTACTGCATAATAAGCATACTCTGTTTAATAGAGAATGCTGTGGGGTTTTGCACTGTGCTTTAAAGACGGCATAGGAGATCAGTGGGGTTATTTACTAAGCTGTTTCTTAAGGTAGACAATCATTTTATTTACATTTTAAAGGACAAAGGAGTCCATGAAACAAACTAGCCCTTTGCTTGAAAGCCAACCTTTTAACTCAATTGATCTGGCTAGCCATAATAAATTATTTCATATTTACTGACCATTGTATTGTTAACATTTTTTGTAGGAGGCAAACTCGGGCCATGCTTGCACACACTGAACATAATGAATAGAATTAATAACACTTGCAAGGTTACATATGCTAAGTTCTTCCCTGGACTGTTTCTATGAGCTGAGGATGGTTTCATATAAGCTGAGCCAGTGTTGAGAAAAGTTCGAAGCTGCTGTCGAAGTACAGTGGCACCCTACTTAAAACAACGCCGAGTGCTTGGCCAATGTATGTATGGTTTACTCGGAAGCCAGTGAACCACTTAAAGAAATTAAGAAATAGCTGATCTCTGTCTGGTTCATTGCAGTATGAGCAGTACTGTCGCATGAGAGTAGTGATGTTTTAAAGGAGGTTACAAATGATGGGCTCTTATTGCTCATTACATCGACATTGTTTCAATAGGTATGAAACATTGTGGCAATAAAAAAAAAGTTTTAGGACGAGCCATCGCATTCTATGAAAGTGCACGGTCGGCGAAGCTGTTTAGCACATGGCTCAGTGGTGACCCAGAATTTCGAACCATAGACGATCACACGCCCTACAACTAAATCTGAAATCCGCAATATCTCTTTTGAATTAAGCATATGCTCCAAGATGTTTTTCCATTGGAGCAGCACGCAGGCTTTAACCACGACATGTATCTTCTCTGGCTTGCTGCATGACAGCGTATTTCTCGGGATCTTGAAAAACCATTTGAGCAGCAAGTGCCTCTCCGCTACATACTCTATTTCACAACACGCCTGGCTTGCTGCTTGGCATTCTATGTACGCTCTTGATGATGATGTTTCTGGCATGGCTATCACTCCTTAACTGGCATTTGCCACCAAAGTGTACCCTTCTTCATTTTTAGTGGACCAGTGGTGAGTACAGGTGCATGTCCAATTTTTATAGCACATGCATTTTTGCCTGCCAAGGGCTTCTTTCAGTGGACCAGCTATGAGTAGTGGGGCTTGCGCAATTTCTGTGGCACACGCATGTGCTACGTATTCACTCACTCACGCGCGAAATGTCCTAACCATATATAGTGGCACTGTAAATGGTTCAATATTTACAGTACTACAGAAATTGCCATGAAGGTTGTCAGTATGTTATTCGTATGTTAACCTACAGATGGCTTGCACTGACGTCTCATAGTGCCATGTCAGAGCACCCGCATGAGGGGGATGCAACACTTTTAACGTCACAATAATATTATCAAAACTACACATGCATTATTCACTCACATAGACTTTCTAAGCATCACACCCTACCTGCCTCACCTCGCCTTCTTATCTGGGCCCCAGCCCATGAATCCCCAAGTGAAAATGCGCAGGCACACTCTCTTGACTGCCGGGCAGAGTTCTTTACGCTTTACACTTCCCATTATTCACCCTCCCAGGCTTCCGAAGAACTAACTCCTTTGGTTACTTACACAGACATTCTACAGCACTAGACTAGGCTGTCTCCACTATCCTCCAGCTCATAAAGACCTCCCCCAACGTGATGCCGTTCTGTGGCGCAACCCTCATATGGGTGTCTTTCCCAACCCCTGGCTTTATAACAACGTATACCCACATTTCATGACACCACACTGTAGATACTGCTCACAATCGGTTACCCTCATATACATGGCATGGACGTGCCCACAGTTTGCTGACGCTTCACACACAGAGGATACGTGGGAGTCCCTTCTGCATACCACCGACTCGGCACAGGAACCCCAGGTAATCCCACGTGCATTGGAGGCTGCAGTGTCCCAAGGGGTCCCCGCTGACCACCTCTAAGCAGCTTAATCGACCTCTGGGCCATAGATGCAACTTGTCGTCACCAAAGTCATGACTGTGGAGTCCTCGAGTCTCTTTCAGAAGCCCTATTCATGACGTCACGTGCAAGTCATCTATTAGGTGCACTTCTTCACGATTACTGAAGGTTTATGTTTCGTGCCATTTTTGTCGGCAAATTTTTCGTGTAATCAAGATGTTCTTGTCCTTCAAATGCGTGGTTATGGTCAGTGTTGCAGCTTTTTTATAAAGTAAGAATTTATAAGAATTGCCAGTTTGGCTCTAAATTATATCCAAAAAAAAGCAAAGCAAAACCTATGGACAAAATGTGCACTTTGGCGTGAGGATTAACGAAGTGCAAGATAGCGCGATGCCTGGCTTGCAATATAGTATTAAGCAAAGGCCTATAATTAGGTATCACAACAGTCGGAAGGATAACTTCGTTCGCATATTTCAGTGCCATGGTGAATAAAGAAGGTGGACAATAAGGCATAGCAATAGTGACCATATTGGATGTTTTGGAAGTTGAGGGCAAAAAAGCGCCAGGTAACTAGGGAGGGCATTTTAACTAATGCTACAACTTGGTGTTGTATAAAGCCGTAGTTATCTGATGTCTAGAAGTATCAAGTGCCTCAAATGCAGACACAGAAATGAATGAATGTAGTGATGGACTCTTGTGTTCATGGTGATTTTCACCAAAAGTAAATGGTACCTCGGACAGGAAAAAGAATCAAACTGTACTAGTAAGTTGTACTTCTGCTGTAGTGAAGCTGTTGCTCTTCTGTGAAAAGGAACATGATGGACAACTGGTAGTACTACTGTAGTTTTCGCACAAGCTCGCCATGATGTGGGTTTTGGCAGCATCTACTTGAGGCTGCCTGCATGTGGATGACCCATTAGGTGTAACGAGTGGTCGTCCACACATTTCTACTAAAAACGGTGTAGGGCGAGCTAGACTTTTCAACAGCACTTAAAATTAAAACAGAGGCAAGTTGCCGATTCATGTTACTTAGAAATCACAGCACATAAATTTAAAAAAGATAAGAGAGTGACCAAGCGATATGCTTATTCCTGCTTTTTCTTAATCCTTGTTTATTTGCATGCTTGCATTACCTTATCTTTACCTTTTTCTTTTTATTCCATGAATGAGATGCCTTTGTCTCTGTGGTCTGCTATGTTCAAGCAGATGGCAGCTTGTATCTCATTGAACAGAAAAAGCAGAAGTGATTGTGTTTGTGTGGAGGAACTAAAGCATGTTGGCAAGGGGGAACAATGATTCGGTCAGAATTCAGCATTTTGTGGAAGGAGCTAAAGTGCTTATGGAATAAGAGAAGTTGCATTCTGGAGCAACCCAGCACAACTACTTTGCAAGCCTTACAAACACTTCCTGCTCTAAAACTGACTATTGTACAAGAAAACAGCTTCAAAAAAAGTTCATATTATGCTCGTTTCCAAAGCCATATTTAAAAGTGAACAATTTGGTCTCAATTTTCTGCTGCTACTGCAGCAGTAATCGTTTTTCTATCGAATCGTCAAATTGGTGGGAGCAATCTTGAAAGAATACATTGCTCTTCTAAAATATATTGCTTCATTTTATTGGCTCCTGCGATGGAAGACAAGGGCAATTCGGTTGTGTAATAAGAGGTTGAATTAACCAGAGAAAAATTTCCAGGGTGACCATCTCCATTCTTGCAGGAATAAATGGTGGTGTGCATCTTGGTAATCGGACGTTCTCAACACAAGCTTATGCTGTTTAATTTCTAAGTCTTTACTTAGTAAGCATTTCTTCTGCTTTTGAATTCCTCCAGCAGAAACAAGAAAGTGGCATATTACGCATGGTGCCTGCTTTCACCGCATCCCACAAGACTTTGCTTACAATAAGGAATGTACAGAAAATAATCAGTAGACTGCACGTATCGCAACAAAAGGTTATCAACTGTACTTATACACACTACATTCATTTTTGTTTTTTTACTACAAACCTTAAGGCAAGATTTTACAGGAGTGAGTATGTATATATTTTAATTCAATCAAATACACATTAGGTAGGTTTGAATATCCAAAGAAACCAAACAGAGGAGAAAAATGATCATGGTGATATAAGTGATTATTAAACGCAATTAGGTAAATTGTCTGCAAACGCATCATTTTGTAACTCAAATTCATCATTTCGCAAGGATCACTCAAGGCCATTCCGAATCTCTATAGTGTGTAAAAAAATAAAAACCTAAAGCTATCAGTGATTCAGTGAATTTAAAGGAACAACGGTGAAATGATGACCTTTTTCTTGAGGGCTGAGAATAATGGAAATGAAAACAATAGGTGCCTTGATGAAGGTTTCTTTTGATGGAGCGCTTGAACAACTCGGTCGATTAGTTGGTACTGTGCATTTACACACTGGTACTATGGATTGGTACTACACAAAAGAAGACTGATTAGTACAAAAGATAGCTGAATCCTTTACTATAACTAAAAGAAATTACTTGAAATATTTTCTATCGTGGCTAACAGCACGACTCGTGCGGACAAAGAAAAGAAGAGGACACACAACGCATTGCTGTGTTGCGTGTCCCCTTCTTTCCTTCATCACCAAGTTTAGTCGTATTGTATCCTTGTTGTTCATGCAGATCTAGTACTTGCAATGAGAAAAAGATCACCGGTCTTTATGATTCCGCTCTCACCCTTGACTACTACAGCAACCACAAAAGTTTGTTTAATCATTGATCATAGACACCGAGATGGAGACATGTCACTAAACGTCAACGTGGGTGCATTAACGTCAAACATTGTTATAGCTGTCAAACACCGAACAACATTGTGCAAGCTCTCTTACATCATAGTACAGTAAACATTAAACTAATTCTGTATGGACACCTTTTACTTCTAACCTCTTAATGGACCCTTAGGACGGCTATCATAAGAGAACAGTTCTCAAGTTGATGGCAAATGTTGCACAATGAATAACTTTACCTTCATGCATACAGTCTGTAACTTACGAGTTCTCTTTTCTTTCTGTTTGGTTTATTATTGGTTGCTTTTTACACTGAAGTGATAAAATTGAGGGCACTATTTTTTAGAGGATCTGGAGCATGATATGGTAAATATTGCAGAGGACAGCATATTCCGAATCCTTTTTAAAAACATGCATTGCCATGAAAAATAAGTTTTTTTTATTTCACTAGACTACACTACTTTCACGTTGCGGGTGTCCATTCCTACGACATTTGCTTCATGTTTGGCACGTTGGGCCTCCGCAAGTGTGCTTATAAATTAGCTTTATCTGAGCATCCAAACAGCTACTTGAAGTAAATGATGTCTACGGAGGTATAAAGTGACCCATAAAGCCACATTAATAAATTATTTGGTGGTTTGCAACAAACTGTAATTCTAGAGCCTCTCTGGAACACGTACTAAAAGAACGTCGAACAATACTGGGGAACTAAAAGAACAATACTGGGGATGTAGTGCCTAGTAATCGTCTTCGCGTGTACTGAGATTCTGTATTGCAGAGCTCTGTCCTTGAAGATAGCATAGCATAACATAGCTCTGCCCTTTGGCTGTCCAGCTGGCCAAGAAAGCCGCCCATCAGGACACAAGAACTCCTGGCCGTCACCTAGGCGAGAACTTTTACCCGTCCTACAAACTCGAAGGTGCTTTCAACAAAGTTCTTTGTATGTTATTAAAATTCTCCAACATTTGGATCCAGCTACTACTTATTTAACCTTGCAGTGGAACTCCAGCTGCCGTTAGGATAGACAGTAAAAAAAATTTGGCTGAGTTGGTTTAAGATCATGATGTCAAAAAGCTTATTATAACGACGCAGAGAATAGCTTGTCCTGCGTCCTTTTATACTGTGTGTTATTTTAATCATGTCTTTTCACAAAATAAAAACAGAAGGCAAAAAAATGCAACATCTAGGTGGAGAGATTTTTTTGAAATTAGATTTAGCCCCTGAAGTGCTTTACTTTTTTGAAGATTTCTTGATGAAAAGTGCCTATTTTTTTTATTGCTCAGTTCAAATGTGATTCAACTGAAAAAGGTAGTCAATGTTGAAAAATTATTTTGACCACGTATTGAGTTAGATCAACACAATAAAGTTTATTTCTGAACAATAAATAAAAAAAAAGCTACCTGCTACTTATAAAAATAAAAACCTTACAAAGAAAACAGTTAAGGATGCCACATCTTTCTTAACGTTTGTAGGCTAAGCACCCTTGGGCTATTTCACTCTGGAAGCTTCGGGATTGTGTGGAAAATTTCAAAACACTGAATAACATAAAGTGGCTTCACTGGCATGCACTTGTGATGTTTCCTTCCGAGATGTCATCATCACTAAAGGAGCTCATCAATTCATCATCATCACTGTCTTCACTTACGAACACAAAATAAATATCTGTATTTGAATCATCATCATTCAAAGATGGTGAAAATTAAAAGCTTCTTTTTTGTGTTGACGAGCCAGCTATACATGGGTCGCCGCCACCTCAAACTATCCTTCCATATGAAAACCGTGCTTTTGCCAGAAGAGAAAACTTAATTGTCAAGTAAATACTGCCATCTTGTGGATGACATGCAGTCTAAGCCATAGACGAGCACTTCTCATCCTGAACGGTACAGGGTACTTGTTCATCCAGCACAAAAAAAGCAGTTCGGGAACAGTTTGAGCAAGGCGAGCTCTGCTCAATCAAAAAACTTAAGGGAGTAATAAATGTCATATGGTGCAACTTCAGTTTTCATTGAGTTCAGTCGCAATGCACCCATTTGTGCAAGCTACACAAAAAAGCCAATTATGGTTTTAAAATTTGATTAATATCAGACTTCATTACGTTCAGAAAGTGGCCATGTGCCAGTGGCATAGGAACTACTAATTTATACAGTGTCATCATATTCTACTCTTTCTCTCAATGTCACATTATATAAAATTTGCCAAATTACACAATATGCTATGCACAAAGCGTGAAATGCCATAGCAGTCTTAAGTACAAGTGATGATATAATCTTATCCTGACCGTGCACAACGGCTACTCTTGAAAGTTTTGTAAGTAGTTTGTTGAACTATAACTGAGAGTGGCAGCTTTACTTATTCATACAATGTCCCTCCAAAGAACATTGGTACACTAGCAGTGGAAAACAACAACAGCACTGGTAGCGACACCTACTAACACTTCGGCCAGCCACAATGTAATATAAAGATTTTCTGAGTTGCATGCCAACAGCATAAGCAATTTTTTGCAGGGGGACGGAGTGTCTCTGATTTGTAGTAGAGGCTGGGTGGGCCGATGTGGTTCAAGTGTCATTTTGTGCTCTGTATGCCATGGCAAAAAAAAAAAAAAGTTCTCTGTTTACTCTTGTTAAGCTTTGCACCACATATCCGCCCCACCAGCATGACCGGCTACATTTCCAATAATCTATAATGATGTAAAGGGAAATATGTGAATGAATAAGCTAAAACACACTATTCATATCAGCCATATTTTAAAATGGTACACATAAGATGTTAAGAAGAGCAAAACCTTTATTATATTTACCCCCTGAATAACAGTTTTGATTATAGTACAAGTCCGGGAGCAAAAGTGGTGCACATTCTGTCTTTGAATGTTTGCTTTCTGCTCTCCCAGTTGGCCAGAAGTACAGCTGTTCAATGATGACAGCTGGCTTTTGGCCAAGCACGTAAGCTTAAACCAAAGACTGAACATGTACAAGATTCTACTGCAGTAGGGCACTTTGTTTCCTTAGGAACACTTATTTACAAATCAGGGATGCTTCATTCACATACGAAATGGCTGTTCCGAAGACGCACAGTGGGTGCCATTGCATAGAATCTGACACCATGAGCTGTGGCCAGCTCTTGAAGGTGTGCCAGCTGCATATTTGCTTGAGGGCTGTGCCATCGATGCATGGGGGCTAAACACACAGCAAGCAGCGCAATAGGCATATCACTGAGCATGAGCTTCTCCACTGTGCAGAACAGTGCTTCTGGACACTGGCAGTGCACAATGTGCAGACGTGACAGGCTGTCTTGCAGATGGGGCTCGTCGACTTGCTGTGCCAAGGCTAGGACATCAAATCTTCTGGCAAGGTCAACCACTACTACAGACGATTCACAGCCACCACAGCTCAAAGGCTTGATGTAGTGAACCACAATGTCTAGAGCTGTATCCAAGTTTTTTTGAGGCATGCTATGAGATTCTGAAGCTGCAGCATGAAGCATGGAATGAGGCTGGAAAACAAGCGAAGAGTAGCCAGAATGAGAACTTCACCCTGTCATGCACATTACACAGTTATACGTCTAGGGCTTTTAACCAATCTTATTGGTGAGCTGTGATGGTTGGCATAAGCTGATTTATATACTGCAGAAGTTTCCACTAGGCACATGATGGGCGCCATATTGAATTAAATTGGTCCCGAAATGCATGACAAATGCTCAAATGAGCAGTATTCTATCTAATCTTTAAATCTGACACCAATCTATGAGCTGTAAGTGCAAAGTGGCTATCAGAAGACATTGAGCAGTGACATTTGCAACTACCATTGTGCCGCTGCATATAAGCACACGCACTCATAGGTTTCAGATTTTCAGAAAACATTGACAAAAGTACACCACATAATCTCTCTGTACAGCATGGTGATCGCAACTACCTTCCCGTGCAAGTCAGAAGTAGCAAATGCTCACAATTTTTTTAGAAAATGATGATGAGCTTGAGCATCAGGTTTTATGGTTCAACCACCCATTTTTTCAGACTTGCCAAGAGTAAGCACTGAATGCAAGCATTGCGAATTGAGTTTCTATATGCTTCTAGAGCAATCGTAAACTCGACCACTGTGCACCTGCTCCCCTGCAGCGGTTATGCATGTGGCTTCCCTACTTAAAATATATAGTCATTGCGCAGTTGTGGTAATTTTTATTATGGGGTAAAACAACCCTGAGCGGGACATCTTATTAGAAATCACAGTATCTACGAGCAGTAATCAATCTATAAGTGAACCATGCAATAATGCGCATTTCTTACCGTTTCTACGCTAGCAGTTGTTCGCAAGAGGGCAGAAAATATCTTTCTCGAGTATGAAGCGCCAGGATCACAGGTACGGCTGCCGGTACTCATGGAGAAAGCAGGAGCAACGATAAGGATATCTTTTTATCTGAAATGTCGGTGCTTGAATGAACTGCGACTTTCGGCCACGCAACCGTTTTGACCCCTCGAGAAAAGCAGACTTGTCTTGCCCGCTTCTCAAATAGTAGCTTCTGTAGAAAATCAAAAGCTAGAGTCCGCGCTGCCGGCCTCGACCTCTCCGTGCCCTCCACTCGTTTCGCTGCCCGTGCTATCACGGCCGTTGTGCATTGCCTTCACCGGGAATCGAGTCTGGCAACGTAATCTACATCATCGTACGGTCAAATAGCAAGCGCAATTTGAACAGGTGGTTCAAAGGGAAATGATCGGCGCGCACATGATAGCGCTACAAGGAATGCAGTCTTCCTGACGCGTTGTAGTTCGCCGCGTACGCAGATGAAGAATGGCGTTCTTTACACGCTATTCCCGTCTAATACATGCCGTTGCGCGGAGTACCGCGCAGCCGAAAAGTACTACGTCGTGCCGCATCGTTAACCGGCGGGTTTCATCTTATGGAGTCTTTGCACAAGAAAAAACGGACGGCGATGAATTTGAACGCAACAGCGGGCGCGCATGGACTCTCCTTGGCGGCGGCATATCACTGGGGCTTCTAGCCTTCTGGAAGACGTCTCCGGTTCTAGCCAAGCAAGGTAAATACAGTGCCACAATGCCCCTCCTGTAAGTGTGACTAGCGAACTTGTTTGCAGAAACGAAGGCAGATGAACCTGTGGACAGCTTGCCGGTCTACACCGCCCAAGAAGTCGCTAAGCACGACAGGAAGGAGACGAGGATATGGATTTCGTTCAAGTGTGGCGTCTACGATGTTACAGACTTCGTGGACGAACACCCAGGTGGAGACAAGATTCTACTGGGTGCCGGTGGAGGCATCGACCCATTTTGGAATATTTACGCCGTCCACAAGACTCCCGAGGTATGTGGACATCCTCGAACGAGTTCAGTTAAACCACCGCTCCCGTGTAGTTGAGTAAATATATTGAGATTTATTCGATGCTTAATAACCTTCACTAACGAAAATGCCATGTCGACTTGTGTGTGTATGCGTGCGCATTACAGCTCAAAACAGAAGACATGTGCACAGGCGAGTACTCTGGGACTGTCAAAGTTACTTGTGCAACAGTTACAAAGGGAATACGGGGAGAGACAGCAGATACCTCATTCAGCTTGTACTGGTTTCATTATCAGGCTGACTATTCAGCTTGTACTGGTTTCATTATCAGGCTGATCAAGGCCTGTATTGACCCTGTCTATGGTCACGTTATCCCCACAAATGCCTTAAGTCATCTGTCCGCCTAACCTTCTTCCTCCCCCTGAGGTGCTTGCCTTCTTTTAAAATCAAGTCTGTTGCTCCTAATGACCAGTGGTCATCTAGACTTCTTTCTAATGGTTTATTCACATGCTTATGTATGACAAAGACTGGCATACGAGCTAAACACTCGAGCACACTTGACAGCAAGGTGCGACTGTAGGGGTGTGCAAATAGTGAGTTTTGGAACCGAACCTAACACAAATTGTTATAGAATGCTATTCGAATAGTTTTTTTTAATTATAAGTATCGACCTTTTTCAAAACAGTCTTAGAGCACTATGCACAACATTTTATTAGAAACCAATATTCACAAACTTTCACCAAAGACCATTACATTACATTTAGTCTTTATATACTACAAACACCACAGTTACAAAAACTAATGCGTATCATATATATAGCAGAACAGGAGCCTCCATGCTATTTTTTAACTGTAGGTTCAAATACAACATCCACTAGCATTATCTACGTGAGACTGTTGCCCAATTTTAAATAAAACAGGTACTTTTAAATGAAACCAAACATTTTAAATAAAACCAAACAATTTTCAGCCAAACAAATACCACGGATACAGCTGAAGATGTAACAAATCACACCTGTCATCACAACGTGGTCTGTGCTCCAAAAGCATGCAAGAATTGACAATATTCAGTATTTCAAATATTGTCGCATATGTGCTGTTCAATATGAATACTGAATCGAATAGAGTGCTATTGGATTCGCTATACGACAATTTCAAATATTTGCACACCTCTATGTGATGCTGCAATTCATTGTTAAATAAATAAACTGATCTATATTGTTAGTACATTTCATCACTTTTGAACAGGAATGTTTCTAATGGCTTATTTGCCAATTCTGTTGTTACTTCTGCACACTTGATAGTGACATAGTCAAATGATTGAAATGTATTGCGAGTACCATCTCCAGTTTGTAACTGGAATATATGCCTCCAGCAGTTTCTTTGTCAGTGCATCATTACTTATGTACTCATGACAGAAACGTGTTGAAGTGAAATTCATTGTTGAACAAATAAACAAAAAATATGTCTGATTTTTTTCGTTGCTTCAAGTGTCACTATTGATGGGATTTCAGTGGCCTTGCAGTCATTGCTCAAATGTAAGCTTCCTGACTGATTATGCTTGAACATGCAAGTGCATTGGATCTACAAAAAGACAGTCTGTAATTTTAATTAATTCAAGAATTTTCCACATTTTGTTCAGCTTTTAAGAGCAGCAAGTTTACAATCTTTATGTTCCATTTTAGTAGTCAAGCTTAAACAATTTTTTTTCCTCCACAAAATGCTTGTATGTTAACGTGAAGTATTGGAGCCACCTTGAAACGATGCTACATGCATACATTGGTGCTTCTGTGCAGATACTCGCCTTGTTGGAGACATTTCGCATTGGCAACCTGGCAGCAGAAGACGTTGGTGCAGCATCTGAGGGCATTGAAGACCCATACCTGCTCGACCCCAAGAGGCACCGTGACCTGAAGCCCGCCTCTGTCAAGCCCTTCAATGCAGAGCCACCCCTGGCCACCCTTGCTGACAACTACAGGACACCCAAGTGCGCAAATGCTCTGCCCTTACTGCATTCTTTATACTAATAACCAGCTTAGAATTATAGAGAGCTAAGTTAGTTTGTACATAATCATTCTAAAATAGAAAGGGCACGCAAGCACTGACACAAGAAGGAAGTCAAGTCACCACAAATGCTTACTAAAAACTTGTTAGTAGGCATTTGTGGTGTCTTGACTTCTTTTGCCCATGTTTGCATGCCCTATCTCAATTAAAACAAATCACCAGCTTCTGACACGTACACTGATATTGAGGAATAATATTAGAAAAGTATCATGGTGCCGCTTGCTGCCCTTATCCTATAGCCACACTGTAAAATTCTTGTAATCTGTCATCTCATGGGAAATGAGCTCAGTGCCACATCTTTTACAGAAAAATTTGTTACGAGATCACAACAAAAGCTTATTCATTTATTTATTTATTTATTTATTTATTTATTTATAGTACCCTTAGTGTATAAATATATTACAGAGGGGTAGGGGTGTGCATAGTAAAAACAAGAGCATGAACAATAACAGCAAAAAAGTAAAACTGGAAGCATTATACAAAATAATCGCAGAAATCTAGTAAAGTGCAATACGTTGGAAAAATAAACATGTAGTGCTACAGTACGCTGGATAAGACATTTTTAAATGCAGTTGTATTAGTTATATCAGTTATGAAGGCTGGTAAGTGATTCAAATCACCTACTGTCATAGGGACAAATGATTGCGAGCCTGCAGTAGATGAAAAATGGTGTATGTCATCCTTGTGATGATGATCAAGTCAGTGTGAGCGAAATGGAGCTGGGTGTATGAACAAGGAACGAAGAGCAGGGTTATGGTATACATTTTATGAAAAAGACAAATGCGTGATTGTTTTCTACGTGTTGCTAAGGAAGGTAGATTAAGAGCAGCTTTCATGTTTGTGATACTGGCATTGCGATCGTAGTTAGATGAAATCAAGCAAACAGAACAATTTTATACTGCCTCAATGCTTTGTGATAATGTAGAGCTGTGTGGGTCCCAGACAGATGAGGCGTATTCTAGTTGAGGGCGAACGTAGGTGGTATAAAGCAATAGTTTCAGCGACGGTGGGGCAAGATAGAACTTTCTTTTCAAGTAACCTAAAGTTTGGTTTGCTTTAGATAATATGTAATGGACATGGTGTTTCCATGACAAGTTATTAGATATGTGAATGCCAAGGTAGCGATAAGAAGCTGTGGTTTCCAGGGGTGAATTGTTAAGAGAATAGGACGAAGAGGTGACATTGCACCTAGTTACGCGCATGCTTTTGCATTTAGCGACGTTCAGTCCCATATGCCACGTGCGGCACCACTGTAATACGGTATCTAAATCACTTTGTAGTGATGTCACGTCTGAATCGCTGGTTATTTTCCGGTAAATGACACAGTCACCTGCAAACAAACAAGCTTGGGATGACATGATAGTAGGTTGGTCGTTAATGTAGATCAGAAATAACAGCGGACCAAGTACTGACCCTTGAGGTACACCGGAACCGACTGTTGCTAATAGAGAGTCAAAGCCGTTGACTGTGAGGTTACTGTACATGGCAGGAAAGGAATTCACAAATCCAAGGGGTTAACTTTCTCGAAAGCTTTCGCAAGAGAGAGAGAGAGAAGTAAATGTTTATTTAGAAAACAGTGTTCCAAGCGAGGCCCGGTTTCACCCTAAGGTGGGAGGGTTCCCTAGTCCAGGAACCCTCTGGCTTCAACTGCCCTCTTGGCCGTGGCGACGAGTTGTCGCTGGTCTTCCAGGTCCTCAAGGACGAGCTTGGCCTCCCACGTTTCCATTAGGTGGTCGTCGTTTATTCTTGGGGCTTGGTCCCGCTCCAGTTGCACGTCGTGGTTTGCATGGCACTGGCATTCTAGGAGCAAGTGTGCCAGGGTGTCTGGTACGCTGCAGAGTGGGCACATGTAGCCATGTGTCATTGGGTAAAGGCGGTGCATTAATATGCCATATATGTAAGTATTGCTTTTTAGGCGTCTGAAAATCACGCTCTCTTCTTTGGTTAGTCTTGGATGGGGTGGAGGATACACCCGTTGCTTCAGTTTACAGTGTTGAAGTAGCAACGAGTAGGTGTTTTCTACTACGCCCATCTCTGCAGCCACGGATCGGGTATTCTTCGGTCCCAGGGCAGCCCGGCTAATGTGCTCGCGGGCAGCGGCGTGAGCCGCTTCATTTCCCTGTAGATCCTCGTGTCCAGGAACCCAGATTACACAGGTATATGGAAGTGAAGAGCTTCGCCGTTGCAGGATGTTAATTGTGTTGGCTGAGACGCGGCTCTTCACATAATTCCAGCAAGCAGCTTTCGAGTCAGTGAAAATCACCGCGGCGTCTTTACATGTGGTCGTGGCGAGAACGATTGCCGCTTCTTCCGCTGCATCTGAGTTGCGTGCCTTGACTGTGGCCAACGCTAACTCTTGGCCTTGAGAGTCGACGACGCTGATAGCATACACATTTCTACGGGGGTACATGGCCGCGTCGGTATAGCGGCCGTTCGGGTCTTGCCTGAACTTTTGTTGAAAAGCTTCTGCTCTAGCCTTTCGTCTACCTTTGTGGAATGTGACGTGCATGTTGCGTGGGATAGGTGCGATGGACAGGGACTCTCAAACGTCCACCGGGATGCATGTTTTTCGGTCTGCATCAGCAATGTATGACTTGCTGTAGTTTAGATACTGGAGTACCGACTTCCCAGTGGGCACGAGCTTGAGTCGTTCCAGCTGGCTGTTCTTGTGAGCCTCCGCGAGCTCTTGCCTTGTGTTGTGGAAACCCATCTTAAAAAGTTGTAAAGTAGAAGCCATGGGTGGTAGTCCCATGGCGGCTTTGGTTGCCTTTCTTATCATAATATTAAGTTCTTCTATTTCCGCAGTTTTTAAACAGGTATGGCGTGCCATACGTGATGCGGCTGGTGAGCACAGCTTGCATTATTCGTAGGGTGTCGTGTTCTTTAAGCCCATTGCGTTGGTTTGCGATCCACTTGACGAGGTGCGTGAGCTGCGAGAGAGTTCTCTGGAGTCTCGGTATGGTGGCCGCTCTTGATCCATCTTTGTGTATGTGAAGTCCGAGCACCCATAGCGTATCAACTTTCCGAATAATTGTCCCATTGAGGGTGACGCAAGGGTCGGGCTCTTCGTATATGGGAGGCCTGCCACTCGTTCTTGCTCTGAGTACAAGGTGCTCAGACTTCTCGGGAGCACAGTTGAGGCCGCGGTTTCGGAGATACCTTTCGATGGTGTTTACGGCATCTTGTAAGCAGCTCTCTTGTCTCCCGATGCTCGAAGCCTTGGTCCAGAGCGTGATGTCGTCAGCGTAGTACATCTGGTATTTCATCGTACATCTGGTATTTTATCATAAATCTGGTACAATACATCAATACCGTACATCTGGTATTTTATCGAGAGCCTTAGCCAGATTGATCAAGGCCACGTTGAACAGTAGCGGTGACATGACCGAACCCTGCGGCGTACCTCTTTTAGGTAGTTGGAAGCTTTTGCTGCGGATGTTCCAGATGCCCACAGTTGCTGTACGGTCCGTCAGAAAGTTTCGGACATACGTGTAGGTCCTAACGCCGCAGCCGGTTTTTTCGAGGTTCGTGAGGATCGCGTCATGGCTTACGTTGTCGAAGGCCCCCTTGACATCGACTCCGAGTATTGAGTACTTGGTTCGGTGGCTGAGGTGATCAAGAAGGTCTTCTTTAAGTAGTAGAAGCACGTCCTGCGTTAAGAGGTGCTGTCTGAAGCCGAACATCGTATCTGGTAGGTGCCCATTATTATCTTCTAGGTACAGGGTCAAGCGGTCATGTACCATATGCTCAAAAAGCTTTCCCACACACGAGGTGAGGGAAATCGGGCGCAAGTAATCAATGCTGATAGGTTTGTTAGGTTTGGGAATCATGGTGATCTCCAAGTGTTTCCAAACCGCAGGCAGCTCTCCTTTCTCCCAGCAACCGTTGTCTGATAGGTTTGTTAGGCTTGGGAATCATGGTGATCTCCAAGTGTTTCCAAACTGCACGCAGCTCTCCTTTCTCCCAGCAACCGTTGTAATATTGGAGAAGAGCTGTGGTGGCCTGGTGCGGTAAGTTGCGCAAGTGTTTGTTGACAATTCGATCTTTTCCGGAGCTGGTATTTCTTGTCAACTTTGATAGGGCAGCGTAAAGTTCTGCTTACGTGAAGGGCCAGTTGAAGTCAGGGTTTAGTGTTCCCGTATATTCCGAAGTCTAAAAAAAATACAATCTACGATAAAGCCAGAGATTTTGGTGTAATAGTTCACTGCTTCTGCCAATGTCTGCAACTGCTATTGTGCAGAATAAGAAAAAAATGAAATGAGAAAGAAATATCAACTATTGGATGGGATATAAACCCATGCGCTGTGTGGGAGAGCCATGCCAGTGCTTGAAAACCATCTGTCAGAAAACTCTATAAAGGCGCCATATCGAGCAAGGAATTGCATTAAAGTAACTTGGCAAGAGAGTAAAATAACAACCAGGCATCACACAATGCGAATTGTGCTATGAGTGGGTCATTGAATGCTTCCCACCCATCACAAAGGGTTCAGTTGAAACTCTTCATTGCCATCAGCCACAGCACAACGTACACACGCCTTGCAGATTTATTTATTTATTTATTTATACTTATACCTACAGCGCCCTCTGGGGGCATTGTTGTATAGGGGTTTACAAATTCGAAGTACATTTAAATCAGTGGGGAAAAGTTGAATTGCACGGCACTCAAAAAATAAAAACAATTAAAAAATACCTAAATCACAGCATACAATATCATTGTGTGACCACATACTCCTTTAAAAGGGAAGGAAACGCTGTGGAAGGGGCGGTCACAATGTTTTTTGGAAGACTGTTCCATTCGTGAATAGTTTTAGGAAAAAAAGTATTTGCATACGTTGATGTTCGGTACATATATTCACACACTTTCAAAGGATGGTCCCGTCATGATGAGAAGTATGTTGGTGGTATGATGTATTTGTTTTTATTGATCCCAGTTTTGTCGTTTATTAGGTTGTAGAAAAGACATAGCCTGATATATTTACGCCTTGAGGAGAGTAACGGCCAACCAAGTGAACTAACAATTTCGCTAGACCTTCTGGTAAAGTCTTAATCACCCGTCACAAACCGGGCGGCACATTTCTGAATGCACTCCAATGCATCAATATTGAACTTTGTGGCCGGGTCCCAGGCAGTGCAAGCATATTCTAAAATCGGGCGTACATTTGACACGTAAAGAACTTGTTTAAGAACAGAGGCGGCAGTTCTGAAATTGCGGCGTAGGAAGCTCAGCACGCGATTGGCTTTAACTGATACCATGCGAACATGATCATTCCACGATAGTGTGCTGTTGATGACAACGCCAAGATACTTGTATTCATTTACCATGGATAATGGTATCCTTTCCATGAAGTAATTTGTGATAAAAGGCTGCTTTTTCTTGGTAAATTTAACGCCGCAGCATTTTGACACGTTAAGCTGCATTTTCCACGTGTAGATGTGTAGTTCCATCCAGATGTGTAGCAGGTAGTACAATTTTCCGCAGGATGACAAGTAATAGTATAGTGCTTGCTTCCCTACTTCACAAAAATAATGATTTATGATGCAGTGGGTATCTTGCGAGTGTGCTGGTATTAGTTGCTCCAAGGCTGCCCTGTGACTGTGCTCTTGTGTTTGGCGGAGGCCTGGCAGATAAACAGAGGCCTGATAATCGTTTTATCAAGGGAGTTCACCGATTTTATTTGATGTCTGGAATGATTTATGTGAAAATGGCAGCGTATGTGGTTGACGCCAGAAAACAATTTCTCTGTAAAGGAAGTTCCATAAAAGGTAGCATTAGCACCTACTTAATGCCGTGACTTTGAAGATGCAAAGCAAACTCATATAAGGCATGCACATAGAATCATTCCTATTTACACTTTCATTTAGCCGAATGCCAGCATTCTCTTTTATGATGGGCGTAACTTTTATTTTCTTTAAATACAAATAGTATGTGTGTGTACTGAAATTTCGTGCTATGACTGTGTCTGAAAGGTGATCATGTCTTTGTAACACACAAGATATGAAAAATTGATGAACATGGGTTGTCGCTGGAGCCGACGTTTCAACAAGTGAACTTGTCTTCAAGTGTGCAGCTGCTTACCTAAGCTGGAAAAAGCCAGCAAAAGCACAGGACACGAGGAAGAGGCAGACGGAAACACCTCTTTCTCCTGTACCGCGCTAACGCTGGCTTTCTTCAATTATCATGAACCAACTGGCCCAGACTTCAACTCTGCTCTTCCGCTTACCCAAGTGTGTGTATATGTATATATACATATATGCCTCACACCTTCTCTTCCAACCCAAGCAAACGAGGAGAGGGTAACTGTGAAAACAGGGGTGGCAAACAGGGAACGCAGGCATTCTTGTGAAAACATCGGCTACAGTGACACTCTGTGTTCACACACTTTTAGTCTCTCAAAGCTCCCATCTTTCCCTGAACTCCTGCCTTTTTTGTAATCCACAGTGAAATATACAGCTACTGAAAAGGTTCTGCAGTTTTGTAGTAAGAAATTGCTTATTAGCAGCAACCCCCAGATGGCAAGAATATAAGGAGGAGTTGTAAAAAGCTAGAGGGCTCGTAAATGCAGCCAGGCATACTGGTCTCCTTAAGAATGTAATATAGAATGCGGAAAGTAACACTGGTGTTTACCTTTGCCAGCACAGTGAGTTATTCTACGTGCGAAACCACATGCCTGTGCCTGATGTGGACCCAAAGGACTATGTTCTGGAGATAGAGGACCCGGACGGTAAATGTCACGAGCTCACGTTGGATGACATCAAAGCCAAGTTCCCTAAGGTGTCTATCACTTCAGTTATTCAGTGTGCTGGGAATCGACGCTCTGAGCAAAACAAGGCAAGTCGGCAGTGCATGGTAGCTGTCAGCGACAGTGTTTAAGTTAGCCAGTAGTTTTCAAATACTGTCGCAAATCCTTTAATGCACAAGTTATCGATTATAAGAGCAACCATGTCAGTGACAGTGTTTAAGTTTTCAAACATGTCGCAAATTCTTTGATGCACAAGTTATCGATTGTAAGAGCAACCACAAAGAACATGCAAGTGCATGATGGCTACAGTCATAGGGGTGCACAGGGTTCTCTTTCAAAGAGGGGGAGGAGTTAGGCTCTGAACTCCCCCTTCCAGGCTGACTTTGTGCCCCCTCTCCCTCTTAAGTGATTAGAAGGGATGGCCATCTTCCCTTCACCCCTGCCTCCTTGTGAACATGCCTGTGGTTACAGTGATATATAATATATAATCAAATATGGTCTATACAAGTAAGTACTGCACACAAAAGTTGGCTTTTTCTCTTCCTTTATGGTTACCCAGTAACAGTGTAATGTCTCAACTCCTCAAGAGTGCACAAGATAAGCCTGACCCTTTGCAGCCTTCCTGTAAACTTTTAGCTGTCTGTCTCGGCTTTGCTTCCCTCTTGTCTAGAATCTGTGAACCCTGTGAGTTACACGGGTCTAGAAGCTGTGGTTTTATAAACATTGCTTTCCCTACTACATTTACAGCCAAGCATTAAGTCGCAGAAATGCAGCCTAGCCCACTTTGCTGGGGAAATCATGACAATAAAAATGTCACAGATGCTGTGCTGATCTGACATAGCAGAGAGCGATTGGGTATATTAGGGCTGAAAACTTGTGAGCAGCCTATGTGAATTCTACTTGAATTAATATTCCCGCCTCCATTCTGAGCATTTTTTTGGTTTTACATCTGACAAACTAAATCCACCTTCCTGGACAAGAAATGCTGTGTGAAAGCTACTGCCAAAAGGTAGATTTTATACTAAATTGACTTGTTGAAAGAACATTAGCTATCCAGTATTTGGAGTACTGGTTATATCACATTGTCTTGACATGACACTCCATTTTGTTAATTTTATTAATATCAATTGTATTCAGCTGTAGGTATCACTTTTGTAAGGTGAGTAGGAAATTAAACCCTCTGTGATGACTTGGGCCAGCCAGTGTTCCAGAGTGTGAGAGCCTGTACTTGCATAACCAATGCATGTCAGATCAGAGGAGCTATTGATGACATCTGGGATTGACAATTGCAGATTAAAAAGGTGAAAGGCCTTGACTGGGGTCCTTGTGCGATTGGCAATGCCACCTGGTCAGGGGCAAGACTGGTGGATGTACTGCGCTACCTTGGAGTTGACCTTTCTGATGAGCGCATACAGCACATTGTCATGGAGGGTTTAGACACAGACCCTACAGGAACGCCCTACGGTTCCTCGTTTCCAGCAAACAAGGCTTTGGATCCAAAGGTCAGTTATAGGTTCTTGAATTTCTTACAAAGGGTTTAGCTATTTATTCCACTTATAAAAATAAATAAATCTAACACAATATCACTAGCAAGCAACCCCCCCCCCCTTTTTTTTTTTCAGGAGAGTTCAAATATGCTGCCTCTTCTCATCTCCCACTGTTCTTATTTGCTCAATGAGGGCAAATACAGATTGTGAATACATGCATATTCAGTAAAATATTTAATTAGAAGCACATGTGTGCATTCTTTTCTTAGTTGCTCTTTTGCCGCCATCTTGAATATAGATCCCTGAAGGAGAAAAGGCCCCCTCTACATCTTGATAAATTATCTTTCATCATAGGGGGAAGGGGGAACTTGCTCGGGATCTTATGGTAGTATTGGCATGGGACAAAATGCAAACAGCGAAGAGCGTGGCTCAAACATTGACCATATGATGAATTCTGTCCAGCCATTGCCATTGATAGACGTATGCATCCAGTTTGGCAGTACTGCGCAGTCTCCCTAGAGAGCAATATTTCAGCTCCTGGCCAAGTTCATATATTTGAAAGAAAGCAAATAAAAATAAAATGAAAGTGTAATGACCAGACGAGACTGTTAATGGGCAACTAGCTGTAAAACACAGCCAAATTAGCCACACCATGCATAGCAATTGCGTGTTGATTGAGACGGGGGAAAAAAAACAAAAACGAATTAGTTTGGTCTTAGTCTACCATGTGCTGAAAGCATTTCAAGTCACTTTTGCTGCAGTACATTGGTGTCATGCAAAAAAGCATACTAAGATATGGAAGGTGCGACAAGCTATCAGAGGACACAACACATTTTGTCTATGCACTGGATAATAACGTTTACCAGAATGCTTGCTGACCTTTAAGAATCCCTGCTTTATGAATCTCCCAAACTTCAAAATGCTGAGGTCGGCAGAGGTGCTGTATGTGAATGTTCTACAGGAACATTCAAACAAAATCCTAGGGTCCCTTTAGATTGAATTGTCAAGAGCATACTATATGTGTAAATATGATTGTCATTGGAAATAACTGCATTACTATACTAGTACAATAAATGTTATGTGGTTCATGTCAATATTTTGTAAGAAGTGAAAATTTTGCTAGGCATTTCTATTTAATGGTCTGACTGTCCAGTGCATGAAGTACAACACATTATTTTGTCGATGTACAAAAATTAAAATACATGTTGGCTTTAAAAAAAAAAATTTGATGTCAGGCAGGCTGACGCTTCAGTGGAGCATAATTATTGTTATCCAAAGTAGAAGGTAGGAAAAAATGGAGTTAACCATACACGAGATGAATAGGTAGTAAGTATCCTTTGGGCAAAAAAGGGAAACATCTCAAGTAATTTAAGGAACTTGTGCTAAATAGATAACACTTGTGTTGGTACACTCATGCACTTGTGGCATCATGAGTGGTCGATAGTAAGTAACACTCATTAGTAATAAATATAATCTAATTTATTGCTCAGGAAACCCATATTGTCATCTCCTGATATGAACATGTGAAAAATAAGGAATGACCTTCAAAAAACTATCGCTACGTGTTGATTGGCATATGCATAGAGGTCATGCACATTGGTGTGTACCATGAAGTCAAGCTTCCCATTTTATCTGGTTTTTGGGCCACTGTCAAGCCACAGACTGTGGCCTTTTGACCATTCCAAATAGTTTTTGAAAAAAAAAAAAGATCCAATCAAGCTCGAGAGCACTTTTGGTGGTCAGTTTAATGCATTATCCAGTAAAACATCGTCAAATCAGTCACTAGAACTCTGAAAAATATTTGAATTAGATGCATTTTTGAATTGACAGGACATATGAAAAGTGGAATGCATGAAAGTTTGGATTTATAGAGTTATTATTAACTTTATGTATGAATTACTAGAAGTAATCAGGTGTGGTTGTTAGCTGTATATGCTAGCTCCATGTGTTATATTGTTTTTCAGCAATACCCGATCCCGATTGGACCACGAATCGAGGAAAACGGCAGCCCTTTAGAGCAATTAGGCAATGCTATGTAGCAAAGCTGATGATTCAAGGGTGAAGTATGTCAGCCTCATAGCTGCCAATGCACGAAAAAAAAAGAAGACTGTCTCGTGATCAGCTGAAATGCATGCCTACAGAGATGTTTCTCTGCAACAGAGTGATGACACGCAGGTAGCATGTCACATGCTTTTATAAGCATTAGTGAGTCCTGATGCGGTGATTCACCTATTATTTCTGGGAAAATGAGGAAGGTAATGATGGCCAGTCTGAATTCACAGTGTTCTTTCGAACTAAGTTCTTGAAGTAGGTGTGTCAGGCAAGAACTTCGCCAGCAGACTGAGTGCAGAAATTGCTGGAGGAACCGCCGATCGAAGGGTCGCATGCATCGCAATTTTTACCAGACTGCCCTTTGTTATTTTCTATATATTCCCAGAAAAAATGGGTCAATCTTGACACATTAATGTTGTACGAAGCATGCGATGTGCTGCCCACATGTAATTGCTGTGCTGCAGTGAAAAGCACATTTCCATAGGTGCTCATTTCAGCTGACCACGTGTTTTTTTTTCTTTATCTTTTTCCCCAGCTAAGAGCTGTGAGGCTGTGGTACTTCACTTTACATTCATTAGCATTGCCTTGCAACTGCTAAAAGCCATTGTTTCTGTGGATCAGCAGCAAAATCGGAATTTGGAATCGCCATTAGCGTCCAAAAGTTTTTGAATCAAATGTACTATAGCCTACTGCCACTTGAAATTATCTCTTCAAACTTACATTACAAAATATGGGACCGCATAAATCCTTCGAATTATGTGGGATATTGAAATACCAAGTTTGATGAATTAGTGATGTTTTACTGTGCTTCCTTTCTTTCTCCTTTTGTACCAATAGGGAGATGTACTGTTGGCGTACGAGATGAATGGCCAGGAGTTGCCTCGTGACCACGGCTTTCCCCTGAGGGCAATTGTGCCAGGAGTCGTTGGTGCTCGCAACGTGAAATGGCTGGCACGCATCCAACTCAGCCCTACAGAAAGTGAATCGCACTGGCAACAGAATGATTACAAAGGTGGGTATTGTTATGCCAGCGAGTCCTCAGCAAACGTCTGTGCCTCTGAAAAAGGCAATCTGGGTCAAGGCCAGCCCGCAGTCCGCCTGACACGAACAACTCAACGGCGTAAAAACGCGCGGCGCCTCTCTGGCGTGCACGTGCAGTGAGTCAGCAGCGCACGTGACAGCGAGCCCCGTCGAGTAAACAACGGGCGTCTTCATGTCTGGGGGTCTGACGTGGCCCAGCGGCGACCCCATTGGAGGAATCTGCCCTGACAACCAGCGGCGCTTCTGATTGGACATTTTGGTTGGACCCGGTGCAAATAAAAGAAGCCCTGCGGCGCGTCGCGATCGGCGGTCCTATGTGAGAGGAGTCCCCGTGTCGGAGAGCCGACATGTGTGTGAGTCGGCGGTCCTATGTGAGAGGAGTCCCCGTGTCGGAGAGCCGACATGTGTGTGAGTCGGCGGTCCTAGGTGAAAGCTGACATGTGTGTCAGAGGGGACCCGTTTGAGAGCAGACCTATGTGTTAGAGAGGAGAGCTCGGCTCTTCGAGTCTCTGTCGGCCCCAGTGCCGAATTTGTAACGCCTCTGTATATATGCTGTACATAAACCTTGTTTAACTCACCGTCGTCTCGTCCGCTCGTCGTATCAGCTCTGCGCAGAAGCATTCGCGAGCTGAGAATCATACGCTACCAAACGGCTGGTGACCTTCCCGGCGGAGTTGGAAGCAGTGGCGCCTTCGGGACCGTGTTGGCGTCGCCGTCTTTCGCAACAGTGGTTGGCAGCTGCGGGATCGGCCGGCGTCAGCGACATCGATGCGGTGAGTGCCTGATGTTTTCCCCTCAGTTCACCAGACTACTCTAGCTCAGGTTGTAGTAGTTTAGAGAAGGGCTGTGTGAAGCATTGAAGTGAGCTTTGATCGTTTCAAGCCAAGTCGAAGCGCTTTGAAACCAAAGTTAATGCGGAGGGGGTAAACACGGGAGTGTGAAAAATTGCTTGCGCGTCTTGCTAGTAGGCTTATAGTGGGTACGGCAAGTATATTCTTAACAGGGGCAAACAGCAAGAGGCTAGTGTGAACGATGGAGAACCTTAAAGTGAAGGAACTCATCGAAATTTGTGAGGAACTCGGCATTACTTTGGGCCGTGCGAAACGAAAGCAAGCGATCCTTGAGATCATGAAGCATGAGGGAGTGTCGGCTGAGGAAGTCGATGAGGCCTGGGTGGATATAAAAGCACGCCGCGAGGAGGCTGAAAGGCGCGAAGCTCGCGAAGAAGCTGAAAGGCGCGAAGCTCGCGAAGAAGCTGAAAGGCGCGAACGTCGCGAGGAGGCCGAGAGACAGGAGCGTCTCGAATTGAAACGACTAGAATTGGCAATCCTACAGTGTTCGCAGGCGCCTAGCGTAGCTTCTCCAACAGTCCAGGTCAGCGGTTTTAGAATTCGGGACCAACTGCCACCGTTCGTAGTAGGCGAGGACATGGCGAAGTATCTCGTCAAGTTTGAACACGTCTGTGAGCGAAACGCTTTGGAGCGGTCTCTTTGGGCGCAAAACCTGTTAGCTCTTCTTCCCGGCGAAGTGTCGGACGCGATAACTTGCTTGTCGAGGGAAGCGTTTGAGAGCTATGACGAGGTTAAGGAAGTGCTCTTGAGACGTTATAAGTTGTCACCCGAGGCTTTCAGGCAAAGGTTCCGGTATGCTGAAAAGGGGAATGAGTCACACGTTGACTTCGCGTTTCGTCTTAAGGCCGATTTAATTGAATGGCTCAAGGGCGAAGGTGTTTATGACGACCGCGATAGAGTGGTGGAATGCGTTGCATTGGAGCAATTCTACCGCTGCATCGAGGATAATGTCAGGCTTTGGTTGCAGGACAGACTTGGTGAAGTTCAGCTAAACAAGGCAGCAGAGTTAGCTGAGGAGTATTATACTCGCCGAAAGTTGCACAGCAGGGCAGTGTGCGTTGAAAAGGATGAGAGAAAAGAGAGCTTTTCAAAGAAACCTGATCAACGGAAACCCGCTCCGCACCGTAATTTCAAGAAGGACCCGTCTCTTACGAAGGACAGTGTAGGGGAAGGGCAAACAGAAGCGGAGAAATCGAGTGAGGTTTCTACCACACAGGCATTTGAATCGGAAAACAAACGGAAGCCGCTAATCTGCTACAACTGCAAAAAGGAAGGACACATCGCGAGAAACTGTCAGGAAAAGTTTGCCTTCGCAACAATCCGAGAATCAGAAAAAAACATGCGGTTGTTGGAGCCGTATCTCCAAGAAATTAGGGTGAATGAGAAAACGTGCCGAGCACTTAGAGACTCAGCGGCAACCATGGATGTTGTCCATCCTTCATTGTTGTCTCCGGATGACTTTACAGGAGAATGCGCGTGGATCAGGCAAGTCGCCGAGGAGCAGTGTGTTTCCTTACCAATTGCCACGGTTGTCATTGAAGGCCCGTTCGGTAAGCTTCGCACCGAAGCGGCTGTGTCTGCCGCGCTAAATGATCGTTTTCCTTATCTTTTCTCCAACAACTCGGAGCAGCTTCTCAAAGAGCAGGGCAAATCGTTCTTCCCCAACTTAGCGTGCATGGCCCTCACGCGATCGCAAGCGCGGAAGCTTGACCTTGTTCAATGCGGTGAACTCTCAAGTGACCTTGTCGGCGGGTCGACGGAACCCCAGAAAGGAAATTTTCCGCATGAGTCATGTGAGCAGTCACGCGAGCGGCCCGTCGCGGAAGCGGCCGGCGCGGTATGCGTGGGGGGAGACGACATGGCGCCATTGAGTCAGAGCGAGAGGGTTGCAACGCTCTCGCCTGTAGCGGAAAGTTGGAGCGAGCTGCCGAGAGTTGATCGAGAGACGCTCATTCGAGAGCAGCGTGAGGACCTCTCGATTGAAGAGCTAGTGGAAAGCCACATGAAAGCTTCACAAGTGCTGTCGAAGGAGCACTACAAGAAATCGGTGAAGCGTGCTTTTGAAGTTGATAATCAGGTAATGCTGCTGCAGCCGTCCAAAAGGAACAAGCTTGAGATTCATTGGGAAGGGCCTGGCAATGTAATATCGAAGCTCCCCGATACGAATTATAAAGTGAAATTAGGAAGGCGGCAGAACAAAATTTACACCTTGATGAAACCATACATTCAACATCAAGCGGTCGTAAATCGGTTGTTGAATTCTTCAGAGGAAGAGGGAGCAGAAATTTGGAGTTCCAGTGATGCAATCGAAGGGGGATCGAAAGTAATCTGGGAGCAGATAAACCTAGAGCCTAGGTTAAGTGAAGCCCGGAAGGAGGACCTGAGAAGGATTGTTTCCGAGTTTGGAGACGTGTTTTCGGACCGCCCCGGAAACACGAGGGTGATCGAACACGATATCGAGCTAAGCGGTGAGGAGTCAATCCGTAGCAAGCCGTATCGTTGTTTCCCTGTGCAACGTCGCAAGTGTGAGCAGCTCTTGGTACCGCATAGGTATCGTCGCCTAAAGGTGGCCGGTTAATGAGATGGAGCGTGATACTCCGACAGCGCAACTTTTGACGTTCGCTAAAAAAAAAAAGAAAAAGCTATACGCTAATGCAGGTGCATTGAGCAGTGCGTTCTAGCTAGTACCTTCTCAACCTTTCGGTTTCTGGCTGGCAATACGGGGCAAAATTTTGACCTCATCAGGACCTGGGCCGAGCGCTCTCGTCCAGAGTGAGCTCAAGGAGCCAATTTTATGTTGTATTCTAATTCGTTACGTTGTTGTACGTGGGAAAAAATGAGTTGTCATTTTAAGAAGTCTTGTGTCCCACATGTGCCTCTTGATGTAGAGGGAACTAAATTCAGATAGACACGTAGCTAGGTATATGTTGAAATATACTTTGTCTGGTGTTCTGTCGGGTGACCGAGGGCACTTGCTCGTGTCGTGTGTTGTCTGTTGTCAAACCGTTCTTAGCAAGTTGCAGAACCATCGACAAGTGCTGAAACCGAAGATGGTCAGAAGAGACGAGTGAAGCTGGTCGGCAAGTTGTGGCGACAAGCCAGTGGAGCTGGGATCCGTCGTCAAAAATGGGATTTGTTCCCGGAACAGTCTGTAGCTGTATTCTCCCCATGGCCCTGGAGGCGAACCTGGAGGGACCTGGCGAACGAGCGCACCTGACATCCGAGCCCCGTGGAAGCAGCTCGTCTATCCGGTGCATTGTCTGGCGGCGGGGGTGCTGTTATGCCAGCGAGTCCTCAGCAAACGTCCGTGCCTCTGAAAAAGGCAATCTGGGTCAAGGCCAGCCCGCAGTCCGCCTGACACGAACAACTCAACGGCGTAAACACGCGCGGCGCCTCTCTGGCGTGCACGTGCAGTGAGTCAGCAGCGCACGTGACAGCGAGCCCCGTCGAGTAAACAACGGGCGTCTTCATGTCTGGGGGTCTGACGTGGCCCAGCGGCGACCCCATTGGAGGAATCTGCCCTGACAACCAGCGGCGCTTCTGATTGGACATTTTGGTTGGACCCGGTGCAAATAAAAGAAGCCCTGCGGCACGTCGCGATCGGCGGTCCTATGTGAGAGGAGTCCCCGTGTCGGAGAGCCGACATGTGTGTGAGTCGGCGGTCCTGGGTGAAAGCTGACATGTGTGTCAGAGGGGACCCGTTTGAGAGCAGACCTATGTGTTAGAGAGGAGAGCTCGGCTCTTCAAGTCTCTGTCGGCCCCAGTGCCGAATTTGTAACGCCTCTGTATATATGCTGTACATAAACCTTGTTTAACTCACCGTCGTCTCGTCCGCTCGTCTTATCAGCTCTGCGCAGAAGCAGTCGCGAGCTGAGAATCATACGCTACCAAACGGCTGGTGACCTTCCCGGCGGAGTTGGAAGCAGTGGCGCCTTCGGGACCGTGTTGGCGTCGCCGTCTTTCGCAACAGTATTCACCAGACTCGCTTCAGACATAGTAGCTACTTATAGGGATGTCCAGTAGGCTGTCGAGAAATGTTATTTTTATGTACCACTTGTAGCAGCAAATGCCAGCAGACCATGGTTCAACTCAATCACTGCATTGATGCTGGAGCCCCAACTTCGTCAGCCATACAACGCTTCGACACGTCTCTGTCTACAGCATAAAATCTTGTCACCTCGCCACAGTTAAAAGAATGACTCGATGTGAAGCACTACCCAATGTGAAGCCAGAGCAGATAACGCTTAGTAAGAGAGCTTCAGCTAATATATTTGCGCACACATAATGCAGCAGCACTGACCTACTGTACTTTCTCGCAAATAACCTCCACCTCTTATGCCGAACTGCAGAAAAAAGAAAAGGGGTCCCGCGCAAAGCTTATGCAATTACTGTAGAGCTCTGGTGGGAATGCCTTCCAGCATTTTGAAGCAGCCACTTGAGCATGCAAAATCTGCTTTTGGAGCAGCTACCTCTGTGTTTGGAGCATGCACAGGCTTTTAATAATACACACAGAAGAAGAAAATTTAGTTTAATGTTTCTTCAGTGTACGTAACCATTCATACAGAAGGAGCATGCCCACAAAATAAGCAAAAGTAGGATTATGTACAGGAGCGGTGACATAAGAGAGTGAAGGATGTTGCATTAACAAGCTAGCTAGCATGAAGTTCATAGCAATGCACACAAAACCAATTCAAAGCTCGTTATAGTAAAACCTCATTATTATGTACATTCATGCTGAGAGCCTGCTGGGAATATATGCACTAAACGTAGTATGTATTAACCACCATGTACAAAAAAAAAGTGTGCGCAGGGGAACCCTTTTGGGGGGGGGGGGGCAGAGGTTTGTCACAGTGTTTCCCCCTATTATGTCAATGTAATAGGGTTAACTTTGTGCCCCTCCCCCCCCTTCTCGATCACCCCCTCATCATGTAAATGTATGAGGCTGACTTTGCGTCACCCCTCTTGCCTCCTCCCTATTATGTCTGGAGCTGGCTCCGCCCTCATGCGCACGCCTATGACAAAGTACGGATTTGCATTTATTTACATGCCACATCACCGCTAGTGAAGAAATAAATACAGTGGCACAGCAAATATTACCTAAAGTTTTTGCTGTAATTAAAGCCTTTGGTGCAGGATTGTACTGAAGAGAGATCAATGTGCTAGTGGTTACCTTGTTCTAACATTGTGTCATCTTTTTCCATATGATGGGGTAATATGTAAATTCGGTGGGCAAAAATAGTCGGTGTGTATTTGCCTTCCCTGTTCCACATGCCTTCTTGCACAAGCTATGTATTAGTAATATCAACTAGCTCACTAGACTTTCCTTTCAACCAGTACAATCATATCTGAACCAGTGGCATGAATGGCAATGTGCCTGTGCAAATTTCAGCACTCCTACAAGCATGTGTCATCTAGAGTTTTTCAGAGACCTTCTAGCCGAGTTTTGCATAAGTGGCTCCCCTTATGTGCAGGCTTTTGCCCATCAACTGACTGGGACACGGTGGACTTCAAGAGCGCACCAGCAATCCAGGAGCTGCCCATAACATCGGTGGTGTGCAGGCCACTTGAGGGAGATGTGGTGACACCTGTGGATGGCAAAATACAAGTCAAAGGGTACGCTTGGAGTGGGGGAGGCCGCAAAGTAGTTCGTGTGGACGTAAGTGCAGATGGTGGGAAGAACTGGATACCCGCCCAATTGGAGAGCGAGGACACTTCACTGCACAGAGCGTGGGCCTGGACACTCTGGAAGGTAACTCGTAAGCAGCAGCAGCTTTTTTTTTTTTCCCCACAAATCTCCCGAGATGTCCTCGCAGGTATTGAGCATGAAGCGACTTGTACACTCACATTTGGCACTTCGCTCTAACAACATCTGCATTGCCGAAAGTGGGCAAGGCTCTTTAAACATTACAAATCACTGAATTCACTCACAAATGGCAACAACACTAATGATGCTTTTGGAACAGGAGCAACGAATGCTAGACCCTGGCATTCTCACTGTTGCCACATGGACCACACCAAGGGCATAATCTCGTGAATGTTCTGTTACAATGTTCGTTTTTGCCACATGCAGCTGCACAAGGGAGAAGTATGTTCGAGCATATAGGACAAACATTATATAATGGAATACATACAAAGGAACAAAGAAATAAGCAGAAGGACAGTGAGGTTAGAATGCATACAAGATCGCACCCCAAAGAACTGGCATGTTTTATTCAAGATGTATGCTTGCCAAGTAGTAATAATGGTAGTGAGCTGGCTCATTGACATGACATTTTCACCTCTTAGAAACTGTAAAATGTTAAAACATTGTGAAAAAGGGCAGCTTTGAGACATAGTGCTTGTGTTGTGTGCGTCTTTTCGCTATCTTTTGTTTTATGCCTTTGTAACCTCTTATGATGTCAGTCAGCCCATACTTAATACAGCCTTCCTATAAACTAGGGTTGTGCAAATATTCAAAATTTAGAATATTTTTCGAATGGTGTTTGATATTCTATTCGATTCACACCGGACTTTCACTATTCCAACTTCCAAAAAACAAATACAGTCAATGTTCTACTGGCAATGGCCCGTTCGATTGATTGATATTTGGCATTTAACGTCAAAAAATCACCATATAATTATGAGAGATGCTGTAGCGGAGGGCTCTGATAATTTCAACCACCTGGGTTTTTTTAACGTGCACCCAAATCTGAGCACATGGGCCTACAGCATTTTCGCCTCCATCGAAAATGCGACAATGATCCTTCAGATTTTTAATATGCTTCACCCCGTCACAATCTCGTATTGCCGCAAAGCTGCTTCTGAGCCTCCACTATAGTTGGATATGTATTGACTCAAGAAAACGGTGGTTCCAACATGGAGATGATAGATGTTGCAGAGGTGAGGGCTTAGTTAATGCTGTTTTGGGCCTGAAATTTGGGCAGGAAGTTCGCAATATCACAGCCAAATATTTTTAGCGTCCATAATTTCAGGTGTTCTTATATCAAATATCTATGAGGCAGATATGTAGCTCTGGACTTGAAGGGCGCACACCCTTGTTGCCACATCAGTTGGGCTTCCTCAGAAGTTTAAAGATGAGGAGAACCTAAGGAAATAGCCTCTTTGCTTTTCCCGTGTAAAGTGTTGTTGCAACACTATTAGCAGCATAGCAAAAGTAACGGGAACCACAGCCGCGACAACAACCATTGAAGCTTGCTGCGAGGGACGTTGTCTGTGAATCTGACAACCTATCAACCTGATAGTGTAGAGGGACGGTACTAAGCCCCTTTGAGCGAAGGCGTTCGTATTGGCTAAAGAGGACAATGCAAGAAAAGGGGGGTTGATTGATTGATATGTGGGGTTTAACGTCCCAAAACCACCGTATGATTATGAGAGACGCTGTAGTGGAGGGCCCCGGAAATTTCAACCACCTGGAGTTCTTTGACGTGCACCCAAATCTGAGCACACGGGTTTACAACATTTCCGCCTCCATCGGAAATGCCGCAGCCGGGATTCGAGCTCGTGACCTGCAGGTCAGCAGCCGAGTACCTTAGCCACTAGACCACCGCGGTGGGGCAAGAAAAGGGGGGGTGAAAAAAAGCCAAATAAAAGTGACAAAGGGAACAAAAATTGTCTGCACATTATAATCACATAAAACCAAAACCACATATGCAGCACTAGCATTCGCATCAGAGGAGTCCGATGCTTTGTCATTGCCGTCACACATGACGGCAATGACGTGCATAGGATCTATGTGCGTCGTAGCTGTTCGCAGTGAAATGCAGCAAATTGTGATGTTCCATTTTCATTATGAAAGTGCATGACAAAGGAAGGTTATTTTGCACACTAAGTATAGCTGCATCGCGTCTTTTGTGTGCCCAAGGCTTGTGATTGTGAGTAGCGTAAACGGAGATCTTCAGTGCTGCATGTTGTCCAGGAAAAGTTACTACGGGCTGTAAATAAGAAAATACTGGGACCTCAAAGAAAAACTTGCAGATTGTCATAAACAACTTGGCATTGAAGAAGAACGGCTATTTGGGCTAGTTGGTTGTAATTCATAGTAATAAGGGCTGCAGCGCGAGCACGAAGGTGCTAGAAGAAACGTGAAACGAAAGGCGAGGCACGGCCTTTCGTGCCTCACCTTTCGTTTCATGTTTCTTCTAGCACCTTCGTGCTCGCGCTGCAGCCCTTATTACCATCAACTTGGCATATATTAGCGTTGTAAAGGTAGCGGTAGGCAACGGAGACGTATATAAAAGCGATAGCAAAGCCAGTAAAACAGCCTATCAAAACGTGAGCAGCAAGAAAAATAAATTAAAATTTTCCTTCTTTGAAGGAAAATTGTGCTTCTTTCTCCCTCTTTATCTTTTTGTAATCGTCAAAATGGGGTCCTGCTACAGTGTTATTGTTAAAAACTCATAGAAATTTATTCATGAGCATATTTACGAACTTGCAAAATCGAGTACTCATTAATTAGTCTAAATACTGTACTTGAAAGCATAGTTTTTATCAAGCTGAGCCAAATCAAAACAAATCAATGCTCTTTATTGTTTCTTTTCTTCCTATTATAAGTAGACTTCATTCAGTTTTTTTGAGCAAAATGTTTGGGTGCACTTGGCATGTTAATTTGGTTTTTGGTGTCGCATCTGATAAAACGAACTCCCTATAATCTCTTTCGGTTCGTCTTAAAGGGAGTCTACTGTATATAATAGAAGAAAAGATTGATGCCTACCTGAAATCAAAATGCTTCAAAAGCACCCTAACCTCATCATTTGACTTAGAATGGTCATTGCCATATTTACAGGTAGAAGCAAATTAGTTTCGGTAATTCAAGGCACTTATTACCGTATTTACTCGCATAATCCTCGCACTTTTTTTGCCGGAAAACCGATGAAAAGATGGGGGGTGCGAGAATTACGCGGGGAAAACTTTCTATGAAAACGTACTGAGCAAAAAAGAAAACGCAGTGGCCGCAAATCGGGATTTTCGCTCCAACAACTAACAGCAAGCTTTAAGGAGTACTAATTAAAACTTACCTTAACAATAAAAGCAGAAGTTCAACACAAGACAAGATTTATTTGAGACACAAAAAGTGGAAGCAAATAGTCGAGAATTAGAATACCGTACGCAAAGCTTGCGGACATTGCGGGCGTAGCGGTAGCATTCGTCGCTCAACAGGAGCCTTCAAAAGGTAAGCGTGGGACGTCAGTAATGGGATGATGGCTATTTAACAGAATCGTTCGCAGTTTCCTTCTTAAGAAATAACGTTTACTATCAATCCCAAGGGCCTACCGGCGGCCCTGTTGCCATTATTTAGTGCATTACCTATCACTTGCAACTTTAAAGCAGCCGTACAGGTTCAGTATCGCCTCTTAACTTGACAAGGTTACCGACGCAACATACAAAACACGCCGCAACGCGCACTGGCCACTTCGGCTTGGCTTGAGTTGGATTGAATCTCTGTGCAATAGTACTCTTGATGCTTAAGAGATGGTGCCAGATGATGTGCACTCTCATCATCAGTGGTTGGAAAGTGCAGATGACATTATTGCAGCAGCTTTCGGGGGTGCGATAATTACTCGAGGAAAAAAGAAATCATATTTTTGTTAGGCGATGTGGGGGGTGCGAGAATTGTGCGAGTGCGAGGATTACGCAAGTAAATACGGTATGCACTCTACCAGGGCAATGCAGATTTTTTTACTGCGCCCTGGGAACTTGAATAAATGAATCAGTTGGCCTTTATGCCAGAGTGACATAAACTGCGCACCATCCTGATAAAACAAATGGGGTATGTTGTGCTGCAACAATGCACTTATTGTAGACATGCTTGTCATGGCCACATATATTTTGCGGTCACGGGTAACGCATTGACCAGACTACAAACAGTGCAGTAAAAGAAAAAAAGCTGTCTCCACTTTTGTTCTCGACATAGCACTATTTACGTTTGTCAAAGGGCCACTCACTAGGTTTGACAATTTTGTGCTGACAAGCGCAATGCGTAGACGAGGCGTTCATGATCATGTCTGCCAAAATTTGCAACGCTACACGCCGCAGAAATGGGTCAATTTACAAGATGAACGCTGCTCCCCTTTTCCTCTGCGGGCGCACGCCTAGAGAATGAGGGCATGACGAGGGCGAAGGAATGGCCCTATGTACACGGCAATGCAATGACGTTGGTCTTCTACATAGACGACTCTGCTCTGACGTTATCAACAGTGTACCACGTGACATGTCAAAAATTATTTAACGCAACATGCGTAGTTTATGTATTAGTTGCTTTAAGAGATTAAAACTTAATAAAGATAAATAATGAGACGCAATAAAAGATTGTGCACGTTTTTCTTTCATTTTTTCTTGTGAAATGCTACGATGTGCGGAGCCAATGTGCCAGCGTTTCGCATGCGTTCGTGTCCCTGCGGTCAGCACATTGAGCAGACAACCGCCGTGGAACGCTCCTACGCGTTCGTGTACTCATTATGCTCATCTACTCTACCGCGTCTAAGCCAGCGTTTCCAAACAATCCCGCAGAAACAGTCAGAAGACCACGAAATAACACTGGTCAACAAAGCAATACTGCTTGCGTGCTCGAGGGTTGGACTTGTGTGGGCCCGTCATGCGCACGTCACCTCATGGTCGGATGCTGGAGAGGGTGAGGAAGAGATTCCGCTTGCGAAGGCTACATAAAGGAGCGGCAACGGTTTGCCGCTCCTCTACGACCCTGTTTTCTCCGCTCGTAATGAACCAATTCAAAAAGTGTTTGTGGCAAAATGTTCCTCACTGGACAACCAACAACTTCCACTGTCTAACCGAAATTCGGTATGGGGCCTGGTGAGTGGCCCTTTAAATATGACACTCTAAACTTCCCGTTACGTTTCATGACTGCAGCCCAATGCATCTTCAAAGCATGTGAAATTTCTCTACATTGACAGCATATATTTAAAACAGAAAAGTTTTATTTTCAACGTGTGTAATCTGGTTCTTTATTTCTTTTCTGTTAATGCTACAGCTTTATGCAAACTGAGAATTAACATGCAAGGCATTTTTTTATTAGTCCTGCTACGCAGGCTGACACCTTGACTAGGCTGAATATCGACCATCATTTCATGTGAAAATGCACATGGACATCCACTGAGATAGCTATCTGGAATGTGTTACAGGTCGATCTTCCAGTGCCCAAGGATACAGACAAGGTGGAGGTTGTGTGCAAAGCCGTCGACTCATCGTACAATTCGCAACCCGAAGGTGTTGACGGTGTCTGGAACCTGCGTGGTGTCCTCAACAATGCTTGGTATCGCGTCCACGTCACAGTGAAACGGTCATAGAAAGTGAAGGCGGGTGCTGGTCTATCGCAGTGGCCTCAGGTCAGCTCCAAACAAGCACACGTTCTACGAAATGTCGAGAGACGTATCTCTGGTCAAGCTGTGGAAAGTAGTCTGGGTAAACAGAGGAGCAGTGGAAGCCAAGCACTTCCAGTGGATGACGATTGACCCGACGCAACCTGCATTAACAGAAATATCGCAGCTTGGCCAAAGCGAACAGCGTGTGCCTGAGAGTTACTATACATATATTGAGAGTTACTATACAGTGCAATGGACTATTTTACGTGTGACTCGCATCGTTAAAAAAATACTGATGATCATACTTCCAGCCCTCTAATAATGCTGCTTATTAGTGCAATTACTAAACATTTATTTTGTGATATTTTGCAATAAGCAAATTGTCCAATATACTCAATGTACAGTACTCACAGATTGAAGCGGCACAATTTTCAAGCTAAGCAATGTGCATACTGTCATTTCCACTGCCTTCAGTTTGGGTCATATGCATGTAATTTCAACTCACTCTTAGACTAGAGCCAACATTATCTTTAGAGGTCAGATTCGTCATGACATAATGTGGTTATTTCGAGCAATGGTGCATGCCAGTCCTTACACCAAAACATTTTATGTCTCATTAAAATTTGTGAGTACTGTACCTTGCAAAGTTTTATATAGTAGTTGGAGCTAACGGCTGATTCTTGTTGTGAAAGTACTATATAGGTGTGTCATAATGTGAAGAAATAAATTGCTGGGTAATGTTAGCACACATAAATATCTCGTCAGCAAAGTTGGCTCCACTGCCTTTCAAGACCACTTTTATGTAGAGCGATTTGTCCTAAAGCCAAATAGAAATGAAATGAGAGACACTGTATGCCTAAACAATCACATGTTTAAGGAAAGGTTTTGAAAGAAAATATCATTGATGGTTTTCGATGCAGACATTTTTACCGCACAGTATTGCTCAGTTAAATTTTTTCTTATTTTTTGCCATTTTTAAATGTGCAGCTTCAATAATATGTTTAAACTCCACTTTATGCACTGTTCTTGCAGTCAGTGTGAAAGTATTAATGACATCTATGGGAAAAGAATGTTTGGTTTTGAAACATCACCACATAAGTAGCGTTCTTGAATGCGAACTATTTTCCTGTCTGTCTCTTCTGTAAACTGCATTTATACAAACTATGATGTTGCTGACATGCACCAAGATTATTGTTATGGTTCCTGATCGGCATTAAATTAGAGCTTCAAGTATTTTTAGGCCCATTAAGCTGATCCTCCATGGGTTATAACATGACAAAATGGGCAGAGCACTATTTTCTGGCAGTATTTTGAAATAAAGTTTCACATGAGTTTGAACAATGAAGTTAGCTTTCTACAACGCAAGTGTCGAACACATTTTTGTGCAATGATTTTATGCCTACTAGAGTAGCACAACTATGATATTTTTCCCACTTTGGTCTTATGCAAATCAAGTACTTCCACCATCTTTTAACTACTTAACAGATCTCTTTTTTTGAAAATTTCTAGTCAAAATTTACCAATTTTTTTAATTACTGGTCTTTAATCTGATTGCACTAAAAAGCAGCTAGTCAATGTTCAAAAATAGTTTCACAACATACTTAGTCAAATAAACGAAATAAAGTTGATTTTCGAACAATACGTTGAAAACCCACTGCTATTTAATGAAAATGAAAATCTTATAAACAAGACAGTTACAGATGCCACAACCTTTTTTTCTTCTATTGTGTAGGCTAAGCACTCCTGGTTTGTTTCACTTGGGGCTGGGTGTAAAATTTCAAAAAAACATGAAATAACGCAAAGCGGCTTCAGTGGCGGGCCCTTGCAATGTTTGCGTCATCATCACCAGAGCGCTACTCAATTCACCGTTATCCCCACTTACGGACACAAGATAATTATCTGTACTCGAATCATCACATCTCAAAGAAGATTATGAAAACAAATGGATTGTTTTTTGTCTTCCCAGCCAGTTATGCATGGACTGCCGTCACCGCACACAGTTTTTTCATACGAAACTGGGTTCCTGCCACAAGAGAAAACTAAATCCTTGAGCAAATACTGCCATCTTGTGGATGACACACGATGTAAGCTGCAAAAGCATGCTTCTCCTCCTGAATACTAAAGAAAAGTACCTATTTTGCTAGGACGAGTTCTGCTCGTTCAAAGCACTTAAGGGGTTAGAACACTACTGGTCTGCGTGAAGTAAAGTGTGGGACTATGATTTTCCCAAAGTAAATGAGTGTGGTTCTACAGTATACCAGCCAAATACACTCATTTCACTGGAGGTGTGTCGACTCACAGCTAGCTCACAATGAGTGTATCAAGCAAGCTAGAAATAATAGTATATAGGAACACTGTACAACATTTGCACCGAGAGAAGTTCATCATATTTGCGCCATGCTTTAAGGTTCTGCTTTGATTAGTCATCGTCGCTTGTTAGGGCCCTCTAAGTTGGGCGCTTGTTAGGGACCAACTATTATTTTAACTGTAAACAGGATGTGCATCTAGGTAAAGAAAATCAAGGCTGACTTACCGATCACCTGTCATGTCGTTGAGGAATTTTGCATATGATGGACGCATGTTGTGTGGCTCCACCACAGCCTGAAAGACAAGAGGAAACATAGCAATTACTATAACAGCCATACTCCTACTGGAGAACATGAATTTGTGAAAAGACTGCTCCCACTCTCGGGCAATTGCATTTACATACCAGCAGTCAGCCTCGTTGTCACTCACTAAAGATCTACATGTCGCACCTGACAGTGAATGGGAGTAAGCATGCCAATTTATGATTCCTGGCATATATTTACGACAAAGTGCACTTGCATGAAATTTCAATGATATGACACTTGTCTATTGCAAGCAAGTAACATGAAAATGGCAGAGCAGTGCTTTGTCTTGTCCACTTGCACTGTTTCAGCATAAACTCTTCAAAAGCATCTACACAAGTTTTGAAGCCACAACTCCCACAAAACAACCAAGAAGCCATCATCCTGGGATTGGCTCAAGCATGGCAAAGCTGTGAACTTACTTTTGTTGCACCACAGAGCACTTTTTTTTTTCATTATGGTTTTGCTGGGCACATACAGCACTTGGTAAGCGCACTATATGCAACCCATGTAGAAGTTAGTGCCTAGCTCCATTTACACGAAACATAGCCTCAAAATGTGCTTTGAAATAAATGCATTAGTGCTACAGTTGGCAGTTTTCAACACTGTGTTTTTTTTACAGTGAGGAAACATAGTTGAATCAGCAATGGATATGGCCACAAATGTTTCTTATTCTCGCTTTTCTTTGATTCAGTTTTTGCCCACAAAGCTTGCATCAGGAATGCTCAGCACAAAGCGCACCTCATTGTTTGAAAAGGTTTGAAATCATTGTAGATCGTTCTGTTAATATTACCCACAAGAGGCGAACATTTAAGATTATTCCAGAGCTTGCGCGAAGACCAGTGATAAGGCTGGAATAAATGCAAATGAAAAAGTTGATCGACGGCGGATGATCTGTTCACCGCTATCAGTTCTAGTGTCTCGCTGACTTTCCTTTTACGTGGCCACAAGTTCGACCCAATAAACAGTTTATACGAACACCCAGTCTGCTCCCTTCGTCTGCGTCACGACCCCGTTACAATATTGAGTGCTTATTTCGAGAGTGTCCAGCTTAACAGACTACACTGTATAGCTTCGAGTGAATGCTCTAGTACAGTGGTTCTCAAATGGAGGTCTGCGAAGCCATTTTTTATGATCTGCAAAACCCTCACCCATTTTTTTTTTTTTACATTTTCGGTAGCAATAAAATGCGCCTGTTTCACACTGTAGTTGTGTTAATTTACCTACATACGCCCCCTCCCTACCCTCCGCTGCAAGGGGTACCCCGTCACTTCCACCAGTCTACAAGGGGTCCCAACACATCCATGGTTGAGAACCACTGCTCTAGTCTATTCTGTACTGCAATGCATGCGTGGCATTGAGCAAGGCTGTAACTTACACAGAACATCATGACTCCACATCCAAGAGCAAACAGCAGTTCAGGACCCCATGCTAATGTGGGTGCATAGCCTTTCGTTGCTGCTTGGCAGTAGAGCACCTAGAAAATGAAGGCATCAGAACTGGTGTAACATAAAACCCAGGAAACAGCATAAAAAAAACAAACTATACACTATACGCTGTGTTTAAACTATACACTATACGCTGAGTACACTGATTAACTTCTGTCCGAACAATTGTTAAGCTACGTCCCATATCAATGTCTCAAAAAATGTGAAGTCATAACTGAAGCTGCATGTTCCTGTGGCTTAGAAAACAGAATTTATGCAAGATTTCACGAGGCAAAGTATTACATCCTTGCTATTGAGTTCGTTGGTGCATCTTCGGTAGAAGTAGCACAACTAGGTAGCACCTTGTCAGGTGCTACAGTATTATTTTTTTCTGTCTAATTTGTGGCATTGCGACGCCACAAGGCGGTTTCGGAACCGAAAATACTGGTGACAGCACGCATCCCAAATGGATGTTACGTGATGGTCGCCATCTTGTGTACTTGCGCTTCTGCAAAACCACAGAATCGACCCATCGATTATTCCGGCTTCTGCGCAATTGTGACAGTGCCTTTTGTGGCAACCAGTGGCAAAAAACGAAGGGGATGTGGCGACCACCGAAGAGCGCTCCAGTATGACTTATTAGCGACAAAAATCGACATGTCTGGCGTGTGCCGAGGCATCGATCGGTGCCGCCTTAATCTTTGTGCAGTGCCGCTAATGTGCACGGTCTGAAGCGAAGCGGGTGCAAGCAGCTCGGCACAGTGTGTACGCCAAGTAGGCGGAGCGCTGCATGCAACTAGCGAGTAGAAGATTGGCTCAGTGCAATCGTACCACGTCTAAGAAAACTGTAGGATTTCGCTGAGTAGCAGATATCTGTGCACACTTATCGTGGACCGCCGATTATGCCCGTTTGATGGATATGTCAGTCTGCATTGGCTGCGTATCCCGGACTTTGCAGCAGTTTTAAAATGCTCTTTGGTGTCGCCACCGCGTGCCATCGGACGGTAGTACGAGAATGCTAATCATATATGAACATTTTAGGCAATATTTGCTGTGGCACTGTATTTATTCCTTTTTGAGCGGTGATGGCGAATGTAAAGAAATGCAAATTGGTACTTGGTCATAGGTGTGTGCACGGGAAGGAGGGGGGAGCGACACTGGGGGCGAGGAGGGGTAAAGCCAGCCGCATACATTGACATAATAGGGAGGAGGCACTGCCACAAAACTTTGCTTCCCCCCCTCCCCTCTTCCTAAACACGCTTATATACTTGGTGGTAAATGCATACTATATGTTTAGTGCGTAGTTAGGAGCGTTCTCGAAATATATGTACGTTTCAAAGAGGTTTCACTGTAACGAGCTCTTAATTAATTTAACCCTAAAGTGTATGATATCGTGTTTGTGTGAAGTTTATAGCACTAACATGCTATGAACTTCATGCTGCATCTAGCTTGGTGCAATATCCTTCACTATCTTATGTCACCGCTTCTGTACATAATCCTACTTTTGTTTATTTTTGTGCTTATTTTGTGGGCTTCCTGCTTTTGTATAGATGATCAGGTAAACTGAGAGAACAATAAACAATATAAAGCTAAATTTTCTTCCTCGGTGTGTGCCATGGAAAGCCCATGCGCGCTCTAAACACAGAGTGAGGAGCGCCGTGAGTGTGGAGCTGTCATGTGGCGCTCCACACTCTAAACGCAGAGTGTGGAGCGCCGTTGTTGTGAGTGTGGAGCTGTCGTGCGTTCCTTGCTGATAGTCGCGGGTGATATCGAGTCGAACCCAAGACCCGATAATGCGGCGATTCTCGCCGAGCTGCGTCAGCTAACTGCCGGTCAAGCAACTGTCATTACAGAAATTAAAGACATTAAGGCACAACTTGTTGCCACGAATAACACTATCGCCGAGCTCACTAAGCGTGTGGCTTCTGTGGAAGCGAGTTGTGAACACATCAAGCACTTGCGGCAGAAGCTTGGAACCGTACAGACTGACAACACCAAAACTGTGTATCGTGTTTTTCTTTTAGAAAGCCGTTCTGATGATGCCGAACATCGGTCCCGCCGCAACAACCTGATTTTTTATGGTATCCCCAATTCTTCATCTGAATCGCGTGCACACCCTGAAGAAGCGATCATTCAACTTTGCTCCGAACTACTGAATTTAACAATTGACACACAAGAAATAGAAAGAGCGCACCGCTTGGGTTGACATACCTCTGGCCGTAATCATCCCATAATTGTCAGATTTTCTGCCTTTAAGACGAAAGAGGCGATCCTTACTAACGCTCGCAAGTTGAAAGGTACCACATACGGCATTGGGGAGGACTTTTCGCAACGGGTAGAAAATGCACGTAAACACCTTGTCGCCTTTGCAAAAACGAGTCTGTGCCTTACTCACTTCGATATAAAACGCTACACATCGGCCCACGACGCTTCTTCTTTGATGAAGCATCACAAAGCGTGCAAGAACAACTATAGCTAACTCGTCACGCCCGTCAACCGCGCAGCCACCTTATTCGCATGCCCCGTGCCACCGTTTCACTCTCGGTTATCTTCGCTAACATTCACAGCTTCCTTCCAAAACGAGAAGTAGTGTCAAATCTGGTGTCATCATCCGATAGTAATGTAATTGTACTAACCGAAACATGGCTTTCCAGTGAAATCGCTGATGCTGAAATTTTGAACAACTTTCCCAACTTTGATATTTTTCGAAAAGACAGGCACGGTGGCAGAGGGGGTGGGGTATTAATCGCTGTTCTTACTGAACTATCCTGTTGCCCTGTCAATATATCAAGTGACCTCGAAATTCTGTGGCTGATCTGCCGTACCGAACCTTCATCTATTATTCTTGGTGTGTGCTACAGGCCCCCTACTCATCATTTAAATTTTCCCAGCAAACTTAACAATATTTGGGTGATTTAGCCAAGTGGCACCCCAATCCATGCATCTTGCTTTTTGGTGACTTTAATTACCCCAGTATTGATTGGTCTTCAATGCAATGAGCTACAGGTAACTCGGAGGCTGCTGAATTTCTGGACTTCTGCCTTAACCATAATCTGACCCAACTGATAAAAGAACCAACTCGTGTCACGGTAGATTGTGCCCACACGCTTGACCTTATTCTGACATCGCATCCCGAATTCATGTCATCAATTAGTTACCTTAAAGAAATAAGCGACCATAAAGTATGATGATAGATGGTAGCGCAGACAACGGACACGGACAAGAGAAGGCACATAGACACAACACAGCGCTAACTTTCAACAACAGTTTATTACACGCAGATCCCCGTGGTGTATGCGATCCACCACGCCAACGTCGCACGTGCGTAGCTCTAAAAACCATCAAATATAACCAACGCGCATGTTCCAATACTTTACAATTTTATATTTTTCAAACTTTTTCTGCTTTTTCTTTCTTCCTTTTATCCCGTGCGCTACCACAACCCTATCGCGAATACATGTAATCAAGTTCCTTATCTGTCAACACCACTGATGGGCTGCTCACACACGTGTCACCTAGCGCTGCAATTTTGCCGGCCTCCAATACCAATCGCGTCATCTCGTGCCTACTTCTGTTGATTATAACCGTTTCCTTGAATTTCGGTGTGCAATTACATCTCTGGCAATGAAGGGAAAGAAAACCATCAGGAACAACACTATTTACTTTGTTATTGTGCTCGCGCAAGCGATCGTTTATGCATCTACTGGTCTGACCGATATAACACTTTCCACAAGTAAGTGGAATGAGGTATACAACACACATGATGCACTCAACAAATAGGTTTCTATGTTTCTTTTGGCATACATTTGATTTTCCCTTGTCTGGTCTTGTGCTTCTGCAAAGACTCACCAACTTATTGGGTGCCGAGAAAACTACGTTAGTGCCACATTTTTCCGCAATCTTTTTTTATCCTGTGAGAAACCTTATGCATGTATGGAATTACGGCAAAATTTTCCTTTCTTGAGCTCGCCCTATCCATCGCTTCACATCTTTTCTCCAGCACTTTTCTGTGCAATCCTTCTGCAACGGACACAACGAGGCTCTTGGGGTACCCGGCATTGCTTAGCCTCGAGACCTGTTGTCTGAAGCTTTCATTCATGAGGCACCGGCAGGACTTCTTTAGTGCCTCACTCAAGCACATCTTCGCAATGCCTCGTTTTACCAGTTTAGTATGCGCTGAGTGAAACTGTAGTAAAGGCTTACTTGCTCTGGGCTCATAACACCAGCATGTCTTTTCATCTGAGAATTGAAAGTTAATGTCAAGAAATCTGAGCCTTCCGTCACATGGCATTTCAAAAGTCACTTCAAGTGGGTTAAGACTCTCACGAAAAACGCTACACACGCTACTACATTGAGTAGTAAAATCTGCAGTTCTGTCATTGATAAACACTAAAAAGTCATCGACGTACCTAAATACGTGCACAACATTGTATTCATTTAGGCGTCCTGATAGCCTCCTGTCCATTTCAGCCAAAGCCATGTGAAGCGATGGATAGGGCGAGCTCAAGAAAGGAAAATTTTGCCGTAATTCCATACATGCATAAGGTTTCTCACAGGATAAAAAAGATTGCGGAAAAATGTGGCACTAACGTAGTTTTCTCGGCACCCAATAAGTTGGTGAGTCTTTGCAGAAGCACAAGACCAGACAAGGGAAAATCAAATGTATGCCAAAAGAAACATAGAAACCTATTTGTTGAGTGCATCATGTGTGTTGTATACCTCATTCCACTTACTTGTGGAAAGTGTTATATCGGTCAGACCAGTAGATGCATAAACGATCGCTTGCGCGAGCACAATAACAAAGTAAATAGTGTTGTTCCTGATGGTTTTCTTTCCCTTCATTGCCAGAGATGTAATTGCACACCGAAATTCAAGGAAACGGTTATAATCAACAGAAGTAGGCACGAGATGACGCGATTGGTATTGGAGGCCGGCAAAATTGCAGCGCTAGGTGACACGTGTGTGAGCAGCCCATCAGTGGTGTTGACAGATAAGGAACTTGATTACATGTATTCGCGATAGGGTTGTGGTAGCGCACGGGATAAAAGGAAGAAAGAAAAAGCAGAAAAAGTTTGAAAAATATAAAATTGTAAAGTATTGGAACATGCGCGTTGGTTATATTTGATGGTTTTTAGAGCTACGCACGTGCGACGTTGGCGTGGTGGATCGCATACACCACGGGGATCTGCGTGTAATAAACTGTTGTTGAAAGTTAGCGCTGTGTTGTGTCTATGTGCCTTCTCTTGTCCGTGTCCGTTGTCTGCGCTACCATCTATCATCATGCAACCATACCAACAAGCCCAAATCGCCACCCTCATTGACTTCATTTCTCGTTCAACGGGCTCTTTCGTTCATGTACTGCGAGATCCTTCGGGTGTTGTAGCCCTCATCGTCAACGCCGTGTGCAAGGCAAGAACGCTCAGCTTTTCCATAAGGAACAAGATTCTACCTGAGGATGTTCGAGCGCTCTTCGGAGGGTGTACCCCTTCAGATGGGCACAGAACGAGGATCATGAAAATTCAGCGCTCAGAATGGCTTCGACAGGTACGCATTTTCAGAGCCTACCTACGGGCGCAGATGCATCGAACTTACGAGCCATATGCAGCGGAGATTCACTTTCGAAAGCATCTACGTCTGGCAGACCAAATGATAGAATTCCACTGGAAGCTTCAAATACGACTGTTACGTGATTTGGTGGACAAAGTGCGCGTGAGTGCAACCTCCAACGTGCATGTGGCAGAAGGCATCTGCCTACCGGACTTTGTACTAGAAGTATTGGGACTTGGGCCAAAGTTTGCCGTGCAACCTCAAAAGAACAAGCCGGAACTCGTATCAATTGTACGTCAAGTGTCGAAGCGGGTTCCCGAGGATCAAGCCACCAGAATCATCAACGAAGGTGTGGACGCTTTAAAATTGTGTAGGCCTCCATGCCGCAGTTTGCCTCTCAAACGCGTGGAAACTTACTTGACACAGCATGCTCTAAGTGTACTTCCAGTCGATAAAGAAGGAGGGTTTGCGGTTTTCTCGCATGATGAATTTAAAGAAAAGGCTAAAAGTGCTATTACGGCAGTTTTCAGCGAAAAGAAAGGTATTTCGATTGAAAAAGTGAGGGGAAAAGCAATAGAACTTTGTAAGAGGATGAATCTAGAAGGTGTGGTTAGCGGTATCAGAAAGAGTAAAAATGACAGTCTGGATGTGTTCTTTAGTGCTAAAACGCATAAGGAAGGAGTACCGTTCAGAGTGATAGTGTCGGAGAAGGACACGTGGCAAAAAGCTGTAGCTGTGTATCTGCAAAGAACATTAAACTTGCTTGACATAAATGACCCCTTCCTGACAAAAAATTCGGAACAGGTGATAAGTTTCGTCAGGGAACGAAAAAACATAGGGTTAAAAGCGTTTTCGGCTGACATAAAAGATCTGTACTATTCTCTGCCACAATCAGCAGTATTGACAAGTGTTGGCGAATGCATCGATGAGTACGGTGCCGTTAGATTTAGCTCACAAGCAGGTACGTCCGTCGACAATTTCTTAGAATTACTGAGGTTTTACTTGTCGTCAACGTTTATTGAAAACAATGGTAACCTGTATCTGCAAAAACAAGGAGTATGCATTGGCTCGTGCTTAGCACCAGTTTTAAGTAACTTGTTTTTGGCTGAAATGGACAGGAGGCTATCAGGACGCCTAAATGAATACAATGTTGTGCACGTATTTAGGTACGTCGATGACTTTTTAGTGTTTATCAATGACAGAACTGCAGATTTTACTACTCAATGTAGTAGCGTGTGTAGCGTTTTTCGTGAGAGTCTTAACCCACTTGAAGTGACTTTTGAAATGCCATGTGACGGAAGGCTCAGATTTCTTGACATTAACTTTCAATTCTCAGATGAAAAGACATGCTGGTGTTATGAGCCCAGAGCAAGTAAGCCTTTACTACAGTTTCACTCAGCGCATACTAAACTGGTAAAACGAGGCATTGCGAAGATGTGCTTGAGTGAGGCACTAAAGAAGTCCTGCCGGTGCCTCATGAATGAAAGCTTCAGACAACAGGTCTCGAGGCTAAGCAATGCCGGGTACCCCAAGAGCCTCGTTGTGTCCGTTGCAGAAGGATTGCACAGAAAAGTGCTGGAGAAAAGATGTGAAGCGATGGATAGGGCGAGCTCAAGAAAGGAAAATTTTGCCGTAATTCCATACATGCATAAGGTTTCTCACAGGATAAAAAAGATTGCGGAAAAATGTGGCACTAACGTAGTTTTCTCGGCACCCAATAAGTTGGTGAGTCTTTGCAGAAGCACAAGACCAGACAAGGGAAAATCAAATGTATGCCAAAAGAAACATAGAAACCTATTTGTTGAGTGCATCATGTGTGTTGTATACCTCATTCCACTTACTTGTGGAAAGTGTTATATCGGTCAGACCAGTAGATGCATAAACGATCGCTTGCGCGAGCACAATAACAAAGTAAATAGTGTTGTTCCTGATGGTTTTCTTTCCCTTCATTGCCAGAGATGTAATTGCACACCGAAATTCAAGGAAACGGTTATAATCAACAGAAGTAGGCACGAGATGACGCGATTGGTATTGGAGGCCGGCAAAATTGCAGCGCTAGGTGACACGTGTGTGAGCAGCCCATCAGTGGTGTTGACAGATAAGGAACTTGATTACATGTATTCGCGATAGGGTTGTGGTAGCGCACGGGATAAAAGGAAGAAAGAAAAAGCAGAAAAAGTTTGAAAAATATAAAATTGTAAAGTATTGGAACATGCGCGTTGGTTATATTTGATGGTTTTTAGAGCTACGCACGTGCGACGTTGGCGTGGTGGATCGCATACACCACGGGGATCTGCGTGTAATAAACTGTTGTTGAAAGTTAGCGCTGTGTTGTGTCTATGTGCCTTCTCTTGTCCGTGTCCGTTGTCTGCGCTACCATCTATCATCATGCAACCATACCAACAAGCCCAAATCGCCACCCTCATTGACTTCATTTCTCGTTCAACGGGCTCTTTCGTTCATGTACTGCGAGATCCTTCGGGTGTTGTAGCCCTCATCGTCAACGCCGTGTGCAAGGCAAGAACGCTCAGCTTTTCCATAAGGAACAAGATTCTACCAGAGGATGTTCGAGCGCTCTTCGGAGGGTGTACCCCTTCAGATGGGCACAGAACGAGGATCATGAAAATTCAGCGCTCAGAATGGCTTCGACAGGTACGCATTTTCAGAGCCTACCTACGGGCGCAGATGCATCGAACTTACGAGCCATATGCAGCGGAGATTCACTTTCGAAAGCATCTACGTCTGGCAGACCAAATGATAGAATTCCACTGGAAGCTTCAAATACGACTGTTACGTGATTTGGTGGACAAAGTGCGCGTGAGTGCAACCTCCAACGTGCATGTGGCAGAAGGCATCTGCCTACCGGACTTTGTACTAGAAGTATTGGGACTTGGGCCAAAGTTTGCCGTGCAACCTCAAAAGAACAAGCCGGAACTCGTATCAATTGTACGTCAAGTGTCGAAGCGGGTTCCCGAGGATCAAGCCACCAGAATCATCAACGAAGGTGTGGACGCTTTAAAATTGTGTAGGCCTCCATGCCGCAGTTTGCCTCTCAAACGCGTGGAAACTTACTTGACACAGCATGCTCTAAGTGTACTTCCAGTCGATAAAGAAGGAGGGTTTGCGGTTTTCTCGCATGATGAATTTAAAGAAAAGGCTAAAAGTGCTATTACGGCAGTTTTCAGCGAAAAGAAAGGTATTTCGATTGAAAAAGTGAGGGGAAAAGCAATAGAACTTTGTAAGAGGATGAATCTAGAAGGTGTGGTTAGCGGTATCAGAAAGAGTAAAAATGACAGTCTGGATGTGTTCTTTAGTGCTAAAACGCATAAGGAAGGAGTACCGTTCAGAGTGATAGTGTCGGAGAAGGACACGTGGCAAAAAGCTGTAGCTGTGTATCTGCAAAGAACATTAAACTTGCTTGACATAAATGACCCCTTCCTGACAAAAAATTCGGAACAGGTGATAAGTTTCGTCAGGGAACGAAAAAACATAGGGTTAAAAGCGTTTTCGGCTGACATAAAAGATCTGTACTATTCTCTGCCACAATCAGCAGTATTGACAAGTGTTGGCGAATGCATCGATGAGTACGGTGCCGTTAGATTTAGCTCACAAGCAGGTACGTCCGTCGACAATTTCTTAGAATTACTGAGGTTTTACTTGTCGTCAACGTTTATTGAAAACAATGGTAACCTGTATCTGCAAAAACAAGGAGTATGCATTGGCTCGTGCTTAGCACCAGTTTTAAGTAACTTGTTTTTGGCTGAAATGGACAGGAGGCTATCAGGACGCCTAAATGAATACAATGTTGTGCACGTATTTAGGTACGTCGATGACTTTTTAGTGTTTATCAATGACAGAACTGCAGATTTTACTACTCAATGTAGTAGCGTGTGTAGCGTTTTTCGTGAGAGTCTTAACCCACTTGAAGTGACTTTTGAAATGCCATGTGACGGAAGGCTCAGATTTCTTGACATTAACTTTCAATTCTCAGATGAAAAGACATGCTGGTGTTATGAGCCCAGAGCAAGTAAGCCTTTACTACAGTTTCACTCAGCGCATACTAAACTGGTAAAACGAGGCATTGCGAAGATGTGCTTGAGTGAGGCACTAAAGAAGTCCTGCCGGTGCCTCATGAATGAAAGCTTCAGACAACAGGTCTCGAGGCTAAGCAATGCCGGGTACCCCAAGAGCCTCGTTGTGTCCGTTGCAGAAGGATTGCACAGAAAAGTGCTGGAGAAAAGATGTGAAGCGATGGATAGGGCGAGCTCAAGAAAGGAAAATTTTGCCGTAATTCCATACATGCATAAGGTTTCTCACAGGATAAAAAAGATTGCGGAAAAATGTGGCACTAACGTAGTTTTCTCGGCACCCAATAAGTTGGTGAGTCTTTGCAGAAGCACAAGACCAGACAAGGGAAAATCAAATGTATGCCAAAAGAAACATAGAAACCTATTTGTTGAGTGCATCATGTGTGTTGTATACCTCATTCCACTTACTTGTGGAAAGTGTTATATCGGTCAGACCAGTAGATGCATAAACGATCGCTTGCGCGAGCACAATAACAAAGTAAATAGTGTTGTTCCTGATGGTTTTCTTTCCCTTCATTGCCAGAGATGTAATTGCACACCGAAATTCAAGGAAACGGTTATAATCAACAGAAGTAGGCACGAGATGACGCGATTGGTATTGGAGGCCGGCAAAATTGCAGCGCTAGGTGACACGTGTGTGAGCAGCCCATCAGTGGTGTTGACAGATAAGGAACTTGATTACATGTATTCGCGATAGGGTTGTGGTAGCGCACGGGATAAAAGGAAGAAAGAAAAAGCAGAAAAAGTTTGAAAAATATAAAATTGTAAAGTATTGGAACATGCGCGTTGGTTATATTTGATGGTTTTTAGAGCTACGCACGTGCGACGTTGGCGTGGTGGATCGCATACACCACGGGGATCTGCGTGTAATAAACTGTTGTTGAAAGTTAGCGCTGTGTTGTGTCTATGTGCCTTCTCTTGTCCGTGTCCGTTGTCTGCGCTACCATCTATCATCATGCAACCATACCAACAAGCCCAAATCGCCACCCTCATTGACTTCATTTCTCGTTCAACGGGCTCTTTCGTTCATGTACTGCGAGATCCTTCGGGTGTTGTAGCCCTCATCGTCAACGCCGTGTGCAAGGCAAGAACGCTCAGCTTTTCCATAAGGAACAAGATTCTACCAGAGGATGTTCGAGCGCTCTTCGGAGGGTGTACCCCTTCAGATGGGCACAGAACGAGGATCATGAAAATTCAGCGCTCAGAATGGCTTCGACAGGTACGCATTTTCAGAGCCTACCTACGGGCGCAGATGCATCGAACTTACGAGCCATATGCAGCGGAGATTCACTTTCGAAAGCATCTACGTCTGGCAGACCAAATGATAGAATTCCACTGGAAGCTTCAAATACGACTGTTACGTGATTTGGTGGACAAAGTGCGCGTGAGTGCAACCTCCAACGTGCATGTGGCAGAAGGCATCTGCCTACCGGACTTTGTACTAGAAGTATTGGGACTTGGGCCAAAGTTTGCCGTGCAACCTCAAAAGAACAAGCCGGAACTCGTATCAATTGTACGTCAAGTGTCGAAGCGGGTTCCCGAGGATCAAGCCACCAGAATCATCAACGAAGGTGTGGACGCTTTAAAATTGTGTAGGCCTCCATGCCGCAGTTTGCCTCTCAAACGCGTGGAAACTTACTTGACACAGCATGCTCTAAGTGTACTTCCAGTCGATAAAGAAGGAGGGTTTGCGGTTTTCTCGCATGATGAATTTAAAGAAAAGGCTAAAAGTGCTATTACGGCAGTTTTCAGCGAAAAGAAAGGTATTTCGATTGAAAAAGTGAGGGGAAAAGCAATAGAACTTTGTAAGAGGATGAATCTAGAAGGTGTGGTTAGCGGTATCAGAAAGAGTAAAAATGACAGTCTGGATGTGTTCTTTAGTGCTAAAACGCATAAGGAAGGAGTACCGTTCAGAGTGATAGTGTCGGAGAAGGACACGTGGCAAAAAGCTGTAGCTGTGTATCTGCAAAGAACATTAAACTTGCTTGACATAAATGACCCCTTCCTGACAAAAAATTCGGAACAGGTGATAAGTTTCGTCAGGGAACGAAAAAACATAGGGTTAAAAGCGTTTTCGGCTGACATAAAAGATCTGTACTATTCTCTGCCACAATCAGCAGTATTGACAAGTGTTGGCGAATGCATCGATGAGTACGGTGCCGTTAGATTTAGCTCACAAGCAGGTACGTCCGTCGACAATTTCTTAGAATTACTGAGGTTTTACTTGTCGTCAACGTTTATTGAAAACAATGGTAACCTGTATCTGCAAAAACAAGGAGTATGCATTGGCTCGTGCTTAGCACCAGTTTTAAGTAACTTGTTTTTGGCTGAAATGGACAGGAGGCTATCAGGACGCCTAAATGAATACAATGTTGTGCACGTATTTAGGTACGTCGATGACTTTTTAGTGTTTATCAATGACAGAACTGCAGATTTTACTACTCAATGTAGTAGCGTGTGTAGCGTTTTTCGTGAGAGTCTTAACCCACTTGAAGTGACTTTTGAAATGCCATGTGACGGAAGGCTCAGATTTCTTGACATTAACTTTCAATTCTCAGATGAAAAGACATGCTGGTGTTATGAGCCCAGAGCAAGTAAGCCTTTACTACAGTTTCACTCAGCGCATACTAAACTGGTAAAACGAGGCATTGCGAAGATGTGCTTGAGTGAGGCACTAAAGAAGTCCTGCCGGTGCCTCATGAATGAAAGCTTCAGACAACAGGTCTCGAGGCTAAGCAATGCCGGGTACCCCAAGAGCCTCGTTGTGTCCGTTGCAGAAGGATTGCACAGAAAAGTGCTGGAGAAAAGATGTGAAGCGATGGATAGGGCGAGCTCAAGAAAGGAAAATTTTGCCGTAATTCCATACATGCATAAGGTTTCTCACAGGATAAAAAAGATTGCGGAAAAATGTGGCACTAACGTAGTTTTCTCGGCACCCAATAAGTTGGTGAGTCTTTGCAGAAGCACAAGACCAGACAAGGGAAAATCAAATGTATGCCAAAAGAAACATAGAAACCTATTTGTTGAGTGCATCATGTGTGTTGTATACCTCATTCCACTTACTTGTGGAAAGTGTTATATCGGTCAGACCAGTAGATGCATAAACGATCGCTTGCGCGAGCACAATAACAAAGTAAATAGTGTTGTTCCTGTTACGTCTGTACAGCCGCTTGTGACTGTAGACGATTTATTAAAGGACAGGAAACGTGAACAAGTTCAAAAGCGTAGCCCAGGCGTTGGAGTCACTCCTGGCCAGCGTTCGACGCCAGGCCCGCGCTCGTGCCACCGCGCCAGTGCCGCCGCGCGCACTTCGTTAATGTCGTCTTCTAAGGCGACATGTCACTCTTCCTCCCTTAGACGAAGTCTCCATAGCGGTCTGGAGGTCGCCTAACCTCTGGTGGTCGCAGTTGCCGAGTGGCCACTGCCTGTGACGTCGACGGTTGCGAGGGAGTGTGATCTTGCATCTCGGGCGAGTCAGGCGGTTGAGCAGCTGAGCTCGATGGTGTCTCTTCTGGCGTTGCGTCCAAGAGATCGTCAGCTGCGCTCCAATCTGTCCGCGATTGGGTTGTTTGTCTGGTCTGACTCGTTTTCCTCATGTGATTGAGGTGACGCCGAACCTTTCCTTGGTCGCTTTTTACAAGCCAGGATCGTGGTCCGACGCGGCGCAGTATTTCGCCTTCAATCCAATCTGGCTTTTTCAAAAACTGCCGGATAAGCACTCTATCCCCTATAGCGAAGCGGCGTGATTTTTGCAATGCCTCCTGGCTCTCAGGACTTCGCTTATTCGTCTCCCGCTTAAGAAGATCGAGAGGGCAGAGCAATTCTCGTCCGAACATCGCTCTCGCCGGTGTCATACCTGTGGTAGTGTGTATTGTCGTGTGCTGCCGATACAGAAATCTTGCAAGTCGGCACTGTATGGACTTGTCTGCATCTTTCAACAGCGCTCTTTTCAGCTCCGCCACATAGCGTTCTGCCTGGCCGTTTGTTGCCGGATGATATGCTGGTGAGGTTGCAGCCTGTATGCCGTTCGACGCATAGAACTGCTTGATCTCGTTGGAGATGAATGCTTTTCCGTTGTCGGAGATGACCTTTCGGGGAATGCCGAACGTTGCAAAGAGGCTTCGGAGCACGTCGATTACAGCCGCGGATGTTGCTTGTGTCACGTGCCGGACTTCCACCCACTTTGTGTATGCGTCCACAACAACCAAGTAGGTGCGTCCGAGTAGTGGCCCCGCGAAGTCAACGTGCACCGTGTTCCATGCTGTCTGGGGACGGTCCCACGTAGGAATAGGAGCTTTGGGTGGGCTCTTTTGCGTTGCTTGGCATTCACGGCACTGTCGCACCGTTTCCTCGATCACCTTGTCCATTCCGGGCCACCATACGTAGCTCCTTGCGCACTTCTTCATGGCTACCATGCCTCTGTGACCAGCATGCAGAAGTGCCAGAACACGGGCTCGTGCTGAGCTCGGTATGATCACTCGGGATCCAAGTGTGATGCACTCGCGATGTAGTGCTAGTGCGGTCGCTCGTCGTCGGTAAGGAGCAAACTCATCTCCAGTGAGTTTCTCCACTGTACCATCCTGCACTGCCTTGTACAACCTCTGCATGATGCTGTCTTGTTGTGTCAGGCGTGCTATCTCGGCAGCAGTCAACGGAGGTCTCGATAAAGCTTCGAACAATAGTACGTCACCTGGAGGCCAGGGTTCATCGAGACGTTCTTGTAATGGCAAACGGCTCAACGCATCCGCGTTTTGATGGTTCTCGCCACGCCTGTAGATTATGCTGTAGTCATACGCCGATAACTTGATGCACCATCTGGTCATCCGTGGAGAAAGGACTTGAGCCGTTGGCTTTTGTGGACCCAGTATGCCGAGCAGTGGTTGGTGATCAGTGACGAAAGTCACCTTTCTTCCCGCAATATACTTGTGGAACTTGTGGGCTGCAAATACCACAGCAAGGCCTTCTCTGTCCAATTGAGCATAATTGCGTTCTGCCGGCCCTAGCGTCCGAGATGCAAAAGCGATTGGCGCCTCTCTATTCTGGTCATCACGTTGAGACAGAACAGCTCCTATGCCATATGGTGAAGCATCACAAGAGACAAGAAGCTCCTTCTGTTCGTCGTAGTGTGCCAGTACGGTCTGACTGAGCAGCAATGCCTTAAGCTTGTCAAAGGCTTCTTGATGCTTTGTCTCCCATCTCCACGTGGCGTCCTTCTGAAGAAGCTGGTATAGGCAGCTGGCAACTGTTGCCCTGTTCTTCAAGAATCTGTCGTAGAAAGCCAGCATTCCGAGAAATGATTGAAGCGCTTGTTTGCAGTTTGGTGCTGGAGCGTCCGTTATGGCTCGAACTTTCTCTTCGTTTGTGTGGACGCCTGTCTCGTCGATTCGGTGTCCCAGAAAGAAAACTTGTCGCACCGCAAAGCAGCACTTGTTTTTTCCGAGGCGCAGATTGTAGTTTCGTAGCCTCTTCAGCACTTCTTCCAGTCTCTCGGCGTGTTCCGTGGCGTCTTTCCCACTGATGATCACGTCATCTAGGTATGCGCACACGCCTGTGATGCCTGACAGCATTGTCTCCATAAAACGTTGAAAAATGGCTGGGGCTGCAGAAATTCCGAAAGGCAATCTCTTGACCCTGTATAGTCCCTTCAGCGTGTTCAGGGTCAATATCTCTGCTGTCTCTGGCGTCACGTGAAGTTGCTGGTACGCTTGTGCTAAATCCAGGGTGCTGAAGACCTTGCCTCCCCTCAAGTGGCTGAGCACTTCATCAGTTGAGGGAAGTGGGTAGTCTGCCTTCTTTGATACCTGGTTCACTGTGCAACGGTAGTCGCCGCATATTCGCAACGAGCCATTTTTCTTTCGAACCAGTACGAGAGGCGTTGCCCAATCCGAATGCTGTGCTGGCTCGATTATGCCTTGACTTTGCAGTCGATCCAATTCTGCTTCTACAGCTGACCGGAGCGCGAAAGGAACCGGCCGTGCTTTTAGGAACTTTGGTTTCGCTCCTTCCACGAGGTCTAGTTGTACCGCTGGACCGATGTGTCCTGATATGTCCTCGTCGAATACAGATTGGTACTTGTCGAGAAGCTTCGAAACAAGTTCATCGCCGGATACATCATTGATGCCCGTGATCTGTATACCCAGGTGAGGAAACCAGTTTCGTCCAAGGAGGTTACAACCTGCTCCCTTGATGACAACAAGTGGTAGTGTCATGGTCTTGTTTCCGCGCGTAACAATCACCGTTGCACATCCGAGAACTCGAAGAGACTGTCCTGACCATGTGCGTAGGAGAATGTTGTCGGTCTGAAGCCGTGGTCGATCCTCTGTCCACGTAGCTTTGAACGTGACCTCACTGATGAGTGTGCAGGCTGCACCCGAGTCGACTTCAAAATCCAAGAACTTGCCATGTACGCGTAGCCGAGTCATGACCTTCTGTGTGCTGGACGCGTTGGTTACGGTGTTGAGCTCGTAAAGGGCCACGTCTGATGAGTCCTGCTGAGTCGTCACTGGTGCTGAGGCAGCTGTCGAAGTTCCTTGTTGGGGATATTCGATGCTGTTGCTCGTTTTTGCTTCTTTCCGCTTTTTCAGACAGGCTTTTTCAATGTGTCCTCGTTTCTTGCAGTAGTTGCAGGAGACTGTCTGGAACTTGCAAGTGTCCGGATTATGTAGCGCGTTACAACGCCAACAGCGTTGTTTCTTCTTTTGGGCAGAGGCACTAGAGTGACCTTGGTTGTCTATCTTGCATGTGCTTATGCAGGATTCGTGAAACTCTTTAAATTCGGTTTTCACGCGTTTCTGGTCTTCGATGGCGTTTTCAGCTCGCAGTGCAAGGTCGAAAGCTTTCTTGAACGTCAAGTCCTTTTCTGCGAAGAGCCGTTGCTGGACCTGCTCGTTCCGAAGACCGCAAACGAAACGATCACGCAGCATGACGTCCATAGGCAGCATTGTCGGATTCGCTGCCGTGTCTGCGCTTGTCCCGAAATTGCAATCTGCTGCTAGCTTCTTGAGCGCCGTGACGTAATCACTGACCGTTTCGTCGTGCTTTTGGTCACGTCGCTGGAATCGTGCCCTGCAGAAGACTTCAGACGGTTGTGGATCGAAGTGAGCCTTGAGCATCTTGACTATGTCCTCGTAGCTCACTTGGTTGGGCTGCTTGGGTTGAACGAGGGCGCAGACGATGTCATAAGTCTGTTCCCCGCACAGCGTTAGCAGATGAGCACGTTTCTTCGATGCGTCTGTAATCTCGTTAGCCTCGAAGAAGAACTGTAGCCTCCCATACCAGGATCTCCAGGAGCTGGGGCTGCCGCTGAATTCGGGTAGCCGACCGAAGTCGGGCGTCGCCATGTTATTTCCTTGACGTCGGTGGAGTGCCGATGAGTCGATCCAGTCTTCCTCGTCGCCAACTGTTACGTCTGTACAGCCGCTTGTGACTGTAGACGATTTATTAAAGGACAGGAAACGTGAACAAGTTCAAAAGCGTAGCCCAGGCGTTGGAGTCACTCCTGGCCAGCGTTCGACGCCAGGCCCGCGCTCGTGCCACCGCGCCAGTGCCGCCGCGCGCACTTCGTTAATGTCGTCTTCTAAGGCGACATGTCAGTTCCTGATGGTTTTCTTTCCCTTCATTGCCAGAGATGTAATTGCACACCGAAATTCAAGGAAACGGTTATAATCAACAGAAGTAGGCACGAGATGACGCGATTGGTATTGGAGGCCGGCAAAATTGCAGCGCTAGGTGACACGTGTGTGAGCAGCCCATCAGTGGTGTTGACAGATAAGGAACTTGATTACATGTATTCGCGATAGGGTTGTGGTAGCGCACGGGATAAAAGGAAGAAAGAAAAAGCAGAAAAAGTTTGAAAAATATAAAATTGTAAAGTATTGGAACATGCGCGTTGGTTATATTTGATGGTTTTTAGAGCTACGCACGTGCGACGTTGGCGTGGTGGATCGCATACACCACGGGGATCTGCGTGTAATAAACTGTTGTTGAAAGTTAGCGCTGTGTTGTGTCTATGTGCCTTCTCTTGTCCGTGTCCGTTGTCTGCGCTACCATCTATCATCATGCAACCATACCAACAAGCCCAAATCGCCACCCTCATTGACCATAAAGTAATTCATGCCACATTTTCCCTCAAACCACTTTTTCACCATTCCCCAGCAAAAATATTCGCCTTTACAATAAAGTTAACTACTCGGCCATAAACGACGAACTGCATGAATTTTATCGGTCCTACGAGTCGACATTTCACAATCGCTCTGTGCAACAGAACTGGTCAGATTTTCAGGGCAAGATTAATGTTTTTGGCGGACAAATATATTCCAGTCACCACTATTCCTTCTAATCGTCATAAGCCATGGTATACCAAAAACCTTAAAACACTTGAGAACAAAAAGAAGCGGCTCTTTCGTAACGCGAAGTTTAAACTAAATGACCACTCGTGGGACAGATACTATCAAGCTGAACGCGCATACCTCGCAGAAGTTCGTCAACGTAAACATTCCTTTTTTCACACGGACCTTCCCCGCATGATAACCGATAACCCCCATAAATTCTGGCAGATCATTAACCCTCAGCCCAACCGCTCTATCCGTACCTATACGGATCAGGGTGATATCCTTTCAGATTCTGAGTGCACTAATACATTCAACGCCGCTATTTCATCCGTTTTCACAGCCGAATCAGACGCCCCCTTACCTGAGTGCCCTACCCCTATAATGTCAATAATGCCGGCTATAAATTTCTCAGCCGAAGGCGTCGCATCACTGATTGAAAAGCTAAAGGTTTCTTTGTCCGCAGGTGTTTATGACGTCACTTCTAAACTTCTAAAAAACACTAAACATATTTCTGCCGCAGTCTTAACCTTGTTCTCGCAGTCTCTATCATCAGGCACTCTACCGAACGAATGGAAAGTGGGGAAGGTCGTTCCCGTCTACAAGTCAGGTAACAGAGTTTCACCATTAAATTACCGGCCCATTTCCATAACCAGCATACCATGTAAAATCATGGAACATATCATCTACACTAACATCATGAACTTCCTCGATTCCAACAGCTTTTTCCATTCATCACAGCATGGTTTTCGCAAAGGTCTGTCCTGTGAAACACAGCTCGCTCTTTTTATTCATGATCTGCATTCCAACATGAACTCTAATATACAGGTAGACGCAATATTCCTTGACTACGCTAAAGCCTTCGACAAGGTACCACATCCACGCTTGCTGTTAAAACTTTCCCACTTAGGTTTGCATTCAGATGTCATACAATGACTTAAAGAATTTCTTACTAATCGGTCTCAGTGTGTGTGTATCAATAACGTAGCCTCTAACCCCGTCCCTGTATCCTCCGGCGTCCCCCAAGGTTCCGTGCTGGGTCCCCTATTGTTCCTGATATATATATCAATGATCTGCTATTGGAAGTTACTTGCTCTATTCGTATGTTCGCAGATGACTGCGTTATTTACCAGTCAATAAGAAATACCTCCGACCAGGCTGTGTTGCAGAGCAGTTTATCGAAAATCCTGAATTGGTGCGATCGCTGGCTGATGGTCATGAATCCCAGTAAATGTAAATTAATGTCTGTCACCCGCTCGCGAAGCCCTTTCCTCTATCCGTACAAAATTGCTAGCACTCCTATTGAATCTGTTAGTACCTTCGAATATCTCAGTGTAACTATCTCCAAAGATCTCAATTGGTTTCCGCATGTGTCCAACGTCATCTCATCCAGTAACAAAACCCTAGGCTTTCTCGGGCGTCATTTACGCAGCTCTCCTCCTCACGTTAAACTCATCGCATACAAATCTTTAATTCGACCAAAACTTGAGTACGCGTCCGCAATCTGGAATCCTCATAAATCTTATCTCATAGACGCATTAGAAATGGTGCAGAATCGCACCATCAGGTTGATTCACTCATCATATTCCAATAACGTTAGTGTATCCTCATTAAAGGCGGCAACTGGCCTGCCCACCCTTTCTTGTCGCTGTCGCACTGCCAGCCTATCCCTGTTTCACAAAATGTATTACAGTTCACTCAATCAGCCACCTTACATCTCACCGCCTGCTCGCATATCCCTTCGTACAGGCCATTGCTCGTCCTCAAACTTGTACTCTCACCTACTCGTCTTCTTTTTTCCCACGCACTATCGTACACTGGAATGGCCTTCCCTACGCCATCGTCGCCACCACCAACCCAGATGCTTTCATTGATGCTGTAAAAGTGCACCTCTCATCCTGAATGGTCATGTATCATGTATCCTTACTGTACACCCACCCCTATTTAATGCCCCCACTCGGGGGCCTTTAAGGAAATAAAGTGAAAGTGAAAGAGGAAGCTGCTCCATACACAGATTTTGCCTGTTTCAATGGCTGCTTCAAAATGCTGGAGGGCATTCTCACCACTAAATACTGCGTTATTCGTTCAATTATTCGAAGTATTCGAATATTTGCACAAGCCTATCATATATCGTACATCATGGTCCTGGATTAATAATACTGGTAAGCCTAGCATACCTGATTTGTAAAGTAATCGTGAATTGAATAACAGCAAGCAGTTTCTGTAGCTTCTCCTAGCTGTTATGACACGCTACGTGATACAGCCAGAGTTTCCAGGCTTAGCAGTGCTGCTCCTTCACACACCTCGATAAGCTTCCAGGTGAGGTAGAGTGAAAGGGTTGTGTTGGGGCTGACAGCCATGCTGAGCCCAGCCACAAGGCCAGAGGCAAACACCTGCCAGGGTCTCTCATAGCCACAGTAGTAGCGCAGGAGGCAGCGACAGCCCTGAAATAGGAAAAAGTGGGAGAAGGTTGTGCCACAGGCCTGCAACAACAAAACACTCGGCGTGGGAACAGAACAGACAAGAAAAACGACCCTTTTTGTCCACTACCCTTTGTATGCCTCCAATTTTGAAACTTGAAACACACAAAATCTGAAACAATTTTGAACCTTTGAAACACAAGAAAACATTGAATGTAGAACAGAGTAAGGTATGCATAATGCACTTGGAAACAAGTGAGAACAACCAACAAAATGCTTAATTCTCTCAGTTTCCAAACAAATAGCATGTCACACTGTACAGTCGCTAATGCAACTTTCTCCAGTAATCCTGAGTAAGAGCTAAGATGTATGAGTACTTAATTTCATGTTCAAAGCAAATAGTGATTTGATCAAATAATTTCAAATCAAATAGCTTGGATAGTGTGTATCACATGTTATAAAATAGCAATAAGCATATTTTTTATGACTCGACTGACCTGCTATGCATTTTTTTAATAGAAAGAAAGCATGCACGAATGCCATTCTTCTTAGTTCATTCAAAGTGAAGTGGAAGCAACTTTGAATAGTAAATTTCAGTAGGATGCAAGTAATAGCTGGTAAAGTATATTGCGTTTTGAAATTTACTACAAAACAGTTAGAGCATATAAGCCCATACAACAAGCTTTTAAACTTCAAAAATGATTAATTGATATGAAGGTAAATAGTGAGGGTAATATATTCATTTAACCCTAAAGTGGAAATTAGTGGCACTGCTGATATTTCCTGGATAGGTATTGTCATGGCATAACACTCGTAAACTGCAGTAAAACCAGCTGTAAAGAAGTTTACATGAGGTCTAATACCGTATTTACTCGCGTAATTCTCGCACCCCCCACACCACACAACAAAAATACGATTTTTTTTCCCTCGAGTAATGATCGCACCCCTGAAAATTGCCGCAATAACGTCGTCTGCTCGTTCCAGCCGTAGATGATGATAGCGTGCACCATCTGATGCCATCTCTTAAGCATCGGGCGCACTATTATTGCACGGAGATTCAATCCAATTCAAGACAAGCCAAAGTGGCAAGTGCGCGTTGAGGAGTGTTTTGTATGTTGCGTCCATCATCTTATCATGTTATGGGGCGATACTGAAGCTACACGGCTGCTTTAAAGTTGAAAGTGATTGATGATGCACTAAACAACGGCAACAGGACCGCCGGTAGGCCCTTTGGAGTCGTGAATTTTGTGTTCGCTACTGGTGACGGCAGCTGAAAGCCACCAAGACGCATTGGGCCTGCCGTGTGCCTAAGACTGGGACCGATGGTAAACTTTATTTCTTCAGAAGGAAACTGCGGACGATTCTTTTAAATAGCCATCAGCCCAATACTGACATCCTAAACTTACACTTTGACGGTTCTAGTTGAGTGACGAACGCTACCGCAACGCCCACAAGCTTTGCGTATGGTATTCTAATTCTCGACTATTTGCTTGCACTTTTTGTGTCTTAAATAAATCTTGCCTTGTGTTGAACCTCTGCTTTTATTGTTGAGGTAAACTTTAATTAGTACTTTTCAAAGCTCGCTGTTAGTTGCTGGTGTGAGAATCCCGATTTGCGGCCACTTCGTTTTCTTTTTCGCTCTGTACGTTTTCGTGGAAAGTTTCCCCCTAGTAATTCTCGCACCCCCCAACTTTGCATCGGTATTCCGCCGAAAAAAGTGCGAGGATTATGCGAGTAAATTTGGTATATGCTTATTCATTCATTTCGAATACTTTGAAATATCGTGTGACTGAAATTCGCCTCAATGCACATTTGAATAGTGTAATATTAATTGGAATATTTTAAGTGCTCGAACATGCAAAAAAGTCATGCCATAACACATACACACAGAACACAGAAGGGGGGACAGTTTTTTACTATTAACAGTGGCATGAACTGCTGAGTTGCAAGGCATTAACAGATGCACGGGTGGTTGTTATAATTATTATTTAATGAGACCAATGCAATTGTGTTTGTACCTGTTAATACAAATATGAGCAACTCCGGATCTTTAGCAGTTCATTGATCGCCAGAATTGTGCTAATGATACTCAATTAAGTACTGTTGTATATGTTTATTTCACCATATTTGCCCTGTGATAACAGCCTTTAAACCCTAAATCACATTTTTAATGTACATTCTCATGCATATTTTGGTATTCTACAATGATATGTGCATTGTCTGCAACATTTCACATGCTGCACAAAGGTCATCTTCTCAGGTAAGCATCTGTTTTTCCTTTAGCTTCACATTCTTTAGCTTTTTTTTTTGTTTTCCTGTCGATACTGTTATATACACACATGACAGCCTGTTTTCTTAATTGTGTATGGGTGCAGGCACTGTTCTCTTGTTGATCACTTATTGTACCATCTTGAAGGAACATACACACCAAAAGGGTATGATAAGCTGAGTCCAGCATGAGCTTTATATGCTTGCAAGAAATTCTGTGATGAACTTTGATAAGGAAGAAATGGCTTGAAGGTAATTTATATTAATTTCAAAGGCTATAAACCAAAAGTGGTGCCTTCTTCAGACTTGCACAATAATCATCGGCTAAAACTTCAGGCTGCCTACCATTTAAATTTTTGCCTCTGTGTTGCTTCATCCATTGGAAATGGCTTTTGAAGATTGTGTTTTACATGCCGCAAAGTGGAGACGCATGTGTGAAACATAGATGCACCTTGGATTGCTGGCATCACTGCTTTGGTGCTCCACGTCAAATTACTATTATGTGACACGGCACTGTACAAAACGCTTCATTGAAAGCATACTGGGAAGTTCTGACGAGCAGGTCAATACACACAATACGCACATGCCGTGTTAATTGTGTAATATTAAACTATTGGGGACACTACCATGCACTTTCTGGTCAGTATTGGGCCCCAATCAATGGCCTGCCACATAAAATAATAAAATTTTCATAGAAGATTTTGGTGCTTATACTTTTTTAAAGCTGCTGTAGCAGGCTGAATTTCTTGCCAGCGTGAACGTACCGGTTATTACACATTCTATCATGCATGTCATTTTGGACAAGCTGGTTGACGCATACATTTTTGTCTTAATGATTGAGTACTGAGGTTCTGTGTACAATGAGTAGAGCGCAGAGATCAAGTAACAGAGAAGGAATCATTAAAAAAGCTGTTTTTTATAGCAAGCTAGCGTACCTGGCATAATGCATCTGATTTTCTGTGCAAACTAGCTCAAAAAACACACAATGCTAAATACTTACTTAATTAATAACACTGTTACTCTGACATGACACCATGACAGCAGAGAGGTGTCATTAAAATTGTAAAAAAGATATTGTGCCTACTGGTCAACAACTGTATGTCTCCAATGGCCACTCGATTAAAAATGTTCACTTTTAATAGATATCAAAAATAATAATGCACTTTTGCTATGGTTTCGGGTATGAGTCCATAAAGTTGACGGTGTGAGGTATACAAAAGCATTAAAAAAATAAGTGAATCTGCAAATTTGTAGAATAAGACAGTAATAAATTATATAGTTGAAACTCTATTAAAAAATGATGAACACAGTCAAAGTATTTAGTTAAATTGAGAAGTTTACAGTATTAAAAAAGCAGTTTGTCAGACCTTTGAAATCCGAAATTGAAATGCAATGTCACCCAAAAGCTACTGTCGCTTTGTTTTTACCAGTAATTTGCACCTGCACATGTGAGAATTCGCAAGAGTGGCCTAGTCATGGGATGCTTCACGTATGGGTGATGCAGTCCAGTTAGCGTCACAGGCAGCTATGTTTGGCTGCCAACATGCAGTAATGATAATTGCTGGAGTTTTATGTGCCAGAACCGTGATATGACTATGAGGCACACTGCAGTGGAGGACTTCGTATGACTTACACAACAGTTCATTAACATGCACTGACCTCACATGGCATAAAAGCCTCCAACATTTCACCTGGACATGTGAAACAGGGGAAAGGAAGCTGAGAGACCCACCCGAAACAGGCCCACTGCACTGGCGAGAAATGTCCCCTGTGCGATAGGTGCCCATCGGCTAAATATCTGCCAAGGTCTGCGACGCAGACGTGGTGATGCTAGAGACAGCAGGGCTTGCAGACCATAGCCTGTCAGAAATGGTGCAGGCATGCCCTGCGCAGGAGAAAGAAGGGTGTTAAAGGAAGCAAGGAGTGCAGAAATGTGACAAGGTTCGTCGTCCAGTGTTTGAGATCTCACAGTGTGCAAATTTCGACTTCTAATTGTGGAGTGGAGATAAAGGTTTAAGCATCCACTGGTTTGTGCTATACCATAAAACATGAAAAAATTAAACTCTCCGAGTAAGATTACCACCTGTCCAGTTTTTTAAATCCACAGTTGGCCGATTTTTTTTTTTTTTGTTGTTGTCATGACATCACGTTTATTTCCTGAAGTCATTGTTGGCTCTGATATAATCCAAGCAGAAATTACACTGACGGTACACAAACTGGAACAGAATGATACACTAACACTGGAAACGAATGTATGTTTATTGTTTAGCCTTAAATTTTCACATTTAAATCAATGAATACTGTAACTGTGATATCTTACTCATACCATCTCTGGCTTCATCAAGTGATTTTGCTGTATCCATCCCCAGCTTGCAATGGGACAGTAGAGGCAACAGGGATGCCCTAGCACAGGCAAGCAAGCTTTCCTGACAATAACTGTCCACCTGTGAGTGAGGGCATGGAAAAGCCGCTAGGCAGGTCGCCAAGGGAGGCTAGTAAATTTCACAAAATGAAAATAATTATGGGCTGAGGGCAAGGTTTCACGACTGAGGGACATGAAGGTAGTTCAGCTCCATTCCGCCGCACTAACCTCGGCAGCATGCCGCCAGCAGCTTCCCAAGTGCCAACATGGCTGTCCTGTGTCAGCCGCAACTGCGGGGACTGCGAATTCCTCTGCACCCATGAGGCGTCTGCATTGTGAATAATGTGCCTCATTATGCACAAAATTTGCAAACGGAATATGTTAAGCAAACTACATTTTAAAGGACCTCCAACACCAAAATTCGAAGCTCCAAAGTGTTTGTTATTCAATTCTACTACATATATACCTCTGATCACATATTAGTGGTGAAAGAAGCTTTGAGCATAGGTTAACAGGGTTTTAAAGTAAGTGCGAATGCCTAGGTAAGTTGGCGAACCTTGTGACATTGCCTTAAGTGTGGTGTTTATTGGCTGCTCAAGCTCCCTGTAATGTCTTGCTTGTTCCACAAATAATTTCATCATCACAGACAGATGAGATTGTGGGGCACACACTGCCTAGACTAGCTTGTCCACTATTGATTACTTCTAATCAATTATGTACGAATCTTGTTATCTATCATATTAAGGATTACCTTTTTGCTTTGTGTATACACTTTTTACTGTTCAAGGTTTTCTTTTTGTTGGGAAGAGAATCAGCCACCTGTTGTCACATGAATAATTGCATGCTTGGATGCATTTTTTCACAATTTATCTTTTTATTTCATTTTTTAAGGAATTCGTAAGGTTATAATTTAATGCATGCCACTTTCTTTTTGTCATAGCAGCTTCAACGAGTGCATCAAGATCTATATCAGTGCAAGGCTTCTAGGTAAGTTATGCCACGCTGCAGAGCCAAGAGAAACTGACTGCAAATGGTAATAGATGCTACACTGTCCTGAAGAATAATTTATGCAAATGTGCCATCAATTGAACAAGATTAGAGGAATATGTCTCATTACTCCGTATACATGCACAAATGTGGATTCGTACTTTGATGCATTATAAAAACTGTCTTTTTTAAATACTTTTTCGGCCAGGCGGCGTAATATACGGCAAGGACCTTTTCAAAAGAGTACCACAGATTTCTTTGCTGATGTTCAGCAAATAAGAAAACATGCGAAGGTGCTGCAAACAGAGGTAAGTGCAGCCCAAGCTTTAGAAAAATCTGGTGGCAGCTTGTTGATAAGGTAGACTGCTTTGTGGCCTAGCAATTGTAAAGAACACATTATAGAAAGACCTTCCCAAAAAAGAAACTTTCCTACCAGTGCAGCACTGATCACTGCTGCATGCACATCAAAGAGAGTTATGCACAGGAGTGGAAGATGCATATGATTGTATGAGTATGTGCTTCATTCATACCTTAAAGCTTTGCACACAGGGTCCTTCAGATTGTTGTTGTTCCTGCGTGAGATAAATATGCAAATAGCTGTGATGGCTACCATAACAGTATGCAAAATCACAAAAACCTTTGCTCTGATCACTGCTGACATGAATCCTGGAAGTTGTGTTTGTGCCCATCTTGTGGGAGCGAAAAAACATTATGGCTCTTTGCAATAATTACAGTGTAGCAGTACTTTCACTCACTAACATTAATACAAATCTGTAGATTACCCAGTGATCCTTTAACAAGGCATTTCTCTTCAATTATCACAGCAGAACAGAATTAAGGTGCTTCATGTACCTGCTGATAAGATTACTTGTTTAGATGCCCCCTCTGGAAGTGCTTGACTCTATTGTCTTTGCAAGGGTACACAAGAATACTGGATATTGAGTTTCGGTTGACCTGTATGCTTGTCATCCTTGACTTTCTCCCACAACAAACTAAACTGCACAAAAAATGATGCCGGGTAATTTCAAGTGCCCACTGCTCGTGTGAATGGTTTACTAGGGCAGCATTCACAGCCAGGCACCTGACACGACTGAGTACCAAATATGGTACAGAGTGACAGCAAAATAGCGCCAAAAACAGGTTTGCTTTGCCACCTCCCTTCTGCGTCACTTTTTTCACTTATAGTGCTTTGATAATATACATCAGCAGACTATGGTCACAATACTGCTGACAATACCATTTATAAACAGCTATACCGGAGTATTTTCTTCACTGAATCAGAAATTACACCAGCATAAATACAATAGGGCAGATGATATACCTCTGGTGAGTGCATCAGCACATACAGAGACTTGAAATTTCCACAGGAAGCTGTGTCCATGCCTTAGTGGCCTCAGGCACTGAATTATAGCCTCAAGGGAGCTAAGTTTAAATCACAGAATAACCAATCGGTCCATGCAGTAATAAGCCTACAGACTAGAACAGTGACTTTCCATGCTCAGCTACAGCCTATTAAATGTGCACGAGTGAGATATACTCCTGTGTGAGGCACACCTTTCTGTAAATTCAAGTGTGCCGTCACATTCATTAGAATGCTTACCTAATGCAATATAGGAAGCCCGCCAAACTCGCAGCAAACATGAACACCTGAAAATATCAAGTTGCAGATGTGTAATACAAGTTTACAATGTTTTTCTAGTCTGATAGTCTGATCAAACTGGAAATTCTAACAACAGCACGAAAGATGGGACAGCAACATACAATATATTAAGTACCTGTGTAATCTTGCTTGCTGTGTCTCAATTTTTACACTGTAATTACTGTATTGCAAGGCACATTTGATGCGTTAGATTGCCAGCTAAATGATATGCCACCAAAAAAGTCCACACAATGTCAGAAAATGTGGCTGCATTAGGCAGTTTTGCGGCTTCATGCTAGCAATGCAATGCAGTAGCCAGTTAGCCACCAAAGCATGCGACTTGCATTATGATGGCAACCACAAGGTACGAGCATTGTTTGTCGAGGTGCCATTAGAAAGTTGCTCACAAATGCCATAGCATTACTGGTCCTGTGACATTGCCAAGACTGTTTCAGTTCTCAGAACATGCATAACAGTGCACATTTGCATTTGAGGTCACCATATGAGCCCTAATAATGAAAGCTTTGATGCACTAGCAAAATGCAAGTATCAGTGATCTGCTTTCATTATATGAAGTATAGAAGAAGAAAAAAAACAGGGGATCTAAAATAAGTTATCATGGGTGCATGGCCTACAGTCACTGACAATGAGAATACAAGTTTAATTATAGTTTATCCATGTAAACTTTGCTTTTCTACACTGTACTTACTAGAATGATTGCCCTGACTGACAATCATGACAATGTCTTTAAGAGAAACATGCAAGACGATTGACTCACCTCCCCATGAGGAACATCACGTACAAGGTTTCGGCTACGCAGGCAGTTGAACACGATCTCAGAGCACTGTGGAGAAGCAAACGTTTCCAAATTTACTTCTTAACGGTGAGTGAATGTCATCCCACATAGAACCACAAATTCCAGCTCACCTGATTGAGCATGTACACCGACAAAACTCGACGCCTGAAATTGACAGGAAAGAAAACCAAATTTCGAGCAGTTCATGCACTGCTGCAAAAGACAGTACAGGACTCCAGCATTGGCAAGTGAAATGTAAAATAGGTATCACTACATTTTTTCAGGAACCCTAATATAGTGACCAACACGAGCTCTCATGGAAATGAATTAGGCAACAGGCTAGTCTTGCTTTTCATATCCAGGCAACAAAGGTGAGTGACATTAATAAATGATCAGACTGCCATATTAAAAATGGCTGATCACTGACAAGCACATGATTGAGAGGGCATCAGTTATTGGCAAATGGGGCATGCAAATGTGCAATTTTTCTCTAAGGGCGAACAATCTAGGAACGAAAAAATTCAGCAGATCCTATGTAACATGAGAATCGATGTCATGCGAAGCATGCAAAGGGAAGCTGACTATGGTATAATTTTTTTCTTGAGCAAAATGTTATAAAATGACAGTGTACATATGTACATATGTTATACACATAGACATGTATGTTGAACAGTCACATATGTTTTATATAACGAGTTATTTACAGTTGCAAAACGATGAAAAGAGCAACATGGGTATTACCAACACCAGAAGCAGTAAGCTGGGATGTAGCATTTGAGCTTGCGAGGATGGTAGCACTGAATAGTCCTACAAAAACCAAACTTCAGTGGATGGCACATAACTATAATTGACGCTGACCCCACATGACGCCTGTATCATTGGAGTACATATATAATATTTATAAAATAAGATCGGCAGCAGTGCAACCACAAATGGCGTTTCACCAACATTAAGCCTACATAGGGTTTTATTCGAAAGCAGTTCCAAGACCTGGCGTGGCTCTGTGATAGAATACCTACTCGATTGCTAACGTAGCTTAGGGCGCGAAAAAACCACAAGAGAAGGAATGCTTAGGTTTGATTTCTGCTGGGACCATAACATTTATTTTTTGCATTAGTCAAGCCAATGGTGTTGACGTCAATTTTTTTTATACTCTAGCATTTAAATTGCCAATGTGTGTTCTCACCACTCCTCCTTAGATATAAACTGTGAAACACCTATACCGCGGCCCTTCGTATATGAGCATGTGCCACACGTGTCTGGAGAAAAGGATTTGACATCATATGCTAGCAGATTTTCACATTATTCATGTCATGACCAGACAGTAATAATTGTCAAACACTCTTACCCTTCCATGCTAAGTTTGGTCTACCCCAATTTATGAAGGTGATCACGAGAGCACCAAGACAGAGGTGGCTAGATAGATATATAGACACAAACGCAGACAGAAAGGCTGAATGTGTCTGCAGCACACAAAAAACTGCTTTGCACTTAAAACTAAGCTCATTTCCACTAGAACATTAGATGCATGCAAGTGTGTTTCACATTCAAAATGTTTGTAATCAAAATGGGACCATCATACTGATTGTAACATGAACTTAAAAAAGCAGTTTGCAATCAGAGATGACCCAAATCCAACACCTGACTGAATCAAACTGAGCCATTGAATCACCACTGTGTTAACCATCGTGACAAAAACGACCAATATACCCCATTCAATCAGTTTCATTTCTGACCAAGTTGCTTTGTTATCGTGCTTTTGCTCCATAACTGATTTTTCTTGGGTGAATTGGTACTCACTGAACGACACAATACAGTATTGCAACACTCGAATGATCCGACCTTTCTACTCCTGCCTACCTGCCGGTCAGAGTTTTTAAATACGGTACTATATCCTTCTTTCACTCCGAAAAGGTATATGTGAAATGAAAGACAACAGAAATGAAGTTCTATTCCTTGAAAAGGAAGAATTGATCCCAAACTATGTGGCATGAAACCTGCTAAGAAGAAGGAGAGCTGAAGCATTTTGCAAAGGCCTTGACAGGATGCTCAGAACAAACAAACGCTCCCGATAGACGAGGACCATGTGCCTGTTTACAAGAAAAATCACTCAATGCTCAAGTCTAGTGGTTTTCATTACACCCTCAAAACAAAAAACGGTAGCGACTAAAGTATGATACAGTGCTAATTTTGTCACAAAATATTGCTATATCATTCATTTACTGCCAATTAAACTACATTTACATAACCAATTGAGGCCCAATTGAAAAGTTCAAATCTGTAAGAGCCAAATCAAAGTTTACTCCTGAATACCAATAATAGTAGACAATATAGATTTTAGCTACAATATAGGTTTGAGGTGTTTGGCGAAAGGAGCACATGGCAAAAAGTTGCTGAACCAGGCCCGGCCATATTTTCAGTATCACACAACTGCATTTTTATCAGCTTCACTTAAAGTGAACTTGGCTATTTAAGAAAAAAAGATGCGACAAATACGCTTGTGACTGGCACACTTTCGAGTGCCAAATGCAGTGCTGGATTTTTGCGTACAACACCAGCACCACCAAAACCTGTGACTCTATAACAAGCTTTGCTTGAAAAGGCATAACTATAACGACGAAGAGAGCGGAAGTGATGCTTTAAATGAACTATCAGGGAAATGTCTATAGCATGGTAGCAGTAAAAAAAAAAACAGTAGTGTTTGTTGTTGCTTGATTTTACAATATGAATGCAGTAGCACTATATGTAGCCAAATGGCTGGGCAGTGTCAAAGCAATGAAACACTCCAGATACCGACAAATTGCTCGTGGCAAGCAGCTGGATGCTGGCCGTTGTGGAGTGTGGCATAGATGGCAATAAAGAAAGGGTGCTTACAAATCTAGGAATTCAACATACAATTAGTCGCTAAGGTTGCTAGCGACGCTTTCAATTCATCGAATGCTCACATTATGGAGGTGGTGTTGTGTTAATGCTGTTACCTGCTGGTAGAAACTCAGAATCGACTGTTATTGGAGAAACACTGAAAAACTATACGCAACATTACAGCCCCTATGAACCAAGGTTTTGCATGACTTTTGGAAGCTACCTATGCGTGACGCATAGGTAACTATTAAATCAGTTTTTCTGTCTGAGCTTTGACTGTTTCAGATCACGCATGCCTGTGTGGCTACAGCCTCACTTAGCATAACCTGCACACTGTCCCTCAACTTCTCATCGCAGCTGCCACATAAACCAAGTCAACAGAATTGCAACAGCCGCCAACATGCATAGCGAGTTTCAACATATCATCTTTGCGTGTTCCACAAAATCAAGCATTAAGCTGAAGGGAAATTCTGCATAATCCTGTACCAATATTTTCTGCATTGAAGAGGACTGGTATAATGCGGCAAACAGCACACGTTTTCCTGAGATAACAACACAAGTTGGTCTTTTTTTGAAGTTCTACCAAAAACCACAAAGGTGCATCTGTCACAAAATATTGACCAGACGGGTGAAGAGAAGCCATCCTGGCATCTGGGGAACAGACGAGGCGAGGGCATTGTAATATGGCTTTAGGCGGCTAGCATGTAACGTTTCCATGACCATGACAGTGAAAAGTTCTCATGATCACATGGTGGGCTCAATGATATAGCTTATGGGTGCAGAGCCATCAAAAATACAGCATAAACCTTGATATTAAGCAAGTATTTGGCCACATAAATGGAAAGGAAAAAGCCTCTGTTACCAGAAACTTTTCCATTTAGCACATGCATAAGACTGTGCAACGGCTAGTAGTGTGAGTTTACCAGTTTCCCAAACCAAGATAACTAGGCTGCAGTACCAACATGAGCCATTTCTGCACAATGCTCTTTCCAATGCATCGATTCACCAAAATAGCGACAGTACAGCGATCACTTCTCAAACGCAGCATCAAAACTTTTAGTTTTGATGTCTACTGGATACGCTGTTTTTTAATATAACCATGTCACATTGCTGCGATTCTGCCCGCTAGAAGTACTGTTGGCATTGATGCAAGTCTTTCGAGTTAAAATTGATTTAACAAAATAAGAAGTGAAGATGTTGCAAATGAAAATATGTACATTACTTAGCTCTAAATTGTTGTACATTACTTAGCTCTAAATCACAAGGGGTACTCAGCAACTCACAAGGGTAGTCAACAGCTGAAATCTTGCTATTGATCCACATTATGTTCAAAAGAAACCTGATCAGGCCACACACACGCACGTACACACACACACACACACACACACACACACACACACACACACATATATGAAAAGATATATATATATGAGAATAATGCTTGCCGACATTTCATATATGTTTAATGGCTTTAAGTTTTAAATTAAGGATACACAAAAGAGCTGTGTGTCACCTGCTTGGATGCTCGACGAATATGGCCAGAAAGCCCGATGCCAGCCCGGCCACAAAGGTGGAGTTCTGCAAATAAAGGCGGCCAAAGCCCCACCTGATGATGGAGGCGAGCGTGCGTCGTTGTTGTTGCCCTAACTCACCTCAGAGCACAGATGACAAACATGAAGAGCATCACATTGTAGCCGAGGAAGGATGCTGATCGCACGCTACTCAGCAGCGTCTCTGCGAATGCCCGTCTGGAGGTCCGACGGCTTACAAGCTGTGCTACCTGCATAAACCTTGCAGCTGCCCCATAGTCTGCCATAGTAGTGTGGCTAAGCTTTATTATTTTTTTCTTTATTTTTCTTTGCCCGCAGAGAAGTGAATGAAGGCAAATGTGAACTCTACTTTTTGAAGTAAGCTGTAAGGCTTTTACATGCAAGGAGCATGATATGATCCTGAGGCATATGGTATTGACGGACTGCAAATTAATATCGACCACCTGATGTTCTTTAACATGCACCAAGATTTTATCACACGGCACTTGTCTTCTCAGCATTAAGACCTCATCGAAATACACCTACCGTGGCCAGTAATTGAACCCATGCGCTTGATCTAAGCAGCACGACACCTTATGTGTGCTAAGCTACTCCTTGAAGTGGAGGCACAGAGAGCAAAATGTGAAGTGGATTTGCCAGGGGGTATCAAACTAGATTATAGACGATTTTCAAGGCCAACAGAAAGCTGCAGCAACTGTACCAAATTACGAGCCATTCTTACTGGGTATTGATGTTGCACGTAATGCACCACGCTTTTCAGAGGTGAAAAGTGTTCGTGGAAAAAAAAAGCGAAGCAAACAGAAATTGTGCCAGACTTGCGGCTTATAGAAGTCTGCTAAAGCAATGCTGGTGTAAACAAAAATGACATGGCAAAAACTAACCTTAGTTGAAAAGTAATTGACCAAAACCTCAATGCCAAAGATAATGCTTCTTTTCCTTGATAAACACTTGAAAAAATACCGACCGACTTCCTCATCGTATGTGAAAATTGTTGTATCTCTCTGCTGCTTTCATTTGGCCAATTCTTTCCTGCCCGCAGAAGCTTAGGCAAGCCTTAGCTGAAAGTAAAGCAACCTTCTTTGGCTGCCTTACTTTTTCAGGAAAGCTTATTTACTTCTACTACTTGGTCTATGAAACAGACAATTTTAGGGCTTCGTGCACGGCAGAAATACCAATTCCCTTATTGTGAAAATTTAGACCAGCCAAAATTCGTGGCAGTTTCAAGGTCACAAACTGCATCAAACAAACATCAAGCAGCTAACATACCAGCATTTCAGTGATGTGTACCGGGGGAAAGAACTTTATTGTTGCACATATATATACAAAATCAGCTTAGTTATGTGCAATACAGAGGGACACCACTACATACTGCAAAATGTTAGCTTTCGTGTATTTGAATTTTCAGTTCTGATCACGTGGTTGATCAGCTGGTTTGCGCACGCACATCACAAAAAAAAACTCCGAAAAAGCGATGAAAATGTGTGTCCAGCTTGCCAATCCTTTCTTTTCTTCGTCCTATTGTGTTTCTGAAGTCTATCCGTGCCCATGTTGTAGTTACACAGATGAACAGTTAGTTTTTTTTTGTTTTTCTTTATGCAAAGCATTTCTTAGCGAACTTCGGCGACTTTGAGCGCATCTCTATCTAGCCCCTTACGTTTGGGTGCTCTCGTGGTTACCCCTTTAACTTGGCTTGAACCAAAATTAGCATGGGAGGGTAAGATGGTTTGACGAATATAACGCGCTGGTCAAGACATGAATAATGTCACAATCCCGTCGCGTACGTCGTCAAACACTTCCCGTCAGACAGTGGCACATATACTCACGGGCGGGTATGTGCCGCTAGTAAGCGGTTTTGTGCCACAGCTGATAGACTCTTAGTACCTACCCAGGTACGACGAGAACACACATGGGCAATTTGAACGCGTGAGCGTTTAGCGATCCCGACATCGGTACTGTCGACCCAACGAAGGTATAGAATAAATGTCAGTGAGAAAAACCTGACATAAGCCGCGTTGGCCACCCGACGAATGCAAATAATAAATTTCAGGGTCGCAGCAGGAATCGAACCCAAGCATTCTGTGTGGCATTCAAGCATTCTACCACAGAGCTACGCCAAGTAGACGCTGATCTTCATCAAACGTCAATAGTGGTTGCAGTGCTGCCTACCCAATTTAATTAACATTACATATGTTCTCCTTTCATACAGCCGTCACGTCCGGTTAACGTCAATTGTGCTGAGGGGCCATGCGCTGTAATTTATTTATGTAGCAGTTTCAAGGGTCCGCATGTTCGCGAGCATCAGCGCTTCATATCGGCTTTTGGTGTTGCTAAAACACATTTCCAGCTGACATCGTTGTGCAAGTGGAAAACTGGTTATATAAACATCTGCAACTATTCAATATATGTCTCTGCGTGCAACAATAGTACACATATTAAGCGTCGTTCCATGACGTGTCGCTCAATAAAAAAAAAAATGCAACACGGCCACCTTTCCTTCACGTGCTTCGCATAAAGTTGATTCCCAGATACGTGGGATCTGCCGAATTTTTTTCCTTCGGGCCCACTAAACAGATTGGCACACACTCCACTAGTTGCAGAGTTGAGCACAAACGTGGACGCAAAGAAGGCAATCCTACAGCTATGCCACGCCAAATGCTCCTATTAATCGAACAGAATTCGCGGTCCTCGTTTGGTGTACACGACCGAAACGCGCCCCTTCCAAATCAATGGGGACAACGCCTTGGACTGCCGCTCCGGCGCTCCAGTCGTGCTACGAACCTAATTTCGAACCCCGAGGCGCCTAAAAGCGGTCAAGGGTAGCGGCGCGGAGTGCATGCATGAAATGGCTTCGAAGCTGCGTTAGTTTTTCCCAAAGAGAGCCCAGCTAAATATCCTTTATCTGACCGCGATAACATCGCACTTTTTCGGGGAGGCAACAGTTACGACACTTTCACAAATCCGTGCACTACACGGAGGAAGGAAAAAGGTGCACTATGTGGCTCATTCAGCTGTCACGCGCATACGCCGTAACAACGCAGCATTTGAGGAAAAAAAAAAAAAAAAAGGCGCAGAAAACGCGTACCGAGCAAGCATATCTACTCGGGTATACTATCAGTGCTCGCGAACACGTCATCTCACTCAAATTATGGACCTGTCTTACACTTCTTGCTCTACCTATGCAACGTATACACCGCCAAAAAATAACGCACTGACCAGGTAAAGCACGCCGTACAGCTTGATCGAGTTGCTGAACGTGTCGAAAAACAGCGCCACCCAGCTAGCAGTGCACGACGGCTCCCACGGGTGGGCGATCTCGTAGCAACGAAACGGCAGGCTAGTCTCCAGCAACTTGCTCAAAACCGCCATTGCGAGGCAGCCACACGTTCAAAGGACACACGAGGAAAAACTCGTCTCGAAAGTACTTTCACCTCTGGAAAACAAGTCGCACGTCCACGCCACCTACATCTCACTACAGCGCGCCGCCCGTAAGCCGGCCTTCGGCCGTTCGGCGCTTTTCATTGGACCGGTCGGCTTTCTTTCAAACAGCTGTTCGGTTCGCGCGGCATTCGACGAGTATTACGCGAAGAATGGAAACGTACAAACCTGTCACTGTACACATCCTCGGGGTCTCAGCGGCAGCAGGGAAGGAGAATGCAGTTTTTAAAACGGCCACTTTTATTTTTCACACATGTCGTCAGGTTGGTTGGTTACACGTCGCCTGTCCATCACAGTCCGGACCCCCCCCCGCGAGAAGGAGGAGTGCTTGGCGGCGGGAAGACACACACACGAGCTCAGCCCCAGGTCTCTTTGAAGGAGTCCTGGTACCACTGCTGCCCGTCGTCCTGCTGCTGGCTGTTGTTGAAGCGGCGCTTGGAGTCGCCCTGATTCTGGTGGCCCCCGTCGAACTTGCGCTTACCGGCCAGGCTTCCCCGGGGGGGGGCGCCCCCACGGCCCCCACGGCTGGCAGGGCCCGCCCCCCGGCCAGCGCGAGCGCGGGGGGCCCGCCCACGGCCGCGCCCCCCACGCGTCACCCCACGCTGGCCACCACGAGCCTGAAAGACGAACACCAGCAGCACACTAATCAGGGCCCACCAACTTAGGGGCTTGCTCTCCCGGCGGCCACGGGCAGTGCGCAAGGCCGGGCTACCATATCCGAGAACGAGCACCTCAACCACCGCGGGGGCGCCCGCTTTCCCGGCCGCTCGGATATGCTAACCGTCGGCAAGATGAGGAGGAGAGAAGGAAGAAAACCACCCACCCGCTCTGGAGCAGGCCGGCCACGGGGGGGTGCCGCAGCTTGGTAGCCGCCGTAGTCATAATAGTCATCATAGCGGCCGTAATAGTCCTCATAGTACGGATCCGCATAGCCGCCCCGGTAGTCGCTATACCCATAGTAGTCATAGTCGTAATCTAGGCACAGAGACCAACAAGGATCAGAGCCAGCCGGGAAAACGCACACCCCCGTGCCCCCAGGTGTTCCCACACTCACCGTAGCTCCTAGGACCCACGGGGGGGCCCCGGCCGCCCCCGCCGCCCCGGGGCCCCCGAAGGGGCGGCGGCGGGGGCATGCAGCCCATCATGCGGTAGTCCGACACGTCCCTGCAACAAAACAGCGCATATCACCACAATGTGCCACTCTCGAGAGGATATTGTCTTGAGTGCGCTTAAAATGGAGCTTCTTGCACACACGAGAAGCAGCCGAGGCATGCAAATTTCTATGCGATTACATGCAAAATTTTGAATGTGCACATGATACATCCCATGCAATGGGAGCGTGTAACAAGGTGGCACAATGGAATCCATTCTGCAGTGGTTGGCAGTGTGTGGTTATTAAGTCATGCTTTACTATTCCAGCACTGGTGTGAGAGGATAGAGTGCTCACACTATGCGTTGCTGCATCATCTGCATCATGCGACGTTCCCGGTTTCGCAACACCTCCTCCTTCTTCTTCTTGTCTGATGGGGGCTTGGCCAGCGAGACCTCCATGGGGGCCCCGCACAAGTCCTTGCCCTGAAGCTGTTCCATGGCACGCACCGCATGGTCCCGCTCCTCGAAGTGCACAAATGCGTAGTCCTTGATCTTCTTGACACGCTCCACTCGGCCATGTGCTTCAAACAGCTCTTTGAGCTTGTCTTCCGTCACGTCCGTTGTAAGGTTGCGAACGTACAGAACCTTCACCTTGGCCATTGTCTCCTCATCAGGCTCCTCCTGTGGGTCTGCCCAGTCCACTATGATGTCACAGCTCCACACCTTGATGCGGCCAGTGCTCAGGCGGCGCTTGGCAAGCGAGGCTGCCTTGTGTGACTCGTACTCCAAGAAGCAAAAGCCTCGATTTTTTTTCTTGTCGTCAGGTGAACTGTAAATGATCACCTCCGTCAGGCCCGCTGCCAAAAGAAGCACGAGTAAATCATGGGATAAACACTTCGATGCAAACCATAAAACAGCAAGTAATGTATTTTTACAAAGGACAAATTGGCTAGTGTGACAACCGCTTATAGTACTGCTTATCAGGAACACAGCCGGTCACAGTTTCTGTGTGATACAGCATGTTAATCTGCTAGACCTCGGCTGCCACTTCAGTATAATGGCTTCCTCTTTTTTCCGTGTTAGTAACACATCAGACTAACATCTTCAATGCTGCACACCCATCACAATCAGTCAATGACAGGTGAATTCGGATTTTTTAAAAAATTGTAGTAGTAGTAACACATTAGACTAACATCCCTAATGCCGCACACATCACAATCAGTCAATGACAGGTGAATTCGGATTTTTAAAAAATTGTAGAAGCTAAGTAATCATTCCACCCTAAGTTGATGGCAACCAGCCATAGCTGCAGTACAAAGATATTTGTTGAATGTGAACAGCAAATCTCGCACAGCCAAGGGGTTGATTACTTATGGTTGTAAAAGTGTTGACGTGCATATATGTGATGTTAGTGCTCATTAACATTCGGAATCAGTGGTATTGCTTGCTATACATACCGTATTTACTCGCATAACCCTCGCACTTTTTTTTTTGGCGGAAAACCGATGCAAAGTTGGGGGGTGGGAGAAGTACGCGGGAAAACCTTCCACCAAAACGTACAAAGCGAAAAAGAAAACGAAGTGTCTGCACATCGGGATTCTCACACCAGCAACTAACAGCAAGCTTTAAGAAGTACTAATTAAAATTTACCTCTACAATAAAAGCACAGGTTCAACACGAGGCAAGATTTATTTGAGACACAAAAAGTGCAAGCAAATAGCCGCGAATGAGAATGCTTGTGGGCATAGCGATAGCGTTCGTCAACAGGAGCCCTCAAAAGGTAAGCTTAGGACGTCAGTATTGGGGTGATGACTATTCAACAGAATCATCCGCGATTTCCTTCTGTGAAGAAATAAAGTTTACCATCAATCCCAGTCTTAGGCACATGGCAAGCCCAACAGCTACAGTCACCAGTAGCCAACACAAAACTCGTAGACTCCGAAGGGCCTACCAGCGGCCCTGTTGCCGTTGTTTAGCGCGTGATCAATAATTTTCAACTTGAAAGCAGCCTGTAGCTTCAGTATCGCCGCATAACATGACAGGATTACTGACACAACATACATAATGCCGCAACGCGCCATGGCCGCTTTGGCTTGGCTTGAATCTCCATGCAATAATAGTACCCTTGAAGCTTAAGAGATGGCGCACGCTATCATCATCAACGACTGGAATGAGCAGACGACATTATTGTGGCAATTTTCGCAAGTGCGATAATTACTCGAGGAAAAAAAAATCTTATATTTGTTGGGCAATGTGGGGGGTGTGAGGCTTATGCGAGTAAATACGGTACAAGTTGTTTTTATTCATGCACTTAATTGTGCGAGATTCGCTGTTGACATTCCATTACAGCAAGCAATACCACTGATTCACAGGGTACTCAACGACCACCTGAGCTTTTGTATGCTGTTTGCCCTCGAAATAAAATAACTTCCAGGTGACTGATGTCATTTAGGTTTGCTCAAAAATACTATTGGACACCTTGAATGGACACATCTAGTATGAAATTTTATATCAATGCCCCTGTGTGTTGCTGCAAGTTTTTTTTTTTTTTACTGCACTCATGATGAGGCTGCATGCATAGAAGCACTATCCACATTTTAAGCAACAATACATTGTAGGCTCAAAAGACTAAAACACAAAAATCTGCAGAAATGAAGGGACTAAATTTCCTTTAACATAGAAAACATTACTCCCTCAGCCACTTGTATGCAAGACGGTGGCCAAGAGTTGCAGACATCTTGTGTCTCTAATCATTACAAATTTATTTACATCCTTCTAAATGTATCAAAGCAATCAATTATCAACCTCACAACTGACACCACCCAAGACCTAAAATCTCTCAATCAACTCATCCAGGTGATTGTTTCCTCATAATTCCTGCCGAGGCCATGTGAACAGGCATGGTATAAAGAGCAGCTCCTTCTTTTATGCCGAAACACTCAATTTCACACCTACACTGATGGAAGCAACATTCTGCTTTTTGGAGCAGATTCTGGAGCAGAAAAAATGGTGCTTTGGAACAGGCTCAAGTGTTTTGGGAGCAAAAAAAAAAAATGCCATAGCTTTGCTACTAGAGTTGCTACTGGTGTTTTCGGTGCTAATGCATGTTCCTAACGACTCCTGAAGTCTAAAACATCAGTTAAGCATCCCATTAATATTGTTATTATTAAACATGCCGTCTGCTAGTATGCAGCTAGCATACAAGCAGTATAGTTGGCGTAAATCATTGGCGGGGGGGTCGAGAGTCTAGACTTTGTTCCACTTCAGATTTAGCTTTATCACATGATATAATTGAGTTAACAGTTAAGCATAGCACAATCAACTTTATAAAAGGCTTGTTATCTTTTACTGCGTACCTGTGTTAAATGCCCCCCAGCTGTGTGAACTATGGAAATAAAAAAAAAAGTGCAAAAGAATAGACTGAATGAAACAATGCAATATCTCGAGCTCAGACCCCATGCTCGTTTTTTAAATTTTATTTGAAAGCATTATTCAATTTCTATTTAAATAAAAATACAATCCATACTAAATATACAAATTAGACACCATGGCTTCATATGTGCCACCCCTTGGGATTTTTCTGGATTTATGCCACTGAGTAGCATACTGGAATGAAAGTCTATACAGCGTGCTTTCGGTTTCGCTTATGCTTACGGATGGTCCCATGGTTAAACTTCATTTTTTTTTAGTTAGCCAACACCATTTTGAAGCAGGTTTGGAGCAGTTACTAGCAAATATTGCACTTCCATCATTGCACTGGTCGACTGAAATAACGCAAACCATCTAACTTGGGACAATGACAGAGGAGGAGGAGGAATAAATGAGGAAGGACAGGGGGGTTACATTACCAAATGAATTGTCATGTGAACGGAAGGCTGTTTGGGAGTAGTTACAAGCATTCAGTTGCATTCACGAGGATAACACAGAGCCACACGAACAGCAGAGAATGTGACAGTGTATAGCCCTTGAGGTCGAAAAAGCATTATGAAGAGAAAGATGTGCACTTCTGCTACGTTGAAATGTTTCCGCAAGAATTTCGCAAACACAGAGGACTCTCAGTAAACGAAACGGAACTGGTGCTTAAATGAAACAACTGCCTTTGATACCATTGGTTTCATACTTGAATGCTGCAACCTAGCTCACCTCTCAATAAAACGAAACTCCTATTAAATGAACACATTTTTCCGGTACCTTAGTGTTCCAATTAATGAGTCTACTGTAAGTGCTATATTAAGCAAGTCACAAAGGTTAAATATCCTTTCCAGCTAATTTCGAATTTTCATGCGGCCTTGCCATTCTTCTCCGCCATAGGGAGGGGGAATGTGGAGCCCATCGTTGTGACATCGCCTACTTCTGCGACATGACACGTCAGCGGTACGCAGCCAATGACCGAGCAGGGTATCCCCGACATCAATGCGTGTCATAGCAGCGCGGTTGGAGAAGCACCCACCCCCTAGCAGAAAGTTGGAAAACTCTTCTTCATCTAGGAGACTTTCGTTCCGGCAATACCGCTTCTCCCGGTAGATGACAGTACAGAAAAATGAAAATGCAGACTGCACGGCCAAAACTGCATCACTGCTGTGCCAAGGCAAAGTTTCAAAGTCAAATGACCAATCGACGAGCTCAGTGGCACATCAAGTTGCCCATGGCCAAGCTTGCGTCGCTGTGCATAGGAGGGAGATTGGTCATAAGAGGCACAGAAATTGTTTTTCGAAATGGAGAGTCTGTGCAGCGCTGTAATAATAGGAAAATGCAATCCCGGTCTGCTGTATGAATTGGAGGTTTTGTTTGGGATGTATAAAAAAAAGTCAGCCTGTTGACGTGACCTTTAAAGATGGTTTGTGCTATCGCTTGTTGTGGAGGTGTATAAAAAGTTTCTCAACATAAACCTAGAGAAAAACTGCATTGATAACCACACTATGTGAAAAAAAAAATAAAAAATTCGAACTGCAACCTTAGTCTTTGCACAAGCAATACAGCTGTTTGCACAGTTAAATTTACAAACTTGCTCTACCTGAATAGCCTAAAAGCACAACATTTCCACCAAATGTGGGATAACAGAAGCAATCAGGCAAGTGACTGGAAAATGACAGGAAAATGACAGGATTCGGAGACCAGGACGCATCTCGTGACTTTTCCACTACGGAAGGGCACATGCACCGCGGCATCGTGGAAAAAGTAGATTGGCTTTCCCTTTCAGTTTCCATGGAGCTTCCCCACTTTGCCATAATCAATCAAAATATTAAAATGGAGAACCGTCTGGGAATGGCAACCACCAGATTTTCTACTGCCCTTTCATTGATGCGATAAATAACTACACTTTGATGCATGAAAATATCTACAGCAGAATGTCATTGCACCTCTTTGTTCTAGGAGCTGAACCCCTTTAAAAAGAAACATGCACCAAGGAGAAATTGTCTCTCATAAGTACGGTACCATGTATGTTCTTTCATCAACACCTATTTCAATGTACGCACACTGGTGCCTGTCATCCCTATTGTCTTATACATTAGCGGGTGGAGCTAGCAAGCGAATGGTATTTATTAGAAATGCACAAGATGTTAGCATTTCTACAAAGCGTGTTTCTTCTGCAGATGGCCAGGCCAACCGGGCAGTCTGAAGAACTCCACAGACTTGCCTTGTTGCTTGACTGAATTACTGCTGGCTTTTTGCTACTCTGCATTTGGTTGATGTCGCATGCCCCAATGACACAAGTGTGGCTGTTATTTTCTGTTGCCTAGTACCTTACTCTGCCAGTAGCAAGTAAAATTGCCGTTGACACCCTTGTGGCACTGAAAATGCAGTTTATCTTCTTCGTATTCCTTACCATGGTCAAAGCTCAACCATGATTAGGGGTGAATCGCAATGAACTCCTGGAACTGCATACATCATGCATCAAAGTTTGAATTGACCGGAAGACAACATTGCATTTCTTTCACTTGTTAGGTGCTGCCTTTTTTCTGAAGGTTTCTACATTTCTTGTTATCACAGCAAAGTGTAGCCAGAGGGTACTTGAACACCTTTTGCAGCAGGTAGTGCCTTGAGTCAGAGTTTCCTAAAATTAACTAGAGGGGACTCTGGTGCTGCAATCGTTCAGCGACCATGGGAATGAGTAGTAGTACATGCGTTTGCCTAGTCTTCATACTTGCGGGTGGCGAATCGCACTTGTGGCTCCGTTTATTGCTGTGTTTTGATTTTGTTTCAAAGGAAAAACTAACCTTTTTGAACTTCGTGACCCCATTTGAAATGGCAAGTCTAAAATAATAAGGTGGTGAAGCACAACCACTGAACATTTGCCGATTTTTGTTTCATGAGAAAACAGCTTCAAGCCACACGAACACACATGGAGCCAGAAGTACGAAGATTAGACAAACCTGTGTACTACCCATCACTCCCATGCTCGCTGAAGCACCATGCGTTGCAGCTGCCATAGACACTAGTGCCAGAGTTCCCTCTAGTGTATATTTAGGAAACTCTATGCCTTGAGTGGCAAAAAGTGGTAGTGTCAGTAGTGACTGCAAGTGGTAGGGTTGAGCAGCGGTGAATCAAGGGGGGGGGGGGGGGGGGTTGTTGCAATTGCCCCCCCCCCCCCCAGTCTGTCAGCAAATCCCCCCCGCTCCTCTTTTCAGTGCTTGTTGTCTACTTCCTATAACCAACTAGAACAAATGAGTGGGACCTCTAACATTAACAATATTTATGCTTAGAATGGGTTTTCATGCTAATTAAAACAAAAGTTAGGTAGGACTTCGCCCCCAGGTGTTACTTTGTGACTTCCCGCCCCCTAAAATGTGTAGCTCGATCCACCCCTGGTATTGAGCTATGTCTCATGGCACCACCTTGAGTTGCTGTAAGCATGCTAGCAGATTTGAGCCCACATTTGCTTGCGAGTGCAGAGCTCTCAATATGGCCTGCAAATTACCCTTTCCTATGTGGACGCATACCATAGTTTCCCTAGGTGCTTAAGGCCATTTCCTGCCCTGTTTCACTGTATCTGGCACATCTTGAGTAATGGAATATCTCAGTACAGCATATGAATCTGCTTCTATGTAACTACACCTGAGCTACCAATCGCAGACTCTTGTGCAACTATGCAGCAAAATAACAGATGATATGCAACCACCTTTAAATTTTATGTCATAGAGAGCATGAACCCCCTAAAAAACATGCTTTCATTCTGTGTATTTTAAGTTTAGTGTGCCTGGTCAGTTTCGCCAGTAAAGGCCGTTCAGTAATGCAGTACCTACTGGATTTGTCCACTCTAGTTGGCACACTGGTCCAGAAGACTGTGTCATCGCAAAGTGGGTAAATCTCAAAGACAGCATAATGCACAGTCATGTGGTGGAATTCTCTCAACCTTACTCGTAAGGCACATAGTTGTAATGGCTCCAAAATTGCAGAATACAATCACTCATAATGTATTGCATTCCAACATGTGGGTTGGTCTCAAGCAAATTTCCCAGAAAACCACCAAGCAATGACTACACCCCAAAAAGATAATTAGGGAAGCACAATCCAACTTATGCAAATATGCCATTTCACAATGAGGGACCTACAACACATGAGCGTTTTCGGGAAAGCCTGTTCCCTGCACCTAAAACTGCACACATCGCACACCCTAGGCTCACATGATAAAACATGCTCATTGAAATTATAAAGATCATCACAAAGCATGCTGTGCATTCCTCAAGGTATTTATATCTCATTCTAATCTCACTGCAGTGCATCTGCACTTTTATCATTCATACTGACACTCGCCCATTGGCCAATAGAAAAATAGATACAACTTTATTAATATCATGAGAAATCTCTGCTGAATATTCGGACGCAATAGCATTGGTGAGACAAACGCATTCAATGTAACAGCTAGTATCAAATGAATACTTAAAATGGTGGTGCCACCAAATTTCGAGGCTATCTCAATCCTGTTGTGGGTTTTCTCTGTATGCAAGGACTCTTCACACGAAGGATCCGACACAAAAAACACGTAGGATATAAAGTGTAGCTGAATGCTCACTCGCGATCTAGGCCTATCAATTGCGCAGCAACACTGAAGTGTCAGAATAGGAGAAGCAACGGCAGTTGTCGTGACTCGAGTGACCTTTGCCACCTCCGAAACGAGCGTACCCAACTTACCAGCAAAGCATGGGTTGCTGTATTACTCGCCGTGTTTCAATTGCTTTTCGGCTAAGTGTTACGCATCGAAACCTGCGAAGGCATTCAGTGTGCTCGAGTGCAGAAGGCATCCGGTGGGTTGCCCGCGTAGCGACCATGCCTACATACAATTGTGTGCCCGAGCAAACATGGTGACCCAGTGAGTTTTTACAAGTTTCCCCGAGACGAACAACAAAGAAACGCTTAGACAGACTTCGTTCCTTGCCAATTACTTGGCTATAATCCTTTTGTTGAAGAGCCGTGTTGTACAACGGATGGGTACGCACGTTGTGAAGGGGAGAACTCGCATGCCTGCTGTTACGAGTGTTCTGGCCCTTCCAGAGACGTGTGCGTCCGTCAAAGACACTGGGTGCTTTCAAAGAGACACTTGACGCGTCCTTCATGTACAACGCAGACGTCCCTCAGAGACGCTGTGCGCATCCAACAGCGAGGCTGTCCCCTCCTCCTTCAGCTTCTCGGTGACTATAAAAGGCCGGCGCATCTGGTGGCTTCCTCGTACACATTCTGTACATACGTTGTAAATATAAAATCTTTTGTTTCCTTCCGGCTGCCTTTTGCCTTGGCACTGGCTGGATGCTACTTCAACTGGCCATGGCAACTGTCAGCGTGTTCGTTTTGCTAGCACTTGTGTGTGAGAGCAGACGAAACTCGGCATGATGTGCTTCACTATGCGACTAAGCCACCTATGCATCCACGTCACTGCCCAACTCGGCGCCGTGAAACCGAAAATGGTCCACATAAGTAGAGCAATACTAAATCATTTAGTGAAAATACATGAATCTTGGTGCGTGTATCATGCTTCCTGGAGCTGAAGGAACCACTTACAGAAAAGAACACGCTGATTGATTGATTTGTGGGGTTTAACGTCCCAAAACCACTATTTGATTATGAGAGACGCCGTAGTGGAGGGCTCCAGAAATTTAGACCACCTGGGGTTCTTTACCGTGCACCCAAATCTGAGTTCTGAGTAACGGGCCTACAACATTTCCGCCTCCATCGGAAATGCAGCCGCCACAGCCGGGATTTGATCCCACGACCTGCGGGTCAGCAGCCGAGTACCTTAGCCACTAGACCACCGTGGCGGGGCAGAAAGGAACACGCATGCCACAAATTTGGTGGCACCACCCCTTTGACACTGCTACAGAGAACTTCATTTACAAAGTTCTATTTTATGAGAGAATTGCTAAAAATATTGCACCAAGACCTTATAAGATAAGCAGGACTAACATTCCTGAATCCTTCTGCAATTAAATAAGTATTGAAATAAAAATTGTAAATTGCAAGAAATCCCATAAACTCGTGTCAGCTGAACTTGACTATAGGGCCAGCAAGCCACAGATTAAGTGCTAAGCACCAATAACAACGGAAGTTGTTCAGAATCATGGCACGAAATACCCTAAGACACATGGCAGCAAACATTTTTTTTTTACACACTGAATGTTCTGCACTCATTAGACCTTATGAAGCGTTGCAGTGGTTCAGTGTACATAAGTAATCCCAAGTTATACCTACAGAATGCCACTCTGCCTTTCCTTTTTAGATCCAGCAGATCTTGATTTGTCGCTGCATATCAAATGCAGGGCAGCTGGACAGATGGCCACAATAGTTAATTTTGTGTGCTATCTGTATCAGCAATTGTATTTACGATCCAAGCTTCATCCACACCCACCTCTCAATCTTGTCTGGGTGCATGTTGTTACCAGTGTGTTCAATGTCAATAACCAAGCAAGGCACCTTCCGTTAGCACAAGCGTACCACACAAAGACCTTTCACAAAGACCTTTCCGGTAGCATAGTGGGATGAAAAGCAGATGCAGTGGTTCATTTTGGAGGATGTCTCCTGCATGTCAAACTTGACACAAAAAGTAACAAGAAAGACATAACATACACCTTATGTAATACAACGCTTCAATTGATGCTACTCAACAAACACTGCACAATCTCGTGTGCAGACCATTTACAGTAGACCCTTACAAAACTGCCCGCTTGTGCGTTTTGTGGGAAAATTTATAAACTCCCACTGACATGCATATTCATTCTACAATACAATGCACCTCGTAATGAAGTCAATGCAGCGTTAGTGATAACTGATGAACTTAACTGTAACACGTTACTGTTTTAAAGTTCTGGTGACAGTGCCAACATAGGTGTAGTACAAGCCTCACTGAAATGCAACAGAATATTCCATAGATGCATATAAAAAAAAAAACTTTTTCATTCAAACATTGTCATATGGCAGACAGCATCATAGCAGACTATTGCGATTTCGTGCGAATTCTGCACGGCGATAAGCCCACTCACGTGCATGTTTTGAGAACTCTTCAAACAGCTCTTCCTTGCCCCTGTTCTTTGGGATGTTGCCCACGAAAAGCCGGTGATTGTTGATTGAGATGGTGACCCCAATGTATTTGCCTTTCCGGATTTCGTGGTTGTCCAGCTGCGAGAAAAGTGCGCAGTGAGTGAGTGGGCTGCGTGCAAGTCCCGGCGCGAGACACTCACCTCGCGTACAGAGTTGTGGGCGCCCTCGCGGTTGCAAAAGGTGATGAAGGCGTAGCCTCGGTTGAGGCCCGAGAGGGGATCCATCATGAGCCGAAGGTCCCAGATCTTTCCACACTTTTCGAACAGGGGTATGAGCTCGTCTTCGAACATGTCCTTGGGGATTTTGCCGACAAACACCTCGCAGCCGCTACTTGGCTGCGACCCCGTCCAGCCGGGAGGCGGGCCGCCGTACTTGCGCTGGCCCGTCGTCACGTCCAGCGAGTAGCCCGTTCGCTCGAGTATGGAGCGGATCTTGTCCTCGTCTGGACCCTTGTTGGAGCCCGAGCCCGACGCTCCGGGCAGCTTGCTTTTTTGCCGGTACGTCTTCATCACGCCGCAAAGGTAGGCAGATTTGTTGGACACGTGCTCCAAACTGCTGTCCAAGAACTGCTTCAGAACAGCCAAGGCGCCGTCGGCGGGGAACTCTTTGAGCGCGTCAAGCGCGCGCTCGTCCAAGTCGGCGTACGCCAGTTTCCCCGTCTGGAAAATGGCATCGAGCTGAGCGGCGACTTTCTCCTGTAGACCGTGCTCCACAAGCTTGGCGTAGTCGGCGCTTTGTTCAGTCGCGCTAGACTCGTCCATGGGCTCAACCGTCGCTGCGTCCCCGTTACCCTCGGCCATCGTTTTCTGCGTCACGAAATGGAAAAGAAACGCCACAGATGACGCGCGCGCCAGGTGTCTCGCCGACGCGCCAAATCCGAGAACAGATCGCCGAAAGAGGCGCACAGACCGCGAGTGGACCCACCCGGGTCGCCGGGAAGCGCGCACGCTACTCAAGTGCGCCGGCGTCTATCCCGCCATGGCGCTAGTCAAAAAGGCGAACTGCCAAATTAGGCCTCGCAAGCATCACACGCTAGGTACTACCGATGCCGCAACTACGCTCGGCTTCGCTGCATCCTACCGCCACTTTACGGACTCCGCTAGCGTGAGAGCGCGCGGATTCCTGCAAATCTTCGTCGTTCACTCTCGGTGAAACGCGCACAAGGGCGGGCAAAACAAAGGGCCGGCATAGGACTGACCGGCTCTGCTCGGGCAGCGCGTCTCGACAGCGCGAAGATTAATTTGCGCAGCCCATGACCGTTTAACTACCGTGAACAACAAGTAGAAAAGTTTCTTGTACTCACTTTGGAAGCCGATTACTCCTGCGAGAAAAAATTCGATCCCGATCCGAGGGGACAAAATTTGTCCCAGTCCCAACCTAATGGGAATGGGCTACAACGTGAGTGACACATGCACGGGGCGGCCCGGTGTGTTCAAAGGGCCACGCAGCTCTTCGACTGGCGAGCGAAACAGCAAAATTCATTGTTTAAATTGAGCGGCCTAACATTATTCGACGTTCTGTTTAAGCTTATTGTCACTGTTGCGTGATGATATACTTCTGTACAATGAAATATACAACCGCTTGTGGGACTACTTTTCGTTGCGCAAAGTGCCGCTACCCTAGAAAAGGCGCCATCCTTGTTTTGATTGGCGATTTTCAGAAAAGCGGGTGCCCGGCTAGCCAACGTTACGGCTAGCTACCGTAGCTAGGATGCGTTGCTACTGTCGCTACTCTACGTTAAGGGCTTGTTGCTTTCCACCCGCCTATTCCGCTTTATCTAGACAGCTGCAAGTTATCGCATCAGATTGAATAGCAAACGACACCTACGCCCACGCCGTTTTCAAACTCGCGTTACATCAAGTGTAACCGTCACATCACTTCCGATGCATCCTCGCCAACGCTGGAGTGACAGTGCCACTTCCAACAATGTGTTTCGTATTGCCTATTATTAACAGTGTGCTTGGGTTTGTTTTGTGAGCCCTTCAATTTCCGACGGGATAGTCAGGCCAGGTTTTTGACCGGTTTCGGACGTTAGTAAGGGTAGATACTAGGAAACGTAGCTTAAAAGACGCGGCTAGTATTTTCTGTCAGCAGCCACGTTCCTCGTAGGTGTAAAGATTGAGTTTCTTTTTTTTATGCAACTCAACACTACCAACCCTCCACATGACTGATCGACACGTCCATATGACACGTCTGCGAATACAACTGCGCAGCAGCATAGATGACATAGACGAGCAGCACATTACACACATCTATATATCTTGAAGAAAGCACGATAACTGATGTTTAAAAAAACGTATTAACTCAATATTGTGAATGACACATCTAATACACAAATGAAAACCCTGAATAAAAACTATGCGAGTGTCTGTGAGTGCGGCTTATATTCGAAACCTCCGCTGTCAAGATATTGTACGAGAAAGCGAAATGACATTTATTGTTTGTTTGACCAGGCACCTTGTACTTCACTCCTGAGGTAGTTGGCCTCATTATTCCAGGTACGCATGACTCGCTTGAGCTACCTCTTTCTGTTCACCAACGCATTAGCAGGTTTTCAGGGCCCTGCGTCACCAGCTGCAGAGCCTCCCACCGGTCTTCGAATTCTTTATCACGGTCCGCTGCTTTCCCCTCGTTTTCACCTGAAGGTGGTGACTGTGGCACGTTGAAGTTGCGCAACACTAGATGTATAATCAAGTTCACCATACGCAACACGTCACATATGGCGCTGGAGTGCACCATTTGACGTGGGGTGTAGCGCGTGTTCGATGAGCAGAGCTTGCAGTCCCGCCCATAGGCCTCTCGATATATTGCGATTTTGCATACCTCCTATTCAAATTCTGTATTTTCCTTCGTGAAAAAAATTTGCTTCAGACTCGCTACTGCCCGGATGACACCCACGAAGAATCGCTCTTTCGTGGAGCGTGTTATCGGTAGCTAACGTTCATAAATAAAGGGCTAACTAGCCAACTTTCATAAATTAATTCCACGATTCACTAATATATATCATATTGCGGTTCTCGACCACGACCTTACCCGTACAACACAACAGCCGGTCACGTTTCCTATGCTTATTGGGCCACGTTTGTACTCATTCGGTTAATTCATCCTGCGCCAAAGACAAGCGCATGGGGAGTGGTGAGGGAGAAAATAAGTACATACAAATGCAAATAAATATGACATGGGTTCCAGAAACACCACTCCTCAAACAAAGCTGTATTTTTTCTTCGTTGTAAAACCATCTTGACCTAGCTGTTTCTGACGTCGCAGAGGGACACATGCTATGGAACAAGAGCATGCGCACGCGAGCACGCGTGATCCTAGATCTATCCTACCCTTGCATGCACGCTGCTGCCAGCGTTTCTCGGTGGAGGGCTACATTTGCAGAAGTCTGCGATTTTACCCATGGCGGAAGCTGGGAAAGGAAGCGATGATAAGTCAGGCGAGCCCTCGGATGCGCCGCAAGCGGACTCAGAACCCAAGAAGAGTTCAATGAAGGCTACCAAGGAGGATGGCTCGACGAGTGGCGAGAAAACAAAGAAGAAGAAAAAGAAGTCAGCTGAAGACTTGGCCACGCATGACAACGTCGGAAAGATTGCTTCGGAAGCGGCCTCCAACAGAGACACCGGCACGGGCTCGGTGAAGAAGCCAAAGGGTAGTAAGAAGTCATCTAGCAAAGAAGGCAAGTCCGATGGGAAGGCCAACGCTACCAAAAAGTCTTCCAGCAAAGAAGGCAAGTCCACTGGCAAGCCCAGTGCTGTCAAGAAGGGCCGCCATTCCAAGGCGGGCTTAGAGACGCTGAGTGGAAGCGAAGCAAAGGACGCAATCAAAGGCAAGAAATCCAGAAAAAAGAAAAAGAAGAAAAAGCATGTCGCTTCTCAGCTGCCAAGCAGTCCAGTGGCACTTCACCCGCCCTCTGCTCCAGATGCATCAGCACAGTCATATTTCGCTTACCCACCGGCTACACTTCCTTTTCCAGCCCAGGCCCCGATACCGCAGCCTGCGATCGCGCAGCTTCCGCCGGCAAATGCCCCACAAACCAGTTCGGGTCTCCTCTCGAAAATTGGAGCTTTTCTTGGCGTCGTCGAGCGGAAAGATGCATCGCAGCATCCCCCTGCGGATTTTACAACAGCATCAAATGTATCAACTCAACTGCATCCTCCACTATTCCTGGCCCCTCAAAGTCAACAGATGCCTTATGGCGCCTTTCAATCAATGTCTGGCCAACTTGCGCCTCCTGGTGGGCAGCTACCTATGACAGCTCAACAAACACCATTGGTGACTGTTCAGCCAAATGTTAGTCTGCAAGAAGGGTATGTTCAGCCAAATTCCGGTCAACCAATACTTGATCAAAACCTAGCAAGCCAGCAGGCGACCGTGAATCATGCGATGCGAGGACAGAATATTGATCAACCGATGCCTGCTGAACCGATACAAGGGTACACGCCCAGCCAATCGTTACCTAGTCAACTAACGCCAGGGCAGCCCATACCAATTCAACCTGATGAGCAGGTGCAAGGTAAAATGGTGCCTAGCTATTCATTGCCTAATCAGTCAATGCCAACATATTTACCAAAGGAACCGTCGCTTACTGAGCCTATGGCGTCACAACATATGCCGGGAGCAACCGCGTCATTTATAGATCAGTCTGTACCAACACAGGCTGTTGTAGAGCAGTCCGTGCCATTGAAGCCATTATTTGGTCGGGACTATACGGGCCAAACAATAGTTAGTAGACCGATGATAGTTTCACGCGTGGTGTCGACAGAAACGGCTTCATCAGAGCAGACGTTAGACAAGGCATCAACACATGCCCAGCCACCACAAATTTCGCAAGGCGACATGGCGCAAGCCATGAACTTATACGGGCCGCAAACATCAATTCAGACTCCTATCAGAAGATCAAGCATTCTTTTCACCAATACGGCGAATCCACCTGGCGGGCCCTTTGTACCAGCATTATACAGACAAGGAAGCCGGACAGAAGACTCTTTCTACCACAGTTTCGCTATGGCTGAGCCACAAGTCTTACAAGACAGAATGCCTTCATCAATGCATCCTAAACAGTTGTCATCTGCAAGGACATCTGTCGCACAACTTCCGCAGAGTGAATCGACGCCCAGAAGTTCAAGGTTTTTCGCGTACGGCCAAATCGAGATGTCTCGACCGGCTGCGAGAAGGCTGTCCAGAAGCTTGCACGCGGCGGATACGTTGCCTCGAAAATCCTCCTGGTCATCGTTTTCTAGGAGGCCGTCACGAACACGGGACTATGCTCTCGCCAGCCCTGACTCGCTTTCAGGTACGATTGATGATATGCGGCCAAACTCACACGAGGATTACGACGTTATGGAGCCGGTGGAATCTCGGCGAGACAGCAGCGCCAAGCAGCGTAGCTCATGCATGCGCCTTTCGCAAAGCACGCTGCACGCTGAGACACGTGAGCTCGCCGATGATTTTGATTCTACTCGAGCCTGGCGCTTTTCTGTTGGGCGAGTGGAGCCTCCTCAGCACGCAGCGAGTGCTTCTAGGCCCTACCAGCCGTGGGAAACACGCTGCGCCGCGGACACTACGCAGCACATCAAGTACACGGCTGCAGTCGCCGAGGACCTCCGGGTAGCTTCCCTGGCGCTCCGTAGGCTGCAGTATAACAACGAGACGGAGCGGCGCCGGCGGGACTTCCTCGCCACTGAGCTAATGAAGAGGGCAGCTCTTGCGAGCAGCGAGGTTCGCAGGGCTTCCATGGCATTGGCAGCCATGTATCCCGAGGATGCCTTCCCTGGAGACACTGCGTCGTCCATGGAACAGGGAGGCAGACTACTGTCGAAAGCAAACGCGAAGAAAGCCGAGTTGCCAGCGCGTCCTGCAGCTGGACCCGGAGGCGAGCACAAAGCGCAGGGCATCACAAGCACCTCATGGCGCGAGCATAGGAGGATGTCGCATCGCGGTCCAGGTGCACTGCCTTTGCGGCCAGCAAACGAAAAAGGCCGCGGCTCTCAGTCTCAGGATTTCTTGTTCGAAGCTACGAGCTCGAGATTAGCTGACATGCCTAATGCGCGTAAGACCACATCGAAGAGGTCCTTAGCGAGGAAGTCCTCCCACTCCCTTGATTTCTCGTTCCAAGCGACCAGCTCTGGAGCGGCTGCCATGCCGGGTGTCCGTAAAGCCAAGTCAAAGAAGTCCTTAGCGAGGAAGTCTTCGCGGGCCTCTTTGACAACCGATGCGGAGTCATCCTCGCATGGCGACAGCGGGTGTGACATGTGTGGAGGCCTGTGGCGAGGCCTAGTGCGAGAAGCCCCATCGAAAGAAAGCTCGACGACACAGGTTGGAGCTGCCTTTGATGGGCGTACCATGTTTCATCTTTTTCGCACATAAATGCGTAAGCGCGTGAGGAAATCAGCGAAGCTTCAATGAAGGGTTCTTACAATTTTGCCAGTGCCATATTGCTTTTATGGTTAAATGTCAAGTAGCGATATCTGCTGCATCCCATATGCAGATCTATTCTTTTAAATTATGAATTGGTTAAACCGGAATTTCGAAACTGCGCTGCAACTTCGGCGAAAGTTTAATATAGGTACAGGATCATACGGAACTGCAAACGTGATTTAATGTACCCGTGAAGGCTGATTACATCTTCAGAGAGATGTTACGTTCAGGGAAATTTTGAGAGAGCTCTAATACAATGAAATTTATTGTCGAATGAGGTCTCGCAAGCTAGAAATTCGTTTGCAAGGAACGCATATGTTGCTTCCCTTGTGAGCTATGCATACCGCTGAAAAAGCATGTTTTTTTTCTTGAAGCATTTAGTGAAAATTTGTGGACGATCCAGAGTCCTTCAAGGACTATGGCGGATGCTAACGTGTTGCGGAAGTGCAGTGGTTGCAACTCTTAACAGCACATACCGAATCTTTCAGGCTATATACCTTTTGTTTGTATATGAAGATATCTTAACCTATACTCGTATTCATCAAATTAACAGCTAATCTGAATGCATCAGTGCTTTGAATTTAAGCAATCAACGGGGATCAAGGAATACGTCCGGCTTTACCCTGGCTTTCGTGTTTTGTTTTGCGTTGATTCATCACTATGGCACCGTAGCGCGTTTAAAGTTCAGGTGGTCATGCAAGGTAGTTTACCAGTCCTTTGCTCTGCTGTGTAGCTTCCTCAAGATATTTTTTTCTGTCCTTCTTTAGCGTTTTTACTGTAAAGGCGAAAGCCTTACATGCCTTCTCAAACTGTAAATTGACCGACTGCGTCCCGCGCCGGAGGCGTCAACATGTGACGCAAAAAGCTATCTCCTCGTGCTCATGACGCATTGATGTCGAAAGTGGACTTTTCACGCTTTTACAGCTCTCGCAAGTTTTCTACACCATTATGGTGCAACCTCTCCTACGCCGTCACCCTAGCAAACTTCTATTGGTTGCGGTGAAGCCTCTGTTGCATGCAAGAGATGTGTGCTTTGATTTTTTCCAAGCTGTGAGGAGTTGCATGTAGCTCCGCCTCGGCATGTCACCTCTCTACACTGCTTGTATAAAGAAAAACGACGAGTACTTCACTTATAGAACGTCAGTATTCCTGACATGCTACGAAGAAGAAGCGGTCAGTATGCTCACCTTCATTAACTGAGTCATTGTCCAATGCTGTGGTGTCAAAGGGGCTCGTGCAAAGTGTCGATGCACCTAGCCTCGACGGTCTCCAGCGCAGCCGACGGTTCCCGGCAAACTCTGTACCTTTTGGAACAAAACAAACACGCCGGAGGCCATGAGAAATACTTAGCACAACGTCTGGCTAAAGTTTCGGAACGTCGCGCTGCAGCTTGACAACTCCTCTAATTAACCGCTGGTCCGCACAGAAGACCCCCCTCTCTCTCTCTTTGAAGTGCTTTTCGCACTTCAAATGTGAAACCACCGCTTCCACTTTTCCGAAACACCGTTCGCTGTCTCTAAGACAGCAGCCCAGGTAGCCAGAACATTGACACTCTTCTGTAATTTCCCTTGTAATCGGATCGACACCGAGGTATATGCAGCATCCTTTCCGATTTTCAGGCACAATACACTAGACACAAAACAAGACATACGGTGAAAACTGCGTGGTGACATGCCACGATAATTGGCAGCGCTGCTGCCGTCTGCCCGATGCTACCGCTGCCCCCCGCTGACTTTACCACAGAACACCTACCGTGCTAGAGTACAGTAACTCCACCCAGCGCTTCCTATAGAAACGTCGCTTTCTTTTCCATTAGAACCTTCCTGCCAGTGCGCTATCTCGAAGGCCATGCCTCCTGCTACGTGTTGCTACCGGCCGCCGCATGAGACCGCTCGTCTCCGGACCGTACCTCGGCAGCTGCTCGGAGCCAACTGAAAACTTTGCTGTGTTTGCAAGGGGCTACTTTTTGTGCACCGTCGCCTGAAGTGGGGAGAAGGTTGTTCACGATATAGAGCGCCTACGTATGTTAGTATACCGCCACATTGTTCATAACATAGTTCGGCGAGTAATCATAAATGTTGAAATCTGGCGGGATGCGGTCTAACAATGAAACTTTAACTTTGCAACCCTTCGGCGAAACAGCGTTGTGACCTTCTTTGTCGTTCCTGTGCTTGTTCTCTCTATACATACAGGGTGTCCCAACTATCATGCAGCGCGATTTTTAAAAACAGGAATGGCGTTACGGGTAGCAAAGCTTTGCATAATGTTCGCAGTGTACTGTAGCAGCCGCTACTGATTATTTTTTGTTAGTGACAATTAATTATTCATAATCATATTATTAACTCAATAAGTACTCACCTAATTATCAAAATGTCAATCAGGCAGGTGTGCGCACGCTTAAATGACGTCTGTCTGTGCTACTTTCAACAACGTACTAACCGCGTGCTCATTTTTTCCTGTTAAAAAAAACCACGAAATGCGAAAAAGAACACGGAGCTATATATAGACCACTGTGTGCATCAGAAAGAAGCGCCCTCAAACAAGCTCATTTGAGATAACGAGTAACAATGAAGGAAAAAAAAAACGAATCGCGCAATGTGCCACTTCTCGTCACAACAAACGCGCTACCTTGATCTTGCACAGTCAGGCTATAAACGCTCTAATCAGAACAGTGATCCAGCCGCGTGATCAACGTGTAAAGTTTGCTGTGAGATATGAACGGTGATAGCGACGTATAATTAAGTGGAAGGAATCTCTGCAGAACTGCAACACATGTTGGTGGCACCCGACCTTGCCACTATGCAAAACGCTGTATCTGGCAACGGAAAAGAGGCAGAAAAAAGATTTGGGGGCGCTGGTTTCCTTTGCGGTTGTGAGCGCAGTCACGTGCTATTTTTCATATTTCGCGGGCTTTCTTTATTCACAGAAAAAAGAAAGTGTTTAGTGTTCACCTGCTGCCCCGTTGTTGGCGCTGTCTCACCATGACGTACTGCATTCTCATCGGTGTGCTTGACTATCTGTTGACAAAACCACACAATGAATCCATATACACGCAAAGAAGCCGGAAATAAATCCTAAATCTAAAGAACCCCAGGTGGTCGAAATTTCCGGAGCCCTCCACTCGGCGTCTCTCATAATCATATGGTGGTTTTGGGACGTTAAACCCCACATATCAATCAATAAATCAATCAATCAATCAATCAATCCTAAATTCATGACGCCGTTCACGCACGTGTAAGATTTCGTCTATATTCGCCTCGGCAGTGTGAAGACGTCGTGCTGGAGCTGGGTGGCCACGTCACCAGTCCGCTGACGTGGCCCCTGGACTGCCCGGGTGGCCGAAAGCGAAGCTCCGTCGCCACGGTGACCATGTTGGGTGCCGTGCGCAGAGGAAGCCGCAGGTCCGAGCAACCGAAGCAGGCTGTCTCCGACGAACAGGTCACCGCCGTGCTCCTCGAAGATGTCCAGGCATCGCCGCTGGAATGCTTTCAGGGCGTCTCTCATGATATTGTGGCCTCGATAGCCGGCAAGGGTGACGCCCAGGTAAGAGCAGTTTTACGCGTCATTTATGTGGTCGATATGTCAATGGCTTATTTATTTATTTTATTTATATTTATCTATTTATTTATTCATTTATGGGGTACTGCAGGTCAATATAGAGGCCCAAAAAGGAGTGGTTACACATACAGACAGCTGAGCATTATACAAGGTATAAAGTTATACAGATCCGTACAACATGCAGAAAAAGAAAGAACACGTCATGCATTGTAAAAGAAGAAAGTAAAATGCATATAGATAAATACACTAATCGTAAAATACAGGGGGTAAGGTAACACGGTAAAATACTGTAGGTAACGTTAAATACATACTACTGCGTCCTTCTTAATAATTTGTTCTATTAGCTCAATGCTATGTGACCATATATCTATAGGATGGCGTTATCATTCGTTTATCATGCGTGAAAAAATGCAAATTTAAATTCAATGGTTCTGGTGCTGAAGAGAGTAAGGCTCCTTCTATAGCACCAGAAGGGAGCCTTCCGCTATGGTGAACTAGATATACTTCCGCGATGCCTTCCGCGAGAAATAAGCATGCTGATGCCTCGTTTCTTGGGTTAAGAGGGCTGGGTGGTATGCAATCATCTGGATTGAAAGCTCGTTTTCTACGTTTCAAGTGAAAAAGGAACACCGGTTCCCTATTTACAGCAATACGACACCACAGAGAAAAAAGGCACCCAAGACACGCACATCGCTGACTTGGTACAGGCTTCTGCCAAGGTCTTCCCTGGAGCTATATATTGCATTAAATGACCTCATTCAACACGTTGTGTCAACATGTTGTGGGTTTTCACAGTGAAAAAAGTTATCTCTCTGAAGGAAACCCTGATGGGATACGAAGCAGCAGCGGTGCGCACGGCGTTCACCCAATTAAAACGGATGTCGACGCGCGTGCTGAAAGAACGGTTTGAAGCGAAACTAGGTTTAGCGTTTACTCGAGTAAACGTTTGTTTGAAACACAGGCACGGAAGGCGGGTTGGGTTTTGTGTAAGCTTCATCGTAGATAAACGAGCCGAAAAAGTCGACAAATTTAGTTGCGCGTCGGTAGCATCCAAAGGGACGCAGCCTGCTAGCCGTTTTCTTTAAATCTGTCAAGTGTTTCCTCTCGACGTTCGGTAGAGCATTGCGGGTGGTAGAAGGGGTGAAGCGAGAGAGGTGTCTTGCGAGTGGGTGGAGGGGCCGGCAGCTGCTGCGGGTGAGGGAGAGAGTGACGTCAACGCGCTGCTGCGACATGACCTACTTGGCACCACTCCAACACCTGTGGTGAGGGGATCGTAAGGACGTACGGGACAGCATTACACAGGCTATAGTCAAAGAGCTGCTTCGCATCTAAAAATTCCAGGCTACCCCAATGCTCGCAATCATACTCGAAAACTTGTTCAAAACTGATTCTCTAGCCTTCTCACCTTATGCTTAATTTTGCGACTTGAATAATAAAGCGTTTGTCAAAGACTGCAAGTAAACTCTCAGATGCCTTGGACATGTACACGTGTCTCTGCTTGAAGCAACGCGAAGCAAAGAAACCTCGCTGTTCTTCGGCGGATGATGAATATGTCAAATTAAGTATGACTTTCTGGACCTTAATAAAAAAAAAGGGGGGGGGGTATCAAAACTATGGCACCCCAGATCGTTTCCTTATAAACAGCTGCAACCCTCAAATTGACAATTATGAAAATTGATTTGCAAGCCCTTGTTGCTAGAGCTTTCAATGCAACTGCAGCGCAGGGCCGTTCTCAAACATTTTTTTTTCAGGAAGTATTTCAGTAGAACGGCCAACTTTGGCAACTGGTGGCCAATGACATTGCGTGTAAATATTTTATATCACCCGAAAAATTAAAGCCGCCAGGTCTGCGCGGAAAGCGCAGCACGGTCACGGCGAAAGTTGTAGAGTGGCCTTTCAGAGCTTCTGTTAAACTTTTTTTTTATTTAGCGGCCGTGGTTAACACTTTTTGGGTGATTGCTGCAACCACATTTGGTGGGTACCCACTACGCCATAAATCATCCTAATATTTGTGTGCTATAAGAAGGCATTCACTATGACATCCTTCGTCATTCTTTGGAGAAGCATGATACCCGTCAGATACTTGCAAGAAATTTTGTGCAATTTATTTATGCTGTGGCTGATAAAGATGAATAATTATGCCTGAAGCTTTTGTGATAGGTTGGAGCCTTCGAGGACCTACTAGATACGCAATTCGCATCGTGTTCTACCATGTTGCTGCTGTGCTGTTCTAAAGCGCTAAAGCGCCGGCGTGGCTCTGTGCTCAATTATTTCTGGTGTACTACATAAGTGGCACTGTGTGCCCCATGGGACGAATAATCCCTTATCCTGTAACCATGTTTGTAGAATACTGGGCTGGTACGCAGGAGACCCGGGTTCGAATCCCACTGCGTCCTTGGTGTTTTTCATTTGTTTGGTTTGTTTCTTATTTCACGTGATAGTGGTTACGGACACCGGCGGCGGCGGAAAACTACGGCGCACGCAACTCTTGTTGTGGTCTGATCTCTCGCTGAAAAAAAAAATTCGGGGGGTGGGGGTGGATCCGAACCTTTTCAACTCTCCTCTAGCAAATGCCCTGATGCAGCGTCAAAGCATTTTCTTCTCTCGACGTAAAGTAGGTCTGAGATGTCGGGAGGTACCCTATAGCCATAGCATACCTACAAAGCATCTACACTACCTAAGCAAAAGAAAAAAAAATCACAGCACATGTACGAGGTGAATGATGACGGGTGGGGCGAAGCAGACGGACGGACGGACTATAATGGACGCTTCGCCCCACTCATCATCATTCACTCCGTGGATATGCCGTGACACCGTTTTCTTTCTCGTCTCTTCTTCTCTCGGTTACGCATTACGCATGACAATGTTAGACTAATACGAGCTTCGCCCCTAAAACAATCGTATCCAGCGCTTATCTTTCTCGGTTTCTAAGCACCCGCAGTTCGCTTTCTTGCGTTCTTATGCCCGCGCACATCTGTGAGGGAATATATTTTGGAAAATTATCAATTTGCAAAGTTGTAAAGGCGTCTAAAATTAAAAGCTACGCACGCTCGTGCAACTTAATATAGGTCTCCTGTATATATGGGTCACTCCTCCATGTTTATGAAAGGATTCCCTCGATGAAAACACCAAAGGTAACACAAACGGTACTTGCAGGAAGCTTGTATGCGACCGCGGCTTTGTGATACCGGAGCCCTTCAATGATTTTGAAGGACTTTGGTAATACCGACAGCGACAGGCGTGCGTGATTACAAAAGACAACATGCTTGGCGCAATGGATAAAAAAAAATGAAGCAATGACACGCTTTTCCCGATGGCCCGTATTTGGCCACGGCTTCCCGGGAGCAGAAATGGGAAGTAAGCAGCTGTTGGAAAGCATCACCACGGTTCTTCGACCGCCATTGCCAAAAACCTCTCTGCCAATTGAACAATGATTGGTCTGACTAAGTAACGTTACAGGGCAGACTGCGCAACCCCCCCCCCCTATACGTGACAAGGAGCCCCCCCCCCCCCCTCGTGCGCACGTACGCGCCTATGCTGAAGCACCGCTCACACGCTCACAATTCACGCAATATATAGAAATCTTAATGCTGGCAGGTCCGTCGCACTAAAAGTAGTGCCGCGGTAGTGTAGTGGCTATGGTACTCGGCTGCTGACACGAAGGTTGCGGGTTCGATTCCACGGCGATCGCATATAAATGCAGGTGAAATTAGAGCCGTGCGCATACTGTGCGATATCAGAAGAACACCGGATAGTCGAAATTTTCGGAGCCCTCCACAACTGCGCGCCTTGATTTTGGCACGCAAACACCCAGATGCTACTATATTGTAAATTCACAAATAAAGAGTTTGGTGAATTTCGTTCCTGATTTTTGCCCCAGCGCAAATCTCTCAAGGTTGGCGAGCAGGTCGGGACGGTGGACGAAAACGCGTTGAATCGGATGATGCGCGACTCGAGTGTCGGTGTCCCCGCTGAACATCTAGAACGGGAGGGAGAAGATCAGGGACAACCGGCCGCCGACGGACAGGAAGACGATGGACCGTACCATCCCATGGAAGGCGGACGGCTGCCGCTCGATGAGGAGGCGAACGTGGAGGCAGAGATGTGGAAGTTCGCCGAGAGCACGGTTCCCCTGTTCCCGGAGTCCGCAGTAGCCGTACTGTTTCTGCTGGCCTGCCTCGTATGGGTGGCTGTGGTGCTGTTCGCCGGGAGCGCGCACCACAGCTGGCTCAACACCACCACCGTCCACGAAGCCAAAACGGGACGCCCCGAGGGCAGGTAAGCGCCCAGTGTTCTCTCTAAGGCGGGTAAGGTTGCACAGGATACCCACATTTTAAATGGGAGGAGTCTGAATCTCTATCACCCACGTTGCACCACATGCCGGGCGCTCAGGGTGGATTTTTTAAAAACTTTTTGAGGAGCTGACCCAAGCGCCCTTGTCCTTATCGACAATCCTTACAATTCTACCAAGTGTAAGGATTCTCGTGAGAGGTCGCTCTTCGGGACATCGGATATATATAAGACGACCGAGCCTGATGCCGACCAAGGGGCTCGGGGACTTTTAGGGGCCCAATCGCGTTAATTTGGATTGTTTTTGAAAAGTTCGATCCATCCATAATAGGATAAAAATTAATTAATTGATTGGCCTTTGGTTCCCGCTTTAGTGCATAGCGCAAAACAACAACGGACACGACAAGGCACATACGGACTTAGCGCTGCGTGGTGTCCGTGTGCGCCTTCTCGCGTGTCGTTTCGAGCTACACATCAAAGCTTTTCAAATGAGTCACGAACAAGCCCACGCTGCAACTCTTGTCAATCCGGCTTTGCGGGGTTTAAATGCGGGAAGTTTATTGATATGCAACATCAGGGTCCTCTTTTTTTTTTACGCGCGAGACCCAACACAATCACAATTTTACCATCTTTTTTTTTATTTTCCACTGCGCAGCGCAGTATAATAGGCGGCAAGCACTGTGGTATACTATACTCGCAGACAAGCGAAAAAGCTCTTCACGTTTTGTGAGAGTTTAACGAAGAAACGGAGAAGCATTGCATATTACACGAAAAGGGGTTCGATGAGGTACTTAGGAATACTTGGTGTTTTTTTCTTTTTCCTGACCAAATTCTGCTGCGACGCGCCTCTTCTCAAAACTCGTCGCGGGCGCTTCCCGTTCTGGCGCAATCCCGATGGCACTTTTCCTGCGCGGCCGAAGCGCCCAGTTTCGCTATCGCCTGGATTGGGGCCTCGCAACTCAGTGATTATTATCTCAAACTACGCCTGTTTCTTAAGATTAAAAAAAAATGGTATGTCATAAAGGGTACGTCCGACAACTTTTCTGTAAAGACCACTGCCCTAAAGTCAATAATTAAGAAGGCAATGTGTTTCAGCACAACTTTATGTTCTGCAAAGATTTTCCACCTCGACGTAGAGTTCGTTTGTGAAGACAACACTATAAGCCTGATGTGGTCTCGTTCTTATAAAAAAAAACCTATGTTGTCAAAAACACAACAAAAACACATACACATGGAAAACATACATAGGGGGGGGGGGTGCGTCCATCTACGCCGCTTCTACAGGCTTCACCAATGCATGCTACGGTGTACGACAGTTTTATAACGCAGTAATCTTGTCTGTTCACTCGGGAACTAACGGCATGCCATGTGTACGTTTATTTTGCCACAGCCCGCCAACGTCGCCACCGAATGAGCCGCCCACTGCGCGTAAGTTCTTGGAAGTTACCCACGTTGACTACGAAAGTTGGTGGATATATAGAGAAACCGCAGATGGAAATTCGCTGCATGTGCTACAGTATTGACCATGCGAACAAGCTCTGCAGTTGGCGATAATTGGCCATAAAAGTGACATACTATCACTATGGGTGTACCTGATTTCAACGCTCTTTTGAACACAGAAGCGGCCGTAACAGAAAGGCAACAGACCGGTGCATTGATCTTGGTATTTAAATGGTATTTAAATTCGAATGCGGGGGTGAAACGTACAAGTTTCGCACTGACCTTCATGCAATATGGGAAAAGAAAAAAGCTCTGCAATAAGAAAACCTAACGATTTCTTTACAACTTCGTAAATATATCTGACATCTTGTTTATGTATACGTAGAACTTATGGATATCGTTTGGGACATCCATAGGGCTCTATGTATGGCACGACAGACGACAAGATGGAATAACAGGTGACAAATTCCTGAAATACTTTTATCCCAGATGCGTATTATTATTTTTATAATAATAATAATAATAATAATAATAATAATAATAATAATAATAATAATAATAATAATAATAATAATAATAATAATAATAATAATAATAATAATAATAATAATAATAATAATAATAATAATAATAATAATAATAATAATAATAATAATAATTATTATTATTATTATTATTATTATTATTATTATTATTATTATTATTATTATTAGTATTATTATTATTATTATTATTATTATTATTATTATTATTATTATTATTATTATTATTATTATTATTATTATTATTATTATTATTATTATTATAGTAGAACATCTTTCATACGTTTCTGAAAGAAAGGAGACACGTGGAAAAAAACGTACAATCCTAATTCGCAATACCATCCCAAAGTTTCGCTTGTAACGGTATTGTGCACGTTAAGCATCAGGAATCACTATTGATCCGCGTAGATATCTACGTAAACTCTCAATCTCAAGAAGGTTCCAGGGAAGGGCGGTGATTCTCCCCCTCCTAGAAGCGTTCATCTGCACTGATGTGGACAGGCTGAATGTGTTTTAGTTCAGGCACCGACGACCGCGTCTTCAGCAGGTCCGCCCACGGCGTCTCCATCGAGCGACTGGCTGGTGTGCGACTCGGCGCTGTGCCAGCGCGAGGCCCGCCGACTGTCGACGCTCCTGGAAGGCGAGCCGTGCCGCAACTTCTACGACTACGCCTGCCAGCGGTTGGACGAAACGCCGCCGCTGCCGAAGCGAGGCACCGCCTCGTCTACGGACACGCGACTCGCCGACGAGCTGGACGACGCGCTGGTCGGGTACGTGCGCGACGCCACGCACAGCGACGTTGCGCCAGCGCGCCAGCTGCTGCAAGCCTGCGGCACCGGCTCGGCGCGGGACCTGGCCGACTTCGTGGCCACCTATGTGCAGCCGGTAAGTGCTGCAGTGGTCGCATGTGCGTATAATGACGGGGCAAAAGCAGCGGCAGGAGTATCGATCGTCTCCAGTGGATATATTCGTCACTGAACATTCTATACACTGCTTTACGAAGGGGTTTCAGTGCCACCATGTTGAGCTCTTCACTTTTGTGTTTTGTATGAGCCAACCGTAACACCGCTCGTTTAGTTCTATAAGAACTAAACGAGTGGTGTTACGGTTTTCTCATACAAATAAAAACTTTTCAGTTGGTGCATACAATGTTTCGTGACCTTATTCATTTTTCATCTCGATTCATATACAAAAACAAGTCAACTATTACAGCCCAAGATGACGGCATACCCATGCCTTAAATAGTTATATAGGGAATAGTGTATATATATATATATATATATATATATATATATATATATATATATATATACATATATATATATAACCGCAATGAACTCGACTTAGAATTGTGTACAACGTCTTTTGAAGTGCCATACACAGCAGAAACGCCCTGAGCGATAGCGCTGGCAGCAGTAACGTCGCCGTAGTGCACGCACCACGCATATCTTGTCCGTTGCGCTGTTGAGCAACATTGAGCCGATTCAATAGCGCAACGCCAGAACCACGTATCCAATAATAATAATGGGGCTTTATGTCCCAAAACCACGATATGATGACGAGAGACGCAGTAGTGGAGAGCTCCGGAAATATTGACCACCTGGTCAATTCTTGAACGTGCACTGACATCGCACAGTACTCGAGCCCACGACCTTTGGGGCAGCAGTCGAGCACCGTAGCCACTGTTCCACCGGGGCGGACAGCACTACGTATGCAGCGCGGCGGGTCGAGACGGAAGGGTTTCCACCCAAACGTTTTCTCTACTTTCTTATCTTTAAATCAAACCAACCACAGATGCGTACGCCCTGCGCAGTCATGGCCGGCCAGTGACGCGACGAGCGACGTCGCTGTGTGGGAGGCCGCCGGACGCCTGCTTCGCGAACTGAACGTGGCGGCGCTGGTGTCCGTGGTGCCTGTCGTCAAGAGCCCGACAGCGGTTGCCCTGGGTCCCGCGCAGCTGCTGCTCATGCCAGGAGACGACGCCTCGCAAGCGCAGCTGCTCTCCGACGCCGTGCGCGCCACGGTCACGTTCGTGTCAACCGCGGCTGACGCGCGCACGGTCGCTGAAGACGTCGTCAAAATCCTCTCCGACCTCTCCAAGGTGCGAGCAGTCGTGTGCAAGCAGCCGAACTACCAGAAGCAGTGCTAGCAAGGGAGATGAGGGGTGGGCTGTAGGAATTCCTCACACGAGACGTATGCATGAAATTAGCGCGAAAATGGGCGAACGACAAGGCGATGAAACTTACAGGACGCGTTTGGCGCTGCGTCTTGCCAGTTTGTTGGCCTCAAACTTTTTTTGCGCTTGTTTATCTGTCTAAAGACTGGTGTTTGTAACAATATTTAAGATCAGTGCCAGCAACCATGCCGATATAAGCGCCCGCCACACCTGGCTTCTCCGCAATAACAGTTATTTTGCGGCGAAGCCAGCTTTGTATTGTCTCACGAGCGCTGTAACGATATAACTTGCTACTGTTTTTATATCACCAGTGTCGCACGAAATAGGGTGCTTGCGTAAGCTTTGTACACTTTGCGTTTAGACAATTTAGCGTTTATATCACATTACTTGATCTAAGCGTATAGCTGCAAGGGGAGGGGGCCATTTAATCTCGATCGCAAAGGTGAGTTCAGCATTCACCGATCTGGTTAGTGCGTGACGTCAGCGTCTTCTGCCTTTCTATACAACCACCGACCACCTTCGGTCCTCTGTTGCATAATGCAGAAGCCTCAACGGTCTCGTTGCGTGGCCCCCTGAATGGAGCACGACAGGCGAATGAAGTGTTACAAAATCCGGCGTGCCATACGCCACTAGTGACTTTATCTCGTACGTCGGATATATTCAAAAGTTGTGACGTGACCAGTTCATCGCGCTGCCAAATTTGGAGGGCCGAACCCTGAAAAGATACCCCATGAGGTGCAAAAGGCTTCTGGACGGAAAAGGGGGTGAGTGACAGTGCAATCGACGGACTGATAAAGTTAAGGTGATTCAATACGTACAAGTCTACCTATACGTACAATTGTTGGGCGAGGTGGTTTATGCCGTTATGATTACATATCTCACACTGGTCGTTATGCCATGCAAGATGACTGGTATATTATAAAAAAGTGTGAAGCAGGTTTTTGCCTTCAAGTGTTACAAAGAGTCTAAAGTACTGTCGGGGTATTCACGCGAGCAGCTCTTCGGCGAACGATTGCCTTTCTTGGTTTTCGTTCACGTAGATCCAGGACGCAGCCATGTCGGCGCCCGGGCTCCTTTACGATACCCTGCCGCTGTCCAATCTGAGCGCAGGCGTAGCCGCACTGGTGCGCAGTGCGACCTCATCCTCGGCCGTCGCACCTTCTTCTGTGCTGGTGTTACCGGGAGTCGACTTGAAGTCGCTGTCGAAGCTGGTGTCCTCTGACGCGCTGCGGGTGCTGCACTACGTAGGCTTCCGAGCAGCCCTGTGGGCGGCACCGTTCGTGGCGACGCCTCCTGACAAACTCATCACGGCGCACATGCTCACTCGTCGGCCTCCGATTGCCGACAGGTGCGTACACCTCCGCTGTTTGAATTATTGCAAGTTGAAAGCACCTATCTTTCAGAAAAACGATACATAACCCTAAATATTCATTGACGTCTGTTTTTGCTCGTACCACTGCCTAAAGAAATAGCTTTTTCTACAGGAATATCGCTGGTTGGAAATCCTTGCCAACAAGTGCACGTCTTTTAGTCCGAGCTCGGCTATTAAGAAATTTAAAACTGTTCTTGTACTATAGTTTGTGAGGGTGCTATCCCAAGGTCGTTTGCGCCTCATGGTCCGCGCGTCTCGAAGATAAGCCACATTTAGACTTAACTATCGTAAACTAGAATAGGGTTAACATCCGCCGAGCGTAAGGTGGGTGTTGGCCTAGGTTAGGGTTAGCGGTGGCTCGAGCAACGCCGCCACGCGGCGGTGGCGGAGAGGCTATGCCGGCGCACGGTTAGGCAGCGCGCGAGGATGGACGTTTTCTTGCAGAGGATCCGCGGGTCGTTTCCCGCGGATGCGTCCCTCGTGGTGAGTCGACCGTCGGGGACGCCGTATTCACCGTAAACCTTGTGTTTGTTTTGTTGTTTTCTAGAGTGTAACTTGTATTGAAATACTGCATAAGGTTGTTGAGTGACGCGTCCCATTCTGCCGACTATATGGTCGTTGTATAAGCAAGTTAATAAGGGTGCACATGTTTGCCCGACCACGTCTGCTGTCTCCTTGTGTTCCGAGATAGCACGGCGCGCCCCATTTCGAGACCCCACAAGCCTCTCTATATGATGGCGATCGTGTTGGCAGAGTCCGAGTGAATTATTGTTATCATGTGAGGCCACACGATTACGCTACATATTTAGGAGATATAGGATGATGACGCCGTTCTTTCTCCACACGCGCCCACACACCAGCCTTTCTCTTTATTACATCTTGTAACATTTCGTTGTGGCTGTTCTTTTGCTTATTGTAGCTCCTCTTGCGATTGCAATATGCCATTTATCTTACAAGCGCACGTAACTCGCCAAAAAGAGTTTCTTGAAGAAAGCTTTTCCACAACACAATTTCTGTGAAGAAGCATACTTTTGATCTTAATTTTCTCAAGGAAAAGCATACTGTACTCTAGCAAGCACTGACTGAATGGGCTTGCATGTAATCAGCAGCCTTTCACTCCTTGAAAGCATGTCCACCACGACGCCACGCTTTTGCCGCGAGTCACTTGGCGAATGCACGTGCAGGCAACGCGCGTGCAGCCGCGCCGTGGGCCACGCTGTTCCGCTGGTGTACCTGCAGGCGATGCGCGGAGCCCTGGGTACGCTACATGTGGCCCGCATGTGGACCGACCAGCTGGAGGACCGCTTCCTGCGAAGCCTGCCGCGGCTGCTGCCGCAGCCAGGACCCGACGCGCACCTGGTAGCCAACAGCGTGCGACACACTCCGCTTGCGCGGTTTTATCCCGCGCGACTGGCGGACGCCAATAGCTGGAACGCTTACTTGCTCGCGCTGGCCGCCTCTATGGCCAACACCACGGGCCAACGGAACAGCACGCTGCTCAAGGTCCGCATGGCGGCCGCAGCCGCCGATCGGTGTGTGTGCTGGAAGACGCATCAGTTCGCTTCACAGCGTTGCGACCGCAGTCTGACGCTACGAAACTCACCCCTTCGTCTTATCTTTATAGAGGGCTTTGGCCGTATCGAAATGCGCAAGCGCGAAATGCTCTCTGATTTAGTGTTATTGCGTGGTTATTGTGTACACAGTGTATGTACGGATAAAACATGGTTTCGGACGTCCGTTTCAAAGTGAATATGGCATTGCTGTGAGGAGGATTTACTTCGTTCGCAGCAAATAGCTTCGCATACCTAAATTCGACGAGCGTATATTGTGAAAACCAAGCGGAGTCTCCGAGATCGCCTTCCATTCCTAACGAGGCCTAACAAAACAATGGCTGTTCATAATTGCGCAACATATAAATTTGCACCTTTAGTGCTAATGCTAAACGCAGGCAGTCTGATATCATTCGAAGGTATACGTGTAACCATAGGACGTGCGCAGGATTCCCATTCGGGAATTGGGGGTATGAAGTCGAAAGGTCGAAAGTATGCATTTTGCACCCCTCTTAGGTGCACTAAAGGTGGCCGCCACCCACTCTGCCCCCATTCTTGCGTACGCCTATGAACGCAACAATGCACGTGCATGTGACGGCAAAGCACCTTTGAGCGCTGTCGGTTGCGACGCTCGTGTCGCCGGTAGCATGCTGCCGCTTTCTGACTCGGCGCGTCTATGTGCACGCTGGATGGCGTTCGTACATGCAGTTCAGGCGGATGGGCTTTCGACATGCGGCCGACGTGGCTACCCGGGGGAGCCCTGCGGCTGCCGCCCGGGCTGTTCGGTTCCGTCGTTCCACTCAACAACTCGCTGCGCACTCATCAAGTGGCAAGAGTGACAGTGCGCTTGTACAGCGCCCTGGCTGCGCTACTCAGGTACACACAACTGCGTGCATCAACGCTCGGTAGGCAAAATGAAGACGCTGTATGTCCTGTAAGTGTGCACATGCATGTGTACCTCGGATTTCATGGCGCGCGCACACAGGGACATTCCGGGCGTGTTCGATTCACCGGTGCGCGAGTCTGAGCAGACGAATCTCCGCAGCGTGGCCGAATGCCTTCGAAACGACTTGGACACCATGCCGCCGGCGCTCAAGAGCGGCTTTCCGCCAGCCAAGGATCAGCCCTGGGCCCTCTTTGACCAGGCGGTCGGCTTAGCCTTGGCGCACGATAACCTCGTGGTACGTACAAGATCGAGGTGCCAGCGTGCATTAAAAATGGTGTTGCAGGGTGTCATTGCTTACTGCCTCACGAACAGATCGCCGCAAAGAACTTGAAAGTGATACGTTCGGAATCCTCTTTTTCCACGATGCTCCAGCGCATGCGCCACTTCCCCTATAGGACAAGTCACGAAACGTTTGTTCATCTCGGAGGCATCTACCAAAACGGCAGGGAAATGAATGAGGCGCATTAAAATGATGTGTCCGTGCTTTGAACACCCTCTCTTCGTACCAACGATCGAGGGCGCTGAAAGCTAACTCAAAGTTAAGTAAATACATATGCTACCTTTACGTAGGGAGCATATACAGTTACTGTAACTCAAAGGGGCGATGAAAACGGGACAAGAAGCGCGGCTTACGTGGTTCGACCGGGAGCGAATGCGCTGATATACGTACATACGCAGCTCACGATGCTCAAATCAAGACAGTGGCCGCGGTCATTTGGGTTATTGACACCATTTGTAGAGAAAAGAGAGGGCAATTTGTAGCTTTCTTTCAGAATTGTAAATTCCAGGCCGCGTGTTTGGCTTACATATTCTCGGTACCCTCGACTATCGGTTAGAGCACTCGCTTTCGCCGCCGAGCACCGACCAATTCTTCTTTCTTTTTTTTTTTTGATGTCGAGAGAGGCAGACACGTTTGCTTCTAGATATGTATTTGTGAGGGGGTAAGCAGTACGGCGCCTGTGGCTAGAGACATCGCTGTTTCGCCAGCAGCGACCTAACTGAACATACATCCTTTTAAAAGGATGCGTGCAATTTTATTTGGCAGTAAGCGACGGGTTTTGCTGCAGGATTTGCTGGACACTCGGCGCATCTGGGGCAAGGACCTGCGGCTGAAGGGCCTCGAGAATCTCTCCTCGGACCAGCTGTTCTTTGTGTACTACGCGATGGACAACTGCCAGCGGTCGGATGCGCAGGCGCAGCGCCGACTGCCGTGGCCGCTCGGCGGGCAGGAGCGCGTCAACGGGCCGCTACGCCATTGGGCCCCGTTCGCCGAACACTTCGGCTGCCGCGTCGGGCAGCCCATGGTGCCGCCCAAGCGGTGCTCGCTGCTAGAAGCCTCCTAGAGCTCCGTTGCACGCCGTCTCACATACGACGATTGCGATAGTCTGTGTTGATCAATAGTATCACTGCTCCCGTCATTCCTTGAAGCGGCCATTGCTGGCTGCACTATTTAGTGCGGTCTACAGATATCATCTAAAGAAATTATTCAACAACGAATATCATGGAACAGAGATGTCATCATCATTATAGACTTGACTGTGTCCCTTCGTATACGTCGTGTTTCATCCAGACAACTCTGCACGAACGGAAATAATTTAAATATGCATTGAATAACTGTACGATTCGATTCAGAAGTATGGGTACCTGCATTACCCATACTTCACGATTATTCTTTAACATTCGATGTAAACACGTATTCTAAAGTATATAAAACGCGATTTGAATGATTTGTTCAGCAAACGTGCTCTTTAATCTATCGTGCAACCAATTCACGTCTTGGTGGACAGTTTGGTGACAAAGTTGGATAAAAAATGTAAGGAACTGGCTTAAACTAAACACTTATGATTGCGTGCGATGCTAGATTATTTGATGGGAATAAATATCTCAAGGAACACTACTGCACTGGCAAAAAAACTAAAAATAAAAATTGAGAAGGCATTCCACTCTGAAGGAGGATCACCAGCTGCCGCCACAATAACCTTTAAAAGGGTCGAAGCTGGACTATTCTGAAGCCTAATTTGGTCACGTCTAGGTGGTTGCTACGCTTTATCTAGGTGATGCTAGGCTGTTTCTAAGTTGCTTCTCAGTGCAGTGCGGTTTGAGTTGAGTCGCAGTCACCAAACTAATGTACTCTGCAGACCAACTCATGCTGGAACCAAGCGTTCACACCCCTCGTAGATCTAGGGGCACATTTGCGTATGTAATAATTGCGGAGTTTAATGTCCCAAAACAACCGTGCAACTGAGGTTCTTCATTGTTTGCATATGGATTCCATCGCTTCAGGGTCTTCTAGCAGTTTTCATTACCTTTCGCATTCCCCAGTATTCCATCGCACGTACTGCTGAAGCGCTTCGTAAAGATGCCTCAGCGAAGCAGAGGTGTACGCTCACAGTGATCACTGGGTTAGAGAGACAATAGGAAAGAATGACTTGTTCTAAATTGATAAACTGCACTCTGAGAACTTAGTGAAGAAAATCAAGGGTAAAGTTTCACATTCAAATTTCGCGCCATAATCTCTGCACGAGACGTGAGAAATTCTACGAGGTATTTTTCGCATTTTCAAGACATAATCTCGAAACTTTCCACCACTTCGTATGCTTAGTTTATGGCACCCACAGATTACAATATACTTCACTTTCACCCATGAGAGGCCACTTAGAATCCAGTACTATAGTGTTTTAGAACCAGTACTTCAAGAATTGATTACGTCACAGTGCTTGGTGGAGTCGTCTCAAGGTGGCGTCTCCACCAGCAGTTTCTTTGAGCAAGTTTTTTCGCTTACCAAGTGTCGTCGTGGTGTCGTGCCACGGTAGAGTAGTGTTTTCGGGATACTGAAATTGTGCTTTACTGATACGCGAAAAAGCGTTTAGTTTTTTAGTGTTCCTTTAACGACGACAGTTTACTAAAGCTTTTGCTCGGCTCAATTGAAATTTGCCAAAGGTCCTGTCAGTAACTCCTCAAGATCTATTAAAGTTTAGCATGTCTTGTCACCTCCCTCATTGTTAGTGAACCAGCAGTGAATAACGGGATCGGTAAAATTTCTGTGTCACATATCCCTTCATGATGATGGTAGTTTTTGTACACATGGAAAGTTTTCACGGCTTTAGCCCCGCCACATCCAAAACTCACAAGAGACGAAGGGACCGACTATAGGCGTCTTCAAAGCAACACGTTCACACACGGCGTACTATTGCACCATATGAGGCCAACGTTGCACAGCTACATCTGCCCTCACTGCAATGTGGCAGACACTCTGGCGCCCCTCCTACTGCAGTGCAAAGTAAGCGTCCCAAGACTACGAGCAGCAGCACCAGATGCGGACCAAGACCTCCTCAGCGAAGCGTGGGAGGCTGCGATCTCCCAGCCGGACCGGGTCGAGCAGCGTCAACTAGTCGCTCGAGCCCGGCGGGCTGTCCAAGCCAGAGGGTTCCTGGAATAAGGGACCCTCCCACCTTCACTCACAAGCTTAATTCAATAAATGCTTTCTCTCTCTCTCTCTTTAGCCTCTACTTAGAGAATACGTTGGTGGTTTGCTCAAGCATTTGTTTTGTTCCAACCCACTACGAGTAATTGACCGTGAAACCAATTGATTGATATGCGGGGTTCGACGTCCCAAAAGCACCATATGATTACTAGAGACGCCGTAGTTCAGGGCTCCGGCATTTTCGACCACTTGGGGTTCTTTAACGCGCACCGAAATCTGAACAACGACTACCTTAGCCACTAGACCTCCACGACGGGGCGACCGTGAAACTGGCTACTAATACAGGGAAGTCTTACCGAATCCCGCGCTTTTTGTGCGAATACATCAAAGCAGATGACATGTACACTGCCGTCTACTGCTCCTGAAATGTGGCAATCAGTCATCTATGTTGAAGCAGGCAAAGAAAGTTTTTACTCAAACCGCCTGTCCAGCGGGCCCGCGAGGTTGCTGGCAGGATCGGCTTGCCGGTTCCTACGTGGGACTGAGCCGGCTGCGTGACCCAGTCACGTTCCGCAGGACCAAAATAGTCATTTTCCTCCCTTCCTTCAATGCTGCTGAAGGTTGGATGCGATTTTAGGGCCCAAGCAGTTTGTACAGACGGTAAAAAAAAAAACGGCAATGCATTACAAGCAATTGATTACTTGTAATCGGCTATATTTTTTGTTAATTTTGCAAATAATTACTGTTTCAAAACTAATGTTACCAGTAATTCAGTAACTAAGATATTTTTTGATTGATTACAGGCAAATACTTTCTTTTTTGTTACAAAATCAAGTTGCAGCCAGTTTTCTATGGCAGTTCTCAACCTACAAAATATGGGAACGCTCCTTATGTACCCATCGTCCTGCAAGACAAGATCCCCACAGTTTCGTTGTCACATTTTTTTTGCTTTACCTGCAATGCCTTAGTCGAGCACCAGCAACAAATAGCGTGACTTTTCATATAGGACATGAACACTAGCACCAAAGCACTTCACAAGGACGAGCTGGTGCGCAACGGGCAAGGTGTTTCTACTTTATATGTTACCACCCTTCCTTCCAGCACATGCATCGAGAGAGTGTTAAGTGTAGCAGCTCCCCTCTTAAAGAAAAAAATATAAAAGACTATGCATTGACAGCTTTAAAAAAATAACTGCCACTGAAAGTTAACATGCAACAATAGAACACAGAAGCCTCCAAGCTTTTTCTCTACCATGTAAGACCAATAGTTCGTTGCAGTTTAAGTAAACTTGTGTTCCGTTAGGTCTACAAACTTTCAAAGGCAAGTAACTTAAAAGTACTCGATTACATTTCTACAATTCCTCAGTTACTTTTGTGGCACTGAAATAGACAACTGCAATCAATCCCTTTTTAAAGAAAGTAATTGTAAATAGTAACTTGTTTTCTGTAACGCATACAAGTCTGGCTGCAACGGGCAACACCTAATAATTATGTGTAGCTGAGTAGTATAGCAAGGGGTGGGAAAGAAAGGTGAAAAGGAAAAGACTAGCCAGGCCATGACCAGCTAGCTGCCCACCAGCTCTGTTGTGACCCAACCTGGCGCAACCTAATGCAAGCTGTGCTGGTTTTTTTCAGACAGAAGATGATGAAAAATCGGTAACGTGAAAATTTGGGCAAGTTGGTGATGCATGGTGAACTACAGCGCAACACCGAGTAGAGGAAGATCGGAAGGAGGACACAGCACCTGGTGTGTGCTTCTTCCAATCTTTGTCTCAGTGTTCAGCTGGGCTCATCACGATAATAAAAAACTTAAGCAATTATGCATTTTTCACGTGCTGATAACAAATATAAACTGTGTTAACAGCAAAGGTGCTCCAAGTGGAGTCTATGCCATCTGGACGTCTGTCCTATGTCATGTGACCAGAGAAAAAGTGAATAAAGAAATAAAATGAAATAACAATGATGGTGCTTGAAATGAGATTAAGCTGTCCTGGTGTTGTATGCACTAGCGCAAATAATGACGCTGAAAACATGTCTTGGTCTACCCTCACATACAGAGCTTTCCAACAGTTTTCTCAGCATGAAATCGACAGCGCTTTTTTTTAAGTAGGCAGCACAATTAGTTTTATAACAAATTATTAATGAAACTATCATTTAATCACACATTCATTAGGCTGGCTGTATGGATCCTACTGAAATAAATGTCGCTGAATGCCATATATACCAAGGAGTATAACAAGCATAATTTTATGGTTATAACTTTCCAAGAAGAGAAGTTAAGCTTGGAAGTTCACGCTGCCAAAAAGTTTTTTTCTCACCCGTTTTGGTAAAAATTTAAGTAAGAGTTGATTCCCTTTTGCACTCTATTTATAAACGTTCAGTCCTTCAGCAAAACAAAAGTAATCAGAACAGTGTGCCAAAGCTGGAATAAGCTTGTCAGAAAACTAAGCATATAATTGATAATAATAATATTAATAATAATAATAATATATAGAAAAATAAATAGAGAAAACTGAGAAAATAGAACTTGATTGGTAACTGATGTTACATAATATGCAGAATCTAAACTTAAAATTTTTGAAAAATCGATTTCTTCAATAGCTGGGTTAACCGAATGAAATTTGCTACATTTATTCAGTTTGTTAGTATTTAAAATCCCCAGGAAGATTTTCATTATCTGCATTAAAATAAAAGGTTTACAATTTATGAGAACATACTTATTATTATAGGGCTTATTCACAATTTTGCTTTGTCAAATATAAAAACATCTGGCAAGACTGCCAGAGAGTAGGTCTAGCTGATGATGCTAATTTGATTGTTTTCATTGAAATTTGGAAGCAAAATAAGCAGATACAAATATGAGCAAATTTTTTTAATGATTTACTTTACAATTATCGAGAATTAGTTTGGTAAACATTACAAGAAAACAAGTAGCATCACCGGCTACACCAGCTTTTGGCAATTTTGTTGCATAGCTTTTTGTGTTTGACAAAGAACAAGTGCCAAGAATTCCCATGAAAGTTATATACATGCTAGAATATGTTGTAGAAATTGCACATATTTTGTTCTAATGCACCTATTAAAAATGTAGTTCGAGATTTTCGTATTTGCAGAAAAAACTAATTAAGAATATTAAATTTTATCCTATTCACCGAACTATTATGCTTAGAGACCTACATCGTAAAACGTTTCAAAACCTACATCTCCCCTTATGTTATTTACTACTTGTAATGCAAGGAGCTAACTTGCAATGTTGGTCCATTACTGTAGCACCATGTGGTCTTTATCAGACTCTCTTGACATACAATTTGCCATACTTGCCGCTGAGAGCTTTGAGCACCGCAATTGAGTACGACTCCCACATGGACATTTCCGTCCATACTTAGTACCAGAAATGAAGTGGTGTGCAAGGTGTAGATTGCATTCATAAGTAGATCCCTGATGTCATCATGCTTTTCAGCAAAGTAATGTACCACTTATGTGCAGAAACCTTAACTGTGCACATTAGTACACTATCAGATTACAAAACCAGATGGGTGTTTTATTGCAATTATGGACACTGCACACTTGGTAAGAGAAAAATACACAGTGGCCCGAGCTGGCATAAAAAACACCCCAAATTATTCACTATCTGAATAGTTTTCATGGCAGCAAAATATCAACCAACTAGTGCCATTATTCCGGAGTAAAAATGAGTTAACAATTGTCAAGAACATGTCGTGGCATATTTGTGAAACAAATAAACCACGATTTTCAGTGATAGAATTTATCATGTTTCACAATTTAAGTAGGAATTGGAATTATAAAATGCCACAAAATCGTAAGAAAGCTGGCATGCTACACCATTTTATGAGAAGCCCGATACTGTGCCACAGAGGCATTCGCTGTATATAGTCCATTATTTAGTGTCACCATGGTGGAAATTGCGTGGGCTTTTCCCCTTATTTCTGCCATTATCATGTCCCAACATGCCTCCCCTCCTTCACGGCTTGTTCATGCTGGGGGAGGGGGAGTGACGTTAAACCCTCTCACTCGGATATAAACTGTGGTGCTGTCCTCAAGTATTTTGGGACGTCTCGCACGCGCGCTACAGGAGTCACTTGGAAACATCTCTGGTCAACGAAGGGTGCGCAAGCCTCGTTTGAACTCGCCAACGGTGCCTTGTGCCCGTGGCGAACGCTTGCCTTTCGTTGCCCCTTCCGAACGCTAGGCCGAAGCGCGGTATGATGTGTGCGCGCGTGGTCGACCATTACCTATCAAAGCCGACGCGAGCGGAGTCTGCCCTCACTCAAGCAATCGGGCCCTGCTGTCCCTAATCGTGAGAGAGCAGACAGCATAGTCGCGAGGACCTGTTTCCCTCGGCAGCGTGTCACCGTGAACCCTTCTGCACAAGGAGACGTGCTTGCGGCACTCTTGGTGTTGTACTTTTGGCCCGTGGTGTGGATAAGACTCGTTTGCTCTCCCGCGGCCTTTTTCACCAGGCGCTATACTGCGTTTGTTGGTGTTGCGACTTTTGTTCGAGAGCATTGCTGTGTACTAGCCGCGCTGTGCTTGGCACCTTGGCTGTTCGAATGCGCATGTGCAGCGGCGTTAGTCACGCAAGACGATGGTGAACGCGGGCCTGTTGCTCGCCAAGACCCACACAAGTGGCTGCACTCCTTTGACACACGTGTGCACTAAACCGTACTTCGCGCTTGAAATTGCAGTCGTTACGGTGTAATGGCATTTGAAGTTTAATCTGCGCATATTACGCATGTGGTAAAAAGTTCACACTGACCTGCGAGAAGTCGTGGCATCGCTCATTGTGTGGTGGCACGTTTGAGTGCTTTAGTATGCGAGCAGAGTTCTGTGACCTTCCAACACGGTACATGAGGCCGTTGACTGATTTTGCTATAATTCGGCAACCACAGTTAGTGAACAGTGCTACTTACATGTCCTATCACTCTCCGCCAATTTTAGAGTGCTCATCTATCACCGTTTCGGACTACACCTCCTTGCAAATTGACTAGTTAAAAAAAATGCTCCATGTCACTTTCTGTATTACATATCAGAACGAGACATTGACTGGGTAGCCAACAATTGACCCGGTTAACCCCTCTCCTCCTTGACTGGCAATGCAAGCTAGAAAAAAGGATCTCACCGGTTCTAGTGAATAAACTCCACATTGGCAGTCCTTTGTTAAAAAGAAATCTTGCAATTATGCATGCATGTTGCTGGTACAGTGCTTCTTTTACAATACAAATTATGAGTACATTCATATGGGCTTTCCCTTTAGGTTTAGTACCTTTCAATTTTCTAAACAAATGTGACCCTTCTGTCTAATATAATACAGGGCTGGTACACTACTTTCATTAGAATATGGCGTCTTGATCATTCTGAATTTATGCAATTTTCACGGGGTCCAGATGAACCATTGCGCTGCGTACCACAGTGCCATGGTTCAGCACTCTGCAAGAACGTGCTGTTGCGAATCGTCAAGTGAACCAAGTTTTAGAATATACGAGGGTCACACTATTAAATACAGAGAAATCTCATTATTTCGCACATGCTTAATTAAAACTTCCGGTTAATTCGAACTCACGACGAGGTCCCATCATAGCTATGTGTATTCCAATGGGGCGAAATTGCCCGGTAATTCGAACGTGCAAGCACTTGCAACGGTTAATTCAAACATACCGCGCTCCGTAAATACTCTTAGAACCCCGCCCAATCCCGCGCGGACACTTGCGACACCTCAACGCTACGCACAAAGGAAATGAAAAGGAAAGAAAAGGCTGTGGTAGAATGTTTGCTTTCTCTCAAATGCCTATCTGCGACGCGCTCGTGTCACGCTTTTCTCTTTTCCGTCCCTGCCACGTAAATATCCTTTTCTTTCCAATGCTGTGTGCGAAGAGAGAGAGGGCAAAAAGAAAGAAAAGAAAGCCGATGCTGGGTTGAATGAATGTGCGGTTGAAGGAAAAGAAAAAGGCACTATCTCCTGCAGCCCTTGCCCCTTGCGGGAGCACGGCTCTGCGCCTTGGTGGTGGTGGTGGTGGTGGGGGGGGGGGGGGGTCGGGTCTCTCACGCATCATTGCCACGCTTCCCCTTTCCCGTCCCTGCCACGTAACCCTTCTTTCAACGATGACCGCGAGAAGAGCAAAAAAAAAAAAAAAAGAGCTGCTGTGGATGGAGTGTTGTTTTTTTCTCAAATGCCGATCTGCTTCTCTCTGCCTGTAGACGCTCCTTTCCAGTCACGTGCTGGCCATGCTGCGGCTATGCAGTCGTTTTGTCATCGTTTTTAGAAAGTGTCAGCGCTGGGCATTTCCGCGCACAACTTCTTTTGCCAGAATGCTGAAGCCGAAGTAGAAATGCTTTGCAAGCTGCGTGCAAAATTGATTGACTCGCTGCAAGGAAAACGTATGCAGACGCGCATCACCGATTACTTCAATTAATAACGGATGTTCTGCGATTTGTGAATACCTAAATGTAAGTCTTCTGAAACTTCCCCCTAATGTGTTAGCTCAATGCACATGCGCCACTGCATGAAGAGCCCTCCGTTTATTTAGCTTTCATTAACTCAAACAAATTTTCGGGCCTCTGAGTTTGAATTATCAAGATTCAACTGTAATTCAATACGCTACACTCCCCATATTGAACATGTGCACCTTCAATGGCTGCACATCAGGCAAAAGTACAATCACTACATCAAAATATGCGTTGGTGAGCTTCTTTATGTGCACACATATTAAGATGCGAAACACTTACAAACATTTAGCCCGAAATGGACCGTTTGCATGCATTGACTGGAAGCAATATCCTGCACACTCCATATACTATACCGTTACACAATATACACACAGTCTCTGTAGCGTATGGTGGGATGAAATGTCAATACTCGCACATTTATGATATTCTGAACACTCACTAGACATTGACTTTCTGCATGTAGCTGCGCACATAAAAGTATTCTGTGATATGCCAAGAAGGCCAGTTTCCAGCATCACATGACTGAGATATCTAGAAGTGCAAGTGGGCAAAGTGCACAAAGTGCATTCACCCGCAATCTCTATACACGTTCACATGTTCAATTTTGCAGCTGCTGCATTCACACCGGTAAAAACTCAGTAAACAGTAGGAATAAAGGGTGCCAGATTTGTGCCACTAAAATTTGCAAGTGTGCCACTTTCTTGCAGCACGCAACATGATCTCGTCAGTCCACACAATTTGTTCGACTGCTTATGTGCTAAAAAAAGTGCAGCTTTGAATTACCACAAAAGAGAACTGCATTTCTCTGCATAGTGCACTTTTTTCCCCCTCCTTTTATGTACACATGCTGACATGCAGTAACAGCACCGGCATGCCCTCACATTCCTCCAAACAGGCACAACAGGGGGGCACCAATACATTAACCGTAGTGGTGGAAGAAAACTGCTTTGCGCAAGGCCACTGCTCTCTCTCTTTTCATGGAAAGGTCTCGACTGTGGCCACAACGTTTTACTAGCAACACCAAGAGCAGGCTCACTGCACCACACTTGAGCTGAGTGAGCAAAAGGAATGAGGCCTTTATTACAATTTGGGAGGGGGAATGCTTTAAGAGCAGGGAAGTTCTCTTACAAAAGGGGGCAAAGGAGAAGCGGGAGAGGTCTGTAATATGTACTATATATTAAAACGCGAATCTTCTGCTGTACATAAAGGAGAGGCAGATAGACAGTCACTTTGCAAAATAAAATGGCCTATCGCGTATGTACACTGGGAGACAAGGCGGGCAAGATGGGTAACCCGCCGCCTATCCTGGTGGTTCCGTCATTGCGGGCACTTCCGAGGTCGCCGCAGCTGCTGCTTGGGGTGTGGAGGTCACCGCTGCGGTGTGGCGACCCCGCTTGCCAAACAGGTTTCCCAGGAAGCCGTGCCGGGTCCCGTCGCCGACGCTGGTGGCTACTGCTGCTGCTGCGCCATCCGGATACTGGACCGTGTGGGGCGACGACTCCTGGCTCACCGAACTGGTCGCCGAGGACTGGAAGGAGACGGACTGGAGGCGGGGCCCGTTGCCAGCCGCTCTGTCTGCTGCCAGCTCACCATTCCACTGTCCAGAGAACCCGCGCTGCCTCGACGAACTGGCCGTGCCGCTGTTTCTGCAAGATTTAAACAACACTTGTACAGGCTTGCAGAGAGTGCGTTTAGTGCCTGAAACCAGGGAAAGCAGGACAGCACAGCAGATCTAAATTCCTTACGGCCCTGCAACTACAGGCCTTATGAAATACCCATTTTAAAGCCTTATTCTACAGTGCCCACGAGTTGTTGCAAAATTGCTAAATGTAAACAGAATGTAAATAGAATGCGTGGCCAAAAAAGAAAAACAGTGGCATAGCTCTTTCCAATATCTAACTAAATAACTGGATAACTTTTCATGGTCATGGCTGACAAAGTTACTGATGTTTAGAGATGCTCCTGCATTAACAGTCAAGTGGTCCATTAAAGTTTTTTTACACTAAAAATAACAACATGCACCAGATGCACAATGTGTGCTCGCTCCATGCACTATTTTGTTTTACCATGGCTGCAGACGTACTGTAGTTACTCGCATAATCCTCCCACTTTTTTTGCCAGAAAATCGATGCAAAGTTGGGGGTGCGAGAATTACGCGCGGAAAACTTTCCACGAAAACGCAGAGAGCGAAAAAGAAAACGAAGTGGCCGCAAATCAGGATTCTCACACCAGCAACTTACAGCAAGCTTTGAGAAGTACTAATTACAACTTAGCTCAACAATAAAAGCAGAGGTTCAACACAAGGCAAGATTTATTTGAGACACAAAAAGTGGAAGCAAATAGTCGAGAATTAGAATACCATACGCAAAGCTTGTGGGCGTTGCGGGCGTAGCGGTAGCGCTCGGCGCTCAACAGGGGCCCTCAAAAGGTAAGCGTAGGACGTCAGCTATTTAATAGAACCGTCCGCAGTTTCTTCTGAAGAAATAAAGTTTACCATCAATCCCAGCTTTATGCACACGGCAGGCCCAACGCGTCTTGGTGGCTTTCAGCTGCCGTCACCAATAGCGAATACAAAACTCGTAGGCTCCGAAGGGCCTATCGGCGGCCCTGTTGCCGTTGTTTAGCGCATGATTTATCACTTGCAACTTAAAGCAGCCGTGTGGCTTCAGTATCGCCCCATAACGTGCCAAGATTACCGACACAACATACAAAACACGCCGCAACGCGCACTGGCCACTTCGGCTTGGATTGGATTGAATCTCCGTGCAATAGTGCGCTTGATGCTTAAGAGATGGCGCCAGATGGTGTGCGCTATCATGGCTGAAACGAGCAGATGACATTATTGTGGCAGTTTTCGGGGGTGCGATAATTACGCGATTAAATATGGTATAGCTGTTGATGAGCGTGCTTTGTGTTAGAGAGAGCCCTCAGTAGTGAAAACACTCACGCTGGTCGTGCAGGTCGAGTAGCGAGTTGGAGAGGGCCGACCGCTTGAGGCAGGGGCTCTGGGCCAGTAAGCTGCTGTCTCCGCCGTTGCCCTCCCCCGTTGCTTCCATGTCGGCCAGACCCGAGTCTCGCTGGTCCCAAGGACTGCGCAATGCCTGCTGCTTCTCGAGTTCTCCCTCAATGCGCAGGCTCTCCATCTCATCCATCTGTGCAAAGCAATGGTTATCATATACACCACAATGCCTTTACTTGTCACTTGCACCTTATCAAAGCAATAAGTCAAGTTACACTTCCTTAGCATTAAAACAAAATATAGAGCACGAGGCCAGGCATATATGATGAAACTAGGCATTTCTTTCACGGATACGAGAAGGGGAAGGGGCACAGTCTGCCCTTAGCACATTTCCGTACTGTAAACAGTGCAGCTGTAGAACTTCTAGTTGCCGTCCCTTAAGGGAAAGTGACGTAGGAAATCACTGCTAAAGCTGTGGCTGTTGGCTGTGGTTCTGGCAGTGATGACTTAGGCTAAATAGTGAGAACCATGAAGCGGCGAATGTACGTTCCTGGCCCACCAGAGAGGGTGTCCTACCACGAACACCGGCAAAATAATGATATCTACACAACTCCAGGCAGAACCTTTGCCTTTCATCCAAAATTTAGCAGTGGTAAAAACACTCCCTCAAATGACAGCAACTGGAAGTTTTGCTGTGGCACCTTTGGGTAACGGAAACGTGCACGTAGGACGCTTAAGCCCAAAAACAGGCGGTCAACCCGCTCTGCGAAATCACTGTGAACAGAAGGCTGCTTGCCTCAAGAATGGACTCCCTCAGGTCGTCAACAAATTTGCACCGGTCGTGCTCATTGCGAGCATTCAGGGTCATCAGTGCCCTGTCGTCCACTCGCTGAGTCAGGCTGATCCCGTGTGGGTAATCTGCAGGCAAAGGGGTTAAAGCACAGCTAACCAAAACACTGAAGCCTTACTACTACTACGTGTCTTGGAGCAACGCCTTGCCACTTGCAGTCCACGACACATGCACGACAGGTGAAATGGGAGGAGGTGCCAACTGCGCAAGGCCACGCTGAAGGTTGTACTCACAGGGTGCCTCGAAAAGGGCCACGTTCATGCCACACAGAGGCAGTGACTGTCGGAAGGCATACTGGACACTGTTTTTCTTCTTGCTGAATATCTTAGTCACCTGGGCAGAGACCATCACATTCTGCACACACAGTTCACGCTACACACAGGCAGTCGGTAGGGACTAAACAGAGAACCTTGAACCAGACCACCAAAAATTATGAAGTTTATCATAGCCACTCTATTTTTGAGTAATCATTAGAGGTACTCTGCTTGCTTACACCAATGCCATAACAGCAGCGCTTGCTTACACCAATGCCATAACAGCAGCAACTTCCATTCACACACGTTCGCAAGTATGGAAAGTGCAGAGTTTTAGGACTTGCTATGACTGACAGGAAAAACACAAAGATGTCGTTTTAATGGAAACAGAAGTGCAGCATTAAGGGCTACAAAAGTGCGCAATCACACTCCACTAAGGCCTGAATGAGTCAATTTTCAGAGCAAGTTGTGCTAAAACCAATGTTTGCTTCACACTACGCGTTCATAGTGACAAGCACCGGGAAACGCCAGGCCCGTGGAATAAGTGCAGCACAGTCCATGAAAGCTGGAAGAGTGGCATATTTGGAACCTGTAGTAAAGACTCCTGGGGCTGCTAACTACCAAGGTACTAACAAATCATAATTCTTGTTCAGGTTGGTAAACACCCACTACACCATTATTTGTCATTTCGCAGAGAGGCAAGGTACCCATAACACGTTTGTTATGTGCATTAGGTTGATGCGGTAGCTGATGACAAATTATGACTGAGCTATTTGTAATGCATTGAAAGCATTTATCAATCCACTCATTATGCAATTTGCATAGTGTGACACCTTGCTACAAATTTCTCACAGTGTGAAGCTTGGTTGTTATTTTACTCTTTTACCATGCTACAGGCACTGTCCACTGACCAGAGGCCGCTGTGGTGCTCGCACTGGCCCATCCCAAGTTTGCCTACATTGGCCACTGGGAGCGCACAGAAAACAGACGCATGCACACTTCCCTACCTATCATTTTTGGCATAATATCAGAGTAGTTAGAGATACAAAATCTTCACATATAGCGAAAACTCCAAAGCAGCGAACTTGATAAGCTTCAAGCGACAGCAAAGCTTAAAGTTCTCAAAACCAGCACTTGCAATGCCTTCCAAAATCACCTGTAGCTGACACACTTTAGTATAAGCTCCAGGTTCGTGTCAAGTGCTTTTAATTATATGTTCACTAAATTGAACCACTGCTATTTATCAAGTCCAATGAACAAAACACTTTGACCTGTCAGGCACCACGAAAAGACCACACTAAAATTATGTGGAGGTAAGAAAACAATTCATATTGTATGGACTTTGATCAGTCACTAGACTGTTTTACAACATCACATATCAGAAGTTTCGGTCACCATTTTGCTTGGACTATACAAAATTCCTCATAGTTTAATCACAAGGCACCTCCATGGTTTGAATGCTCTGTGTGCCAGTCGGACACATAAATCCCACTTTTCCGCCTGCAGAAAAAATTTTTTCCCCCCATCAACTGTTGCAATTTGCACAACGTTAAGTCACTCACATCTTACATAAGTCTTCGTAATATCGAGAAAAATTCTCTTACAATGCTTCTAAAGGGGAGATGTGGTGCTACAATAGCATTAAATTTCGGTGAATTTTTCATGATAGCTTCTGAATTTTCCACTTTTTGGTGTAGATAGAACCTACCAATCAGAATGCCGGATAATTTTCTTTTTTTCTGGATTTCCTGAGAGATCATATTAGCTTCCACTCATCTCGCCTTGTTATAAATTTGCGAAATGACTTTGACTAATAAATGCACTGAAACAATCCCCTATGAATCGTCCTGCTCATCTCTCAGCACAATTGCAGATATTGATGCTCAGAAATATTTTTTAGATGTGAAACGTCTTATGGTCGAGCTAGATTCGGTCTGCGGCGTAACTACTCCTACTGCAAATGTGTGTTCCCTCCCCCTTTCTCTCCGTTAGGCATCCTTCCCCCTCCATTCCTACACTCTCCCTCTCTCGTCTCGCTACGCTAACAGCAAGTTTCTTGATTGAAAAAACCAAATGCTTGCTCTGAACAACTGTTCACCAGTCACCCCGACATATAGGCACTGGATTTTGACCACTAAGGAAGTGGAGGTGGGAGATTTATCCTGTATTTTGTTGAAAAATAAAAATTTGCAGCGAACCTGTTAACTAAAAGCAGATTATGGGTTTCTATGTAGAACCGGAGTCTTCTGTTTCTCATTGCCCATTAGTAGCGATTGACACGTTCCAGTAGGAAACACGGATCTATCACTGCATGCTCTCTGCCTCTCCAGGTTTCTCTCCTGCGCAACGTCGCGATTAGCGCCAGCGTCAACACCACTGCCAGTGTAAGCGTTAGCGCCTGCTGCTTCGCATCCACACATGGTTCTATTTAGTGCGAGATGGTGTAATTTTTTCTTCATGTCATATACCCATTGAAAAGTTAAATGCAGGCACATGTTCAGGGACAACATCTGTACTCTACAATTTTGACAGCAAAAGCAAGAATAGCCAAATGAACGAAAAAAAAAAATGTCTTGTACATGCAGTGAAGCGAGCTTTACACGAACAGACCACAGCACTATGAAGGTTCTCAAGAGGCGGAACTGCAGCTGGTGACGTTCTCCTGAAATGAGGTCGACACAACTTTTGAGAAGTGATGCTCAGTGCCACTTACTTTATCCGTTTCATTTCAAAATACCCATTTATCCAATAGTGGGATTGTGTCCTCATTAGACAGTCGAACAGTGATTTCCCAATTAAAAACAAAAAATAGTGAATCAGTGAGACATATGCAGTGATTGATAGAAATGCTTTGTTACTTTTTGGAAGATGCTTTAGAGCAGGAAAAGTACTGCTTTGGAGCAGCCATAAGTGTTTTAAGAGCAGAAAAAAAATGCTAGTTTAGAGCAGCTATTAAATTTGCCATACATTACTTGGAGTTCAGGGCATTGTCAAAGCATCTCGTAAATATTAATATTTCTTATGAAACATACTTGACAGACAACAATCAATATAAATTTAATGTAGCAAACAATGGCAGGTTGTCAAAAATGTTCTGTGAAATGAGCTACAATTTAAAATATTAGTATTTGTTGCAAAAATCCCATCAGCATTGAAAAGCCTAGTGCCAAATTTTAGAAGCAAACCAGTCCCATATAACTATTGCCGAATGAGTAGTAGATAATCGGTATCAGATAAAAGCAATCCTGCTCATTTTCACACTTCACCACATAAGCCTGCATGTCTAGCTGAGGAAAAAAAAAAAAGCCACATGAGCTATATGTTTAATATGCCAATTTTCACATACAAATGAGATTAGAGCCGATAATGCTGCACCCTAGTGGCACGCTGAGATGATACTACACAAATTCCTTCCAATTTCTTTAGGACTTATGAGTCTGTCAAACAGTAAAAGTTGGTCCTCATTCTCTTAGTGTCACTTCGGAGCAAGTTTAGAGCAATTACTAACAAAAATTACTGTTTAGAGCAGCATGGAATAGCAATTTTCTTTCGGAGCAATTCGGAACAACTAGAGAAACACTTCCGTCACTGCATAAGTGTCCCACTATTTTTTAGCAAACGAAACGACTGGCTAGCTTCTGGTTATATTTGTTGCATACTATTCTTATGTAGTTCATATCAGTACAGTCAAACCTCGTTAATACGTAGTTGGCTGGGAACGACGTTTCGGTACGCACTAAGCAACGTATGAATTAACCGTCAGTGCCACTTTAGCAGCAACTTACCAGTTGCTGCTAAAGCATAGGAAAAAGGAATAGGATCGTTCCACAATTGCATCCCTATACAGCAGCACTGCAGAGCTATACACTCAAACCTTGTTATAACGTAACGGGATATAACAAAATAATGGATATTATGAAGTAAATGAAATTCCCCTTGAAAGTTCCATTGAGAACCATGTATTTTAAACCTCGTTGTAACGAAGTAAAATTGACCAGTAAATGGATATAACGAACTAAATTAGTCTATCAAATAGTCTATTGAAAAAAAAAAAAGCGACCGTAGCGTGTTAAGTATAGTACGTATATCGTTTTCTGCGGAATTCGACGCTCGTTCGGCGTAGCTCTTTCAAAACTACCGCGCCGACCTTACAGCCACGCCACGAACCGCCGAAAGAGCCCTCCTCCTCACACAGCCAGCGGAGAGGATTGAGGAAGCGCTCAGTGGGTCACTTGACCCAAAAGCGGTTTCCCTCTCACTTATGAGAACACACGATGGGAAAGGTTCAAAAGACTTACATTTATTCACAAATCAGAAGACATCCATCATTAATTGAAGTAATCAGTGATGCGCGTCTGCACATGTTTGCCTTGCAGCGAGTCAATCAATTTCGCACGTAGTTTGCAAAGCATAGTAGGGCGTGTCTACGTTCAACGCCAACATTCTCTAAAGAAGACGGCAACGACTGCGTCTCCGCTGCTACCCTCTGCATTGAGAAAGGAGAACTCTCTGTGACAGCTTTCTTTCTTTTTTCCCCTCTCTCTCTCTATGCGCATCAAGGGTCCCTACATGCAGAGACAAAAAAGGGAGAAGCGTGGTACAGGCACGTCGCAGATCGGCATTTGAGAGAGAGGAAACAATCTACCACAGTCTTTTCTTTCCATTTCTTTTTTTTTTTCCTTCTTCACAGGCAGCGTTGAGAGGTGCCACCGCGGGATCGGGCATGGTGCTGAGAGCATTTTCAGAGTGCGGTATGTTCAAATTAACCGTCGCAAGTGCTTGTGCGTTCGAATTACAAGATTCGCCCATTGGAATACACATAGCTTTGACGGGACCACAGCGTGAGTTCGAATTAACCGGAAGTTCGAATTAAGCGTGTTTGAATTAATGAGATACGACTGTGTTTATTTTCCGTCGAACGCGTGGTCACATAGCGGTACATCGGGCCGCGAGCCGGTTTTCTTCTTTGCATGCTTATAGGTGTGCGCCCATTTGAGCATGCATTGCCACAAACTGTTATAATCGATATAACGAAATAATTGTGGCTCCCCTTCAACTTCGTTGTAATGAGGTTTGAGTGTAACTGCTTCTTAGCAGAAAGTGAGACACCAATGCACAGCTCTTAAAAATGTATGCAAGCAGCCTTTACCAACAGGAGGTCATTGAAGAGGAACACTTCACGTTGATGCACACCGGGGCGTTCTTTCTTGTGGACATCGTAGACCTCATAGAGACGGCAGTAGCACACCAGACGACGATGAGCAAGAGCCAAATTCTGCCAGAAAAGCCATACCAGAGCATGCATCAGTAGCAGCACACACAAATTCTTGTAGCTTGAATACAGAACCACAGCTTATATGGGTTGTTCTGTTGGCAAAACTGTCATGATGCTCCAAGGTGCCTAGAATCACACTATGGGTATGGAATAACTTTGAGGCAAGGTGCACAGGGGACTAATCATTAATTTTCACTACATGGGCAGTTCTAACTTTTACTGAAATTTGAGTACGCAGGTGTTTTTGCATTTGCCCACCATTGAAATCTATCAACCTGAATTGAACACACGTCCCCAAGTTAGGCTCTTTTCCGAGCTTGTCCCTTCAAAAGAAATGCTACCAGTAGAGCTTTTTTTAAGAAAGGAAACTGTTGAATTTTTTCCAGGCACACTTTAAAAGTTTATTAGCTGAAATATTTTTCTCTGATAGTATGTTACACAGACCACTATTTGCTATTTTATTTATTCTAGTTTAGTTCATATGTTTCTTTAAAAAATATCAAAATCAGAAATGTTTAGCATTTTTGCTTGTGCGAAAGATGCTATAAATGTTGATATAATTGAAGAATGTCTAATTTTTTCAGTTGCATTACTTCATTAGCTTTCCATAGACGCCACTTTATTGACTGCATGCTGCAGTCAATTAAGTGCATGACACTGAATAGTTGAATGCCCTACAGCTCAATTAGTGCTTATTCCATGAAATTTCACAAATATGCGGCAAAAGTATTGACAACAAAAACAAGCCACCAGAATGAGTTTCGAGCTTCTGCGAAAACGTAGAAATTTTTTCATCCATGTTTATGATGGTCGAAAAAACAGATGATTTGGCAAGGAATGACCCAAGCATTAGTGGTGAAGAGTTTCATCTTGTCACTGCCTGGTTTGGCACATCCGTTGCCAACTTAAACAGTTGAACAGGTTAAAGCTAATGCACAGAAACCAGGTACTCAAGTATAGTTTCTCTGTTTTAAGTGTATTGTGCCGTACGTGGTACAGAGGACTGCGGTACAGTATTTGGGGCACAATATACATTACGATGTACAGTACAGTGAAGGGTAGGATGGAGCAATTTTAGCAAGAAAACACAACCCACCGGTCGCTTTCCTACAATGGACTGCTGCACTTTGAGCACTTGGCTGACATGATCAGAGCCAGGCCGAAACGGGTGTGCTTTGATGCGTTCATAGATGCCAGCAAGCATGTCCCTGTCGAGATCTTGTCCTTCGTCCACCCCTCGCAGGTTACGGACGTAGTCTTCCAGCTTCATGCGCTTGTCAGCTTTCACCGAGGGCGTGTGCAGGTCTGTGTTTAGCAGCACCACCGAGAAGGCCAGCACGAAGAGAGTATCGGGACTGGCCAGTTTGGCCACAACATCTGGGTTGCAGCGTGCGTATCGATGGCTGAATACCTCGACTAGCCGCTCAATCTTCTGTGCCTCCCCTGGTAGCAGAAAATGGCTCTGAAATCGCCGAAGGGCCAGGTCCACCTGCGGCAATTAATTCACCCACTTTAACACACTGAAAGCTTAATACTTGTACGAACAGATTAATTCATGAAAGCAATAGTGTCCTTCCAAAGCAACAAACTCAAAGTGAAGACGGTGTATTCTACATACAGTTGAAATATTAATGAGAACTATTGCGTCTAACAAAGAAAAAAAAAAAAAAACAATTATATTTCCGCTTCTTTCCTTCATATACTGTTGCACCTACACACACATCAAGTCCATAGAGTATATCAAATTAGACAAATTTGAAAAGTTGTAACAAAGTATAACAAGGCAGAGTGCAAATTGAACTCCCAATTGAACAGAGCTATGACATAGCAGCGATGCAAGCCTCACTGGCATGTTTTTTTATGATCATGGCTGAATTTGACTTAAAGATATACGATTTAGTCCCCCATGTCTGAAAATGGCTGAATTTGACTTAAAGATATACGATTTAGTCCCCCATGTCTGAAAATAAAAGCAGAGCGCAAAAAAGAAAACACAGGAGACAAGTAGACAAGAATGGGCACTCCTTTATTTTCAGACAATCCACCAACTTGTCCAGCAACGCATTCTAATCACACATGGAACGGTTCTTGCAAAATATATCGGAATCTTGATTCACAACCGATATTGCATATGCCCTTGAAGATACACTGCAGGGACACTAAAAAGAAAAAATGTATACACTCGCACAAGCTGCAAAAAGATAGCTGGTAAGCAAGAAAATGTAGAAAGAAAATATACAGGGCAAGGCCACCATGAAGTTCCCGCATGAATTAGCAGCGAAATCAGGTTTTGACAGCAACTACTAGGGCCTAAATGATTCCCAATCGGGAAAAATAGGTTACATCTGATGGGGCAAAGGGCCAGTAAACAACCCCATGGCGCAAAAATTATAATGAGAAATGTGCGCACTTTTGCTATGTGAACATGGTGCTGCAATAGTTTTGTGAATATTGTGCTTTAATAAGGAAGTTAGGGGGGTAAAGACGTCTTTTTCAGCTTATTTCAAATTATCACATGGCCTTGCCATTCTTCTCTTTCATAGAAAGGGGGAAGGCGGAGCCTATCGTCGTGACTCCACCTACTTTGGCGACATGACATGTCAGCAGTACATAATTTGCGCACAGCCAACAATCGAGCAGGACTTGCCCCACAAGAGCATTTGTCATAGCGGTGTGGGGGGAAGCGTGGTGAGAAGAGCACCCTTCCTTTAGCGGTAAAGTAGTGGAATGCCTGTATCTCGGAGGCTTTCCTTCTGGCAATACCGCTTCTGCCATTGTGTCTTTGGCTCTACAAAACGGCAGAGAGCAGCACTAGAAAATGAAAATGTGGACTGTGTAGCCAAAACAGCATCACCACACGGCCAAGGCGCCATTTCATAGAGCAAAAGGCCAATCGACGAACTCAGCGGTACGAGTAGTTGCCCATAGGCAGGTGTGCGTGAGGGAGATTGTTCAGGTGTGGTATTTTCTTTCTTTCGAAATGGAGGGTCTGCGCAGCACACAGTGCTGTAATGTTCGAAAAATGTGATCGCCGCAGTCTACTGTACAAATTCGCGAGCTTGTTTGGGGGTGTAAAACAATTCGTAGCCTATTTACTGGCCCTTCATAATACCAACTTTCCGAACTTTGTTCAACCAATGAGGCGAATATACAATCATGACTTCATATCTGCGACATCACGCTCACATTCATCTGCAAATATTTTACAGCAAAATAAAAAAATGAGACTTTGACGATCATTTTGTTTTTTATAAACAAACATGTGATGATGAAATTAGTGGCAGTGCAGTTTTTGAAGAAAACATACCAATCTGAATTACTGATTTCACTTGAGCAAACATTAGACCCTTTGCGGTCCAAAACTAAAAAAGCAAAACTCAAGTAAAAGAAGGTTACTTAGAGATGGCTACATGCACTTGCCTGCATTCCAGCGAAGTCCAGCTCTTCGACGAAGCACTCCAGCACACGGGCATTGAATGGACCTTGCAGGTCACCCAGGTACTCGCCGATGCGCATCTTACTCAGGCCCTTGCGCGAGATGAGGAACCTGGCTACTGCTCGAGGGCACGGATCCAGGAAGCCGCGCTCTGTCAGATAGCGGATTCCTTTCTCGGGTCGCTTGTTAAACAGGTTCAGCCCCACCCGGTACTGGCGCTTACGCAGCGCCTCACTACCCTGCAAAAGAGTATATACAGCGCAACATGAGATTGGAACTGATTCTGTGAGAAGCAGCCCCTTACTGTACAAAACTTGGAACATCAGCTAAAAACCGCTTTTAATTTTCACCTAGCACTTTAACTTTTTCAATATATTCAATACCTGTAAACCTATGCGTATGTTGGAAAAAATGGTTCGAGTTAATGCTCACTGTTTGTTTAAAAATATGCATCTGATCGTTATAAGAGTAAAATATGCAGAGTAAACGCACATGTTTTCTTTTTTCTCTTGTCACGCGCTAACCCTAAATCGCACACCACCACTGCTACGTCTTACCACTCCTTCCAACCAGCCCGAACCCCCCTTTCCCACACACGCAACCCCCACCACTCCAGTCCCAATGATGATGATGACGCCGTCACGTAGTGCCCTCTCTCGGCCAAGTCCCGATGATGATGACGCCGTCACGTAACGCCCTCTGTCGGCCACCCTCACAGGTTCCCCCCCACCCCCCCCCCCTCAAAATGTGAAGCCACCACTACACATCGCCTGCAGCGTCATGGTACAGTGTCAGCTGATCTGCGTGTCTCACACCGTGGCGACGACCCGTTTTGGGGTACACTAGAACAAAGTCATTCTGTCCTACACGTCTCACTGCCCGAAAGGGACCAGAACGCCGGCGTGCAAGCTTCGAGGAGAAGCCCTTGGTGGCATCGCTGAGGGAGTGGCTTTCGAGCAGAACAAGATCACCCTCCTGTATTGTCAGTGGCCGCCTGTGCTGGTCGTAGCGAGTCTTCTGGGCGCGCCACATGTGGTTTTGGTGTGTCCTGGAGAAGTCAAGCACCTCCTGCAGACACTTGGAGACCTCAGTAGCAAATGCACGGTATGCTGTCGCAGGAGGCTCCGCGTCGTCTTTGGCCTCAGCCTGTGTCCATGGGGTTCTCAGCTCCCGGCCATAACAGAGAAAGGCAAGCGTGTAGCCCGTGACAACGCTTTTAGCTGTGCGCATGGCCAGGGCGATTTCAGGGATGTGCTGGTCCCAGCCTTTGTGGTTGGAACAATAAGCCCTAAGGCACTGCTTGATAATGCCATTGTGGCGCTCCACCATTTGCCCGGCAGGGCGGTACGGAACAGTGTGTCGGTCTTGTATGCCCCAATGCTCAAGGAGGCCCTTCCACAACCTGCTTACAAACGGCTTTCCATTATCACGTGAAATGGAGACAGGTGTGCCATGTCTGCAAAAAACCTGGATCATGCAGGCCACCACACTCTTGCTGTTTGCTGCCCGCAATGGAAAAAGTTCAATGAACTTGGTGAACTTGTCAATCACCACGAGAAGGTACTTGTGGCGTCGAGGCGTCATAGGCAAGGGCCCAATTATGTCCACGCTGAGCTGTTCCATAGGGGCAGTAGCCCATCGACTGCTCATCAGCCCTTCTGGCTTCTGCCGGTGGGCTTTGGTGCGCTGACAAACCTGGCAGCATCGCACATACTTGGATATGTCCGAGCGCATACCCAGCCACACGAAATTCTGAGAAACGCGTTTGAGGGTCTTAAAAAAGCCGGAGTGGCCGCTAATCGGGTGGTCATGGGACAGTCGCAGGACCAAGTTGCAGAGATGGTTTGGTAGCCAAGGTACTTTCCTGTTCCCTCGGTGCTGTACAAGCAACCCACTCTCTTCTATCTCGGTCGTCTCTGCCAGGTCTTTGATCAAAGGTTGATCACTGTCAGTGGGCGGAAGCTTCCCTCCCTTCATCACAGTTCGTAGTTTTGACAGTATGGGGTCCTGCTCTTGTTCCTGGGCGAGGAGCCCTGCATCATTCAAGACAGTAGTGTCGTCCACTTCAGATGCTACAGCAGCTGCCTCAAAGCTGATTGGTGGGCTGGGCTCTGGAACAGCCATAGGGAACAGCGTCTCGTGTAGACTCGGGCTTGGAACTTCCTGATGCTGAAGGGGAGCTCTGCTCAAGGCGTCGGCTGGCACATTTGCAAGACCCCGCCTGTACTTGATTCTGCAGTTGAAACCTTTCAGCCGCAAAACCCAACGCTTTACACGTGGTGAGGCCTGGTATGTGGTGAACATCCAGGACAGTGAGGAGTGATCACAGTGCACCTCAAACTCGGTGAACTCAAGGTATGGTCGGAACTTGTCCACTGCCCACAACACAGCCAGACACTCCCATTCTTGCACTGTATAGCGCTGCTCTGCCTCAGTGAGGACCCTGCTAATGAAGCTTATTGGACGCAGTTGAGCATCACTCTCGGCTGCCTGCAGAAGCACCGCTGCAATGCCGACTCCACTGGTGTCTGTTTCCACCACGAATGGTCTGTTGAGGTCCGGCAAGTTTACAACAACATCGTCGGCCAGGGACTGCTTAAGTGCTCTAAAGGCTTCCTCTTGCTGCAGCTCCCACCACCAATGTTGTTTTTTCTTAAGGAGTTCTGTGAGTGGACGTGCAGTGATAGAAAACTGAGGTATGAACCCTCTGTAATAGCCTGCTAGTCCCAGGAAGGCCTGCAGCTGTTTGAGTGTTGTTGGTTGAGGATAGTCCAGCACAGCTCGCACTTTTTCCTTGTCCGGCCTGCACTGCCCGGGCGATATTTCATGGTCAAGGAACTTAAGGTATTGACAGCACACGTGCACCTTCTTTGGGTTAATGGTCAGCTGTGCCGAACTTATCCGCTTCAACACCTCCCGAACATGCTCAAGATGATCCTCTAGGGTCTCCGAATACACCAGGACATCATCGAGAAACGCCATGGCAAACTGGTGATTAATTCCCTCCAGTAGTCGGTCCATCAGGGTCTGAAACGTGGCAGGACCTCCGGCAACTCCAAAAGGCATTCTCATGAACTCGAATGGCAAATGAACGCTGTCTTTGGAATATCCTGCTCTTGAACAGGGATTTGAAAAAGAACCCTGTGAAAGATCAAAACTTGAGAACCACCTAGCTCGTCCCAGCTGTGCCAGCAACCAATCAGTCCTCGGCATGGGGTAGACTGGCACCTTAGTGCGTGCATTCAGCTGGCGGTAATCCACAGTCATGCGGTAGCCACCAGACTTCTCAACCAGGACTGGAGCACTGGCATGCTGACTTTGGTTAGGGTGGATGAGGTTCTGTGCCAGCAGGTCTTGAATGCAGTTGTCCATGATGGCCTGCTTCTTGGCATTCACTGGTCGCAGTTTGCATCGAACAGGTGGGTTGTCTCCCGTGTCTATGCGATGCTCTGCCAGGGTTGTGCAGCCCGGAGTTGTGGTGAAGATTTCGCTAAACTCTTCTAAAATGTGTTTCATGCGTGGGTCTAGGTCCGACGAGTGGCCGGGAATGATCACATTGCAGGCTGCAGTCGCCTCCGGCACACTGGCACGTTTTTCGTATGAACAGATGGCATACTGTGGCGGTGACCCATGCATAGTTGGCAGTAAACATGAAAAAGAAGCTTTTCATTTTGAGCATTATCTTCTGCGACATGATGATTTGAATGCAGTCGTTTATATTGTGTCCGGAAGTGAAGACAGGAATGATGGTAAATAGAGCGGCTCCTTCAGTGAAGCCACTTTGTATTAAAGTTAAACCTGGATAAACTAAATTGACAAATCCTCGGAAAAATTCATTATAAAAAGAATTTTGTTATATGCAGGTGTGGGACGAAAATTTCAAAAATACATGCACAAATTAAACAAAAGGGGTACCGAAGGCAGAGCTAACCTAAAATACTTGTTTAGCAGTAAAAAACACTGCATTATTATTACGATAGCAATTATGTAGACACTGTCGGCTGGTGTTTGTCATCACCGCCACGTTTCTTAACAAGTGCAAATTGATAACATGCCCCCACACATGGTAATTTTCACGAGCGGGCAAACATGCGTGAGCGCTGCTGAAGCAGAGATCAAACGCCTCGAAGGCTCATAAGATAACATCCCCCACGTGTTAGAACTGCCGTCGAATGCTCAAACAGAACGGAAACCACAAGTCTTGAATGAGAAAACGCGGGGGGGGGAGGGGGCTCGAAGAGCAACAATGAAGAACTTTGATTTTAAGGGCGGTCGAGAGAGATACCTGGCACACGTGCTATTTCGGCAAGCATCAGTGCACCTTCAACTCGGAAAGACTGTGCGAAAAGAGCACTTCTCCCTGGAGCGACTGTATTTGCTTACACCAGCGTTTTGTAGGAGTTCCGTGATATCGGATCTAAAAGGGTTGGCTGCCAGCCTTACTTTGTATAACATTACAATTTTTTGCCATCACATTCATTACATTGCATTCAACACACCGTCATGTTGTTACGAAAGCTAATCGCGAAAGCTATGAGCCTGCGAACTCGCGACGCGGCGCTAGACGTAAGCGCATGACGAGCCGACCTCTGAAGATCCGTCGTTACTGTGGCCTCGAAGAGTTTCCAATTTCCGCCTAATCTGACATTTATATACCTAGTGATGACATGGTTGTTCGCATTAAAAAGGAATTAAATAAACTAAATAAAAATAAAAAGCAAAGCTGAACGTAGTCGAGGGCCACATCATGCATGCGCGCACGGCTTCAAAAACGAAGCGCAAACGACAGGGATGCCGCACAAAACTATCTGGTCAAGCACCCTCCACATGCAGCGCAGCGCTGCCAACGCAAAAGTACTTTTCTTGTTTTTGGTTTGGAAGGGAGGGGGGCACAACCGTGCTTGCGTCCTCGGCAACAAGAACGTCTGCAATGCCAGCTTGTGGAGTACAGGCCTGCCTGCCTGCCTCGCGCTCACCCGCAAGCAGTGATGAGCGCTCGCTCTCGCCTAGTTGTTGCCGGGGCCACAAGCGCGCCGTGCGCGTTGCCGCCGCTTTGCGTTTAAATGGCAGCAGGGAACCCGCAGAAGATGCATGCTCGTACCAAAATCACAAAATCCGGGGCAAAATCTATAGGTTGTCCGGGAAAAATTTCATGTATCAAGGTTGTCTCCCGCTGTTACTTTGATACATAGAGGAGAGGTAGCAAATAAATGTGCTTCTATGGAGCAACAGCGGGGAATACAAAAACTTCATTATATCGAGGAATTTGTCATTTGGAGGTTCATTATAAGCAGGTTTAACTGTATCTTGCGTTTTGAAATTTTTCAAGCAGTCCTGAAGCTTCCAGAGTCATGTAGCCCAAGGGTGCTTAGCTTACACAATTTAAGGGGGGACGTGCCTTTCGGAACGAACTTTCTTGTTTCTGGTTAGATCTTGATGAAAATTGGCACAGAGACTAAAAATGACCTCATAATGCTTCCATAAAAATTTCAAGATGATATCATGAAAACTTTCTGAGAAACAAATAATTCCATTACTGGACCTCGTGGAGCGGCTGGAGAGTTTAAAAAATGACATAGAAAGTTGGTAAACACTGTGTACAGAGGTGAATGTATGCTCTAGGGGGCTGCGTTGTCAAAATAATTTTTTTGCAACACTAAAATTTGTAGTTCATGTTTTCTCCACTGATACTTCAATGAGCACATTTGCACTACAAACAAGAAACCCTACCAAAAATTTTTAAAAGGCTAAATTTTAAAAATAAAAACGCAGCCCCCTGAAGCACAGTTCAAGGAGCATTACAAAAAAAAAAACAGAATCAAAATCTGTCAAGTAGTTGCGAAGATATCTGCTCCACGAGCTGAGCAACATGCCAAAAAAACAGTATTGAGAAAACGAGGTTCAAAGTCTTGAGTCACGGTTTACATGCCTAATAGCCACCAGGGTTGTATTCCTTAGTGTCCTTTGCAGTGCGGACCTTAGTGTCCGAATCGTGCTACTGGTGGTGCTGGTAGACGGCCTCGCATCCTTGCGCGAAGTACTTGGCTGAGCATCCGCGATGTCTAGATCCTCGCGCGAAGTGCTAGGCTTAGCATCCGCGGCGTCTACATCCTCGCGCGAAGTGCTTGGCTGGGCATCCGCGATGAATACATCCTCGCGCGAAGTGCTAGGCTTAGCATCCGCGATGTCTGCAGCCTGCGCGGAACGACGAATGGATGTTTCCTCAGACAGCACAAAGCACTGCTCCACAGGCATATGAACAGTTTCGTCGATGCTCGCGGACGATGCTCCATGCGTGCCGCACGCCGTCGTCGCTGCTCGCAGAAGTTGCCGGACTGAATTTCTTTTTCACAATCGGCGGCTTCGGCTTACGAGCACCAAATTGCTGCGCAGTCTTGCGTTTCTTCTTGAACGATCGCCGGTCCATGATCGCATGCGGGAACTGATCTCAAAACTGCAATGCGCCAGACTGGATAACAACGTTTTTCTCCTTTCACGAGCGCCGGTCTTATCGCAGCACGATGCGATCTCGAAACCACGCCGCGACGAGTTGAAACCAAATGCAGTAAGCGGCCCGTCAGCGCTGTCAGCGCGTAGAGCAAACGACCTTTGCGCCGATTGCTACAAGCGACCGCACGAAACCATGCCGCGACGAGTTGAAAACAAATGCAGTAAGCGGCTCGTCAGCGCGTAGGGCAGACGACATTTGCGCCGAATGCTACAAGCAACCGCACGAAACCACGCCGCGACGAGTTGAAAACAAATGCAGTAAGGGCCCGTCAGCGCTGTCAGCGCGTAGAGCAGACGACATTTGCGCCGATTGCTACAAGCGACCGCACGGGCCACCAATGCGGAGCCGCCGTACAGTCACGTGACGCGCGTCGCCATTCGGAAACTGTTGCGATACCTTTACACTTTGGCTTGCTGTGGGCTTGCTCTTGCCTGGTTCAGCCGGCCGAGGCGGCAAATTTGAAACGGAAGAATCGCGCTATCCATAGAGACAAAGAGGGCGGCGCTAGGTTGCGTGATTGCAGAGTTATCGCGGTTCGAAAAACGCAGTTTTTTCGCAATTTCCGTGAACTTCATCGCCACCCTAGCTTCGATAAAAATTTTTTACGTCATTTCTACGCTGTTTTCAGGGACGAAACTTCGAAATTAGATAGAAAAGGGGTCCCAAAATGTGAAAATGAGATTTTCAGAAAATCGATTTTTTAACCAAATTTCGCGATGCCAAAGCCGCGTCCCCCCTGAAGAAAGATATGGTGTCTGCAACTGTTTTCTTTATGAAGTGTATATTTTTATTAAAAGCAGGTGGCTGGTTTTCTATGTATAGTTTAGAAATAAATATTGTTGTGCTGATTTGACTAAGTATGTGGTACAAATATTTTTTCAATTTTTAGTGCAATTATATTCGAAATCAAATATAAAAAATAGGCATGCTTGGCTGTCAATTTAAAAAACAAAACAAAAATAAAGCACTTAAAGGGTAAATGATAATACCGAGAGAAAACATGAGCTTACTATTTGACTACATATTACAGCGGATCAAAACAGAGATAATGACCGCTATTGTGTCTTGACAGGCATAGTAGTAAAAAAGTACCACTAACATGCAGAGCATGATATGAGCACATGAGTTCAACCTAGGAGTAGCATGCAGTTAGCCAGCATGCACAGACTTGTGTGTGTGTGTGTGTGTATGTGCACATACCATACGTGTGCAGTGCAATACCAGCCTTGACAACAGAAATGTCAGAGATTAAGAGGAAAATCATGTTGCAAACCTTGGAGCCTAAGGAGTCCTTAGGACTACCCGGACCCTGATGTGGGTAGAGTAGAAGCACGTCAGAGGCTGGTGGCGAACACGAGTACGCGGGGCAGTCCACACTGTCCTCACTGTTTTCTGAAATGTTGCTGAGCCGCTTGTCCTCTGGCCGCGCTGAGGGCAGCGCAGGCTGACCACTACCATTGGCTGGGGCTGTAGACGCTGCTTGGGTTGCTGGAGACTGAAGAAGAGAAGCATATTTAGACCGTAGGATAGCGGGCAGACACAATGCAGCTGCTTAATAACATTTTATTAATTTGGAAGCTTTTTCAGCGCTTGTGTTCATCACACATCACATCTTTTCCCCTTCACTCCAAAAGAAAGCATGACCAACCCCAACGCTCAAGCCGGAAAGAATGGCAGAAAAAGGAGGACACAACCTAAAGCAGCCAGTCAGAAATGACAATACAGGAAGCAGCTAATAAAAATAAGTTAGTGACACCTTAAGAGGGAGAGAGAGTGGTCATGGTCAATTAAACCCATGTGAGAATCCAGTAACATCCATAAAAGCTCAGAAGGCTGGGCCTAATTGTTACTCTCTAGAACGCATGAACTTTTCTTACTGAAAGCAGCTTTGGAGACGTAATGGCTAACTAAGCTTCACATTCGTATTTAGCCAGCACTTAGGAGTGCGTCAGGTGTTATCAACTCTCACATGCACGATGAAAAGCTCAGAGGGGATGATTCTAAAAATGCTGATGTCCAGGCTAGTTGCTATATCAATAAAGCTAAGGGCGTTAATGATGGCATCAGAACTTGAAAGAAGAAAACCAACTTCTCACAGACTTAACAAAGACTTAATGCAGTGCTATAACGGAGGGAAACAGTAACTTTACTATGACACTCACCCCACTGTGCTTCCAGCTCCCAGAGCTTTCCTTTGAGCAAGTAGAAGTTGTGGTGGCGGTGCCAGGAATGGAGGAAGATCGTCGGGGCACTTGAGGGGGCACCCGCCTGCTGGCAGCCGCCGCAGCTGCCGCAGCTTCCGCCAGGGCTCCTTTTGTAGGGGTGCGATGGTGGGCGGGCCACGGCAGGGCACTCTCTGAGGAAGGAGGACTGGCACCGGAGGGGCCGAGCAGGTCCAGTGCATGGATGCGCCGCGAGAGCCGACGCTCCCCCTTGGATGCACTGGCCAAGTCCAGGAAGCGCTTCTGCATGCAGTGGCTGCGGAAGGCCCGCTGGATGGTCAGCGCTGCCGTGCGTGCCCGCACGCCCCCGTACTTGCGCTCCAACATTTCCACTTGCTTGTCCAGAAGGTCCTGCGACAGCTCATACCTGCACATAGAATGCAGGAAGGGGCAAAGTACCGTATTTACTTGCATAATTGGTGCCCTTGCCTAATTTGTGCACCCCAAATATTTTGCCAGCTTCACTAAAAAATTATTTTTTGCATATTTTGGGTACCCCAACCCACCCGAGCCAGCTCGCTGGCGTGCGCACGAAGAGACTTTCCAATGCTTCGGATGGGCGCACGTCTTGCCTAGCATACAAGCGCAGTCAAATGGGCTGCGAATACACAGTCAATTCTTCCGAAGACTTCTCCCAAGCTAGGGTCTCTAGAATACCGTGCACGAACACTTAAACCTAGTTGCTGATGGGTCAGCGGAACTGCTCAAGCGCTTTTCTCCCTCTATCTCCCCATCTTTACCGCCTCGAGAATGCATGCTCGTGTCGCTGCACAGACAACTTTTCGCATCGGAGGCGTGCAAGCTCTAAGGCCTGTCACTAACCGTTCCCCTCGTTCTCTGCATCCGCACTGCAACGCACACTTGGTTGATTTCAGAACTTTAGGTTTCGCCATCCGGCCGACGGCTTATTATGGTTCCCTTGCAATGTGCTACAGTAATTGTATATACGACGAAATTGAAGCTGACTGTTTGTGACTGTGATTTTGCAGAAGAAAACGAGAACCGTGCCCCTGCAAAGCACCTCCTCTTTACTCCCTGCAAAGCACCACGCACTTTACTCCATTTTGATCAAAAGCCCCTGACCGCACCAGATGTAACGATGTACCGCCTTTCCTCGCTCGTGAGGCGCAGGAGGAGGGGCATTCACTCACTCAGCGAGGCGGTGATGCGCCTGAGTCAGCTCTGTATGTCCAAAGCGTTTTTAAAGAAGTTTACTATTGCTACTACTTTTTAATTATTCCTGTTAATTATACTTAGATCTTGTTCATTCATTGACACCCAGTGATGAGCATTTCTACCTTTCAAATGGCCTGTGTCGAGCGCTTTACGGCGAGTCTGATCACACCACATCGGATGGATGATAAGCCAGACCCCCTTGAAGTGCTGCGCAGTTGAAAGAGCCAAAACTACACTCACTGTTGGGAGTGCAGGCGCGACCGCTTGAGAGCCTCATCGTCGAGGCGACGCAGCGGGGGTGCTTTGCGGGGGGGTGTGCTGCCACGGTTGGGGGGACTCTCCTGGTCAGCCCCGTCCACCCCATCCTCAGGCCGGGCCTGCTTCTGGGGGGGACCCAGCCGCAGCTCAGGCGGCTGGCTGCAGCACATATTCAAAGAGACTGTCACTCCAAAAAGCATCAAAATGTGAAACACCAAGAATTTCAAGGCAGCAAGAAAAACGCAGCCATGAACAACAGAGTGACTTGTTGGGCGAGTTGGTTCATCATTAACCTAGCTTTTGGCGTGAAATAAACACGAGAGACAGAGAAGCACAAACTATCAACTCAATTTATTCGAAAAAGCACACACATATATATAAACGTCAACAAAGTCACAAGTTATATTAGCAGAAAATCTTGTTAGTTGCAAGTACTCAAACAATCTATCTCAGTGGCATGTAACGTGATAGAAGGCCTCGCTACGCATATACCGCCCAATCTGTTAATAAAATAACCTTCTTCAATTTCTCGTGCAACTTTTCCTTCCATTCTTGCGAGCACCCTAGCTTCTGATAGCAAGGGTGCGCAGCCTGCAATGTAACGAAAGATTTGAACGAGGTGTCCCACTCAAAGAAGACTTATGGTCCAACAATCTATTGTTTACACACCGTCCTGTCTGCCCAACATAGCATTTCCCACAAGATAATGGTGTATCATAAACTACCTTTTTGCCACATTCAACCAATTTATCACGGTGCTTGATGTCGCACCCGTGGTCCCGCTTTCTCTGTCCTGATAACTTTTTACCTACAGCCGCACAAATGCGGCCAAGCTTGTCTGCAGCAGAAAAAACCACACTGCATCAGAAGCTCTCCCCAACTTTCTTCAGCTTATGGGAAACCCTGTAAACATACGGAATGCTTGCAAAAGGAGCCCCTTTCTTCCTTTTTACTCGGCTTATACCCCGCGCTTTCAACTTCATCCTTTGAAAGACCCTTTCGCTTAGGACCCCTATTTGGCGTTCTGGGAACCATGAACAACAAAGCTGAATTAACAACACTTTAGTATCTATTTGAGAAGTAAAAGGCTTAACAGCACAGTGGTAAAAACCAAGCAGTAGAAATGTGTACCATCAGCACAATACTACCAATTATGTAAAAACTTCTTTTAGTGTATAAGTGTCCAGCCGGGCAGCCGTGATCGTATAGTGGTTAGTACTTTAGTGTATAAGTGCTGTATTCATGTAAAAGACAGCGTTCAAGTACTGCAGCAGGGTAGCCAACCCCTTTTCTGGTGAAGGAGTTTATTACCAGCTCTTCGTCACTATCAGGCCGTACCCCAGTCCTACTGTTGCAATTCCATTAGCACATGGCATACTTAAAAATCTGGTGGGGAAGTGCACGACACTGTGATGCAACTGCAGCACTCTGTGTGCTTGACTGTGTACATCTACGTCATTCCTGGCAACCCAAATACATTGTACACAACAGGATAAAACACCCACTCCCCCCAACACACATTTCACCTACAAACTTTGATCTCAATATTAGAAAAGAAATAAAAGAGAGAGAGAAAGAAAAACAGATATTAATGAATGTCAAATAGCCAGATTTTGCATGGCTGTAAGAAATATGACTCACTAATGTGAAAACAAAGCTCGTTCGCTATAGGCAAGCTACATTACCATTATTTACATGTCAAAAGCTATCAAAAGAGTGCTCATCCAACCAGAATAATTAGCCAATACTTTGGCCTCTCTAAACAGAGTACATTATAGCCGAACAGGTCAAAGTTTATAATGAGTATAGAATACTGACTTGCCAAAGTTCTTGCAAATGTACTTCAGAGCAGTTTTTCACCATATGTGGGCATGAATTGATCAGCTAGCTGAATGAGGCATTGATATGTGGCATTTAACGTCCCAAAACCACCACATGATTATGAGAGACACCATAGTGGAGGACCCCGGAAATTTCGACCACCTGGGGTTCTTTAACATGCACCCATCCCTATCTTGAGCACTGGGAGGCCGTGTTGACCAGCTCAAACCCAGTTAAGGATCGTGGAGTGGGCCACACGGGTCGCCGCCAACCTTGGGTTGATGGCCATCAAACACGGAATCGTCCGCAGTTGCTTTCTGATGAAATAAGGTTTTACCATCTATTTAACGTGCGCCCAAATCTGAGCACACGGACCTACAGCATTTTCGCCTCTATTAGCTGAACGAAGCAATACTGATGCAAATAACAGGCCATTCACAGCAAGTTATACATTGGTACGCACATTGATTGATATGTGGGGTTTAACGTCCCAAAACCACTATATGATTATGAGAGACGCCGTAGTGGAGGGCTCCGGAAATTTTGGTACGCACATTAAGCTTCATAGCAGGAATGAATTTCATTAATCAAATGAAGTGCTCAGATTGAAAACTGATGTGACTACACAGTGAACATGAATACTGATGGCATGGGCACTTCTTCCCAGCTCATATTTCTAAAATCTCAGAAGAGGCCTACATTTTTGCAAGACCACTGCAGCTAGGCTAAAAGAAATAATTAGTGACACGAAACGGCCAGCTATACAACAAATAAGAAAGCAACTGCCCACAGGATCCATCAACAGAAAAAGAAAAAAAAAATCCTATCTAGATTGACTTGCCCCTGCTTATGGAATAGGTTTTAGCTCACACTAGTCTAGGTTAGTCTAGGCTTTGTAAAATTCACACTGCCAAATATTTAAATAATACACTGTTTACTACATTGTGCTAGAATACACACCAATGATAAATAAACCAAGGAGGACTTGAAAAACGTACAAATTCATTACGAACATTTTATAATGCTCAGTAATTCAGAGCTTACTTACAAAACAAGGTCACTATATCAAAGAATACGTCGATTATGGTTAGTACAATATGCATTTAAGGAAGGCCTGAAATGGTTTCAAAGAGCAGTGATTCTCTGAAACCATTAATGATCCTCTTGCAGTGTGGATTGAGCTTAAGTAAAATATGCAAACATGGTGTAAATTGCTCACAAAATAAAATCAATCAGTGTAGGGTCAAGTAATGCATGAACTTTTGTTTCCACCATCTTCAAAACGTGAGACTCTGCTGTAAACTTGGCTGGAATACTTGAACCTGAACTTAAATGACAGTTTTTCATCAAATTTGTAAGCACACGAAGTACTTAATAATGAGCAATTGTACATACCAGTTGTTATTACTTTTGATGTTACGAATCACTTCGAGAGCACTGTAAGTGTTTGGAATGTCTTTGTGGGCAAATTCCCCATCAATAACAGTACCCAAGTTTCCCTCTCAATGCTCATTTTTACGTATCACATTGCACACACCCATTTCCAAGAGAGAAACAATGCAGGTAACAAAACACACGGAGTGTTTTGTGGGAACCACACACCGATCTTCTGTAGACCCATCAATGCATTCTAAACGCGCAAACGGCTATAATTTTAAACTTGAGGTATGCAGGCACGGTGGGCATTAATAAGCAACATCACTTAGGTGTGACGTTGGGCGTCTTTGTTCATGGGGGCCAAGTTGTTTCGAACACAAATTCGTGGCGTTTATTTTTGTCTCGGCGGCACCCGCACTGCGATTTCACAACACATCCTCGCCCCGTGGCGCTGTGTTTTCCCGAGTAGCTTAAGTTTATAACGTTTATAAACTTCCCACTTGCTACAAAACTGTTAATGACAGCGCGCCTTGGTGGTTTCGGTTAGCAGATGTCTCAGTCCAGCGGGAAATCTGCAACACGATCCACTGACACGTTCAAAAACCGCGACATAAAACGAAACTGCCGGAGGTACATTTTCAATAGAGAATAGTCGAACGAGGGCACTCGAAATGCATCAATGGGCACAGACAAGAGCAACCATGCATGGAGTTATACGCTGCCTCGTGTGGCTCGACAGGTTTCGCAGTTGCCAACGCACGAGCTTTTTCATTCGGCAACGATCGATGCGAACGGCCAACTGCACTTGCACGAGTAGGTGTGCGACATATATCAACTCGAGCAAGACGCAGGCGTTGTGCGCGAACAAGGAAGGCGGCAATTTTTTTCTCCTCCACCGCTAGCACACGAAGCAGCAGCGGCAGAATGGGCAGTTTCGTTTCATCTCGGTTAATACGCGGCACGTTCCCTTTTTCAATGGTGCGCTCTGTCCACACGGGCCGAGCCCTGTGGGCGGCTCACCGGTCGACCGCGGGATATCGGCGGAAGGACGGCCGGTCGCGGCAGACCCGCAGTGCCGAGCCGGACCCCGCCAGGCCCGCCTGGAGGGCCAGGCAGCGCCACAGCAACAGCAGCTCGTCGCAGCGGCTCGCGGGGGGCATCCACATTGCGAGGGCGGCCACATGGCACGCACGAACCCGCGCGCCCGCCACGCGCCACTACTAAGCGCGATCGCCAAGCTGGTCGAGGGCCGTTTCCTCCCGACTGGGAGCGCGCAATGGCGACCGCGATCTGGGTCAGGCGGCCAGCCTACCTGTGCTGGGTGACGCGCAGGACGGCGCGGCCGTACGGGCTGAACGGGTGCAGGAATGCCCGTGGCCCGCGGTCCCGCGTGAACACTGCCTCCTGACACACGAGCGGGGGCTCGCCGACGCCGAACATGACGGCCGCCCACCGCTGCACCACCTCCGCCACCAGCCGTCGTCGCTCGAGGTCCGCGTCCTTGGCGTGCGCAGCGCCCTCTGCGCTCCGCGACGCCCGAGGCGGTGCGCCCGCGGCTACGCCTGGCAGCTCCCGGCTACGGACCGCCGCGGGGGGCGCCCGTCCACCCAGGCAACAACGACGCCCGGACAAAGCGTCGGACGGCAGCCGGCCGCATTCTCCATGCCCAGTTGCACCGGACGCCGCGGCCGAAAACTCCAGGGCCACCCACACGCGCACGAGACCCGTTATTCGACGAGCCGTTATCGCGCGGCGGCCCTCGGTTTGCCGTCTTGTCCGGAGCGGCGGCGACGCTTTGAGGAAAACGCGTGCGGCGCGGCCGGTCGGACAGACGTGGTCGGATAAATGAAAGCGCTCCCCTCTCCTCTGCCCTCTCCAGACGAGCCTTGAAGCGTGCCCGCCGGACAGCTGTCGCGTGCCGCCGCCGGTCACTCCTCCTCGCCGCCATCGCAACATGCACCTGCTCTCGGACAGCTGCATACCGTCAACTGCGGTCTCCTTGGTGGCAGCGGCGTCGCGCAAACACCTCCCGTAAAACGCCCAGCGGACGGTTTAAAACCCCTCCGGCAGGTGCACGCGAGCGGCCAGGTCTCAAGAAAGGTTTCGCGGGACCACGTCAATGCGCTCGCGTCGGCTCGGCGGTGCGACATGATACGCTTCTCCACCTACTCTGCACGTATCAGATGTCACCATTGCCGAGCAGCTGCTCCGCCGTCGCGCATCGCATTCCATTCTCATGGCGAATGGAACTGGTGGACAAAGCACACACACACACACACACACACACACACACACACACACACACACATATATATATATATATATATATACATATATATAAACCGTGCGGGGGACTTCGCCACAGATGTCCACTCACCACACGCTCGTATTTCCAAGCGTGGAATTTCCCACGTTCAGCTAATGCGATTAGGAGAGCCTGCTTCACAAGTCTTCCATGCAAGATTCAATTACGAGATGGCTCCTTTCACATGCGGTGACGTCAATTGAAACGTTAGAGTCAATTTTTGTCTTCGTAGGTTGTAAATAACTACCCTGGACGAAACTTCCACTAGAAGCCATTTCAGCGTTATACAACCTGTAATTTATGCAACCTATAATCGTAAACGAAACGGTTAGGCCTACGGTTCACGTAAGATAAACAGCACTTTTCTGCACAACACGCTACCTCGGCATGCATTCTTACGTCGCTCTGCTACACGATGATTTGCAAGCGCAGTACCAGTGATACATCAGAATGTTGACGCACTGCTACCGTAGTTGGCGTCGGCACGAATGTTGAGGTGCAACGATTACAATAAATTGTCACCTTTCATTTTCGAGCGCCTCCAGGTCTGGGAATCCAAGTTGTGCACAAATATCGTTTATGTCGCATAACAACGCTGCTTTTTCCTGCTGAAGTAAGCGCACTCTGCTTTGCAGCTCCTGTATCCTCAGACAGTCGGCATCGATGAGCGTGTCTTTCTCCGCCACGCTCTCCTGGAGATCGCGCAAACGTTTAAGGAGCTCTTGTTGTGGACAGCTCGAACCTTCGGTCATAGTGAAGCTCGAAGAATGGCCCCATCACTTTCTTGGCGAAGTCATAATTCGCACATCATAAAGCCGCGACGAAACGCGCCACCGAGTTCACGAGTCAAATGAACTCGCGCACGACGAATCAACTACTTTCGCGCAACCAGCATACCATGCAACATAAATACGTTGTTGCGACAGTTTCGTATTAAAGTGTTGATCACTGCTTCTACTGAACAAATATTTAAGCACAATTTAGTTTGCTGAAGTAGTTACTGTTATAAAACAGCAAAGGTGACCAGAGCTGCGATAAGTAGTCAACTTAGTACGAACACGTCACGTGGTCTTACATGAGAGGGCGGGGAGGTTTGTGAGGTGCGTACTTTCGAGAGGATGATCGGCATGTGATCAAGCTGTGATTTCTTCGCTTTGCGTGCGTCGAACCAGTTCAGCAGTGTAGTGCGGCTGGCAGCTTGTAGGCGTTTGTGGTTCTAATGCAGAGCATTAAGACGCCCGCAGCTTCGTAAGCACGGTGCTGGGGTTGTCCGTGCGGGAGCAGGGTTTCCGCTGTCTGATCGAAGTTTCGGCTGTCGTCCCGGCGTGTTCCACAGCATGAAGTTTCAGCCGTACGAGGCACGTTTGATACCATCGGACCTTCGTCACGATGAGTGCATTCTGCAAGTGGCGGATAGTCTCGATCACCTCGGCAAAGTCGCCAACACAATTCTGGATGGTCTGCAGGAACGGTTGAATGAGTACAAGGACCGCCTCCAGAGCATTCAAAATCGGGCAGAGTTGGCAAAAGCCAAAATTTCCGCCATACGTGGCAGCAGCAAAGCGACGAAGGTAAGTCATAAGTGGTTGTATGCCTAGTACGTTCTCCTCTCCTCCGAGATTGGCAAGAATGCGCGTAACCTCGCCGAGTTTGAGAATGGTTGAAGTTCCCTACTTAGCACGCCACTATAACAGCGACACACACACACACACACACACACACACACACACACACACACGCGTGCGTGTGTGCATACATTGTCGCCATATATGTCTTGGTGTAGTTATTCCACTCTGCAGTGCACATCTGTCATCATCACCTGCACCAGTTCTTCATCTTCACCATGCAGCTCCTTAACCTTGATTGTCATTTGCTGTCCATCTTGCTCACAACAATAGAAGCATGGGTGAGTTAAATGTGGTTTGCGACAGTATATAGCACAGCAGTCATGTGATGAAAAAAAAAAGAATAGAGTAGAAGAAAGAGCATTGTGCGCTTTTCTCTTCTATGTACTTTTTACCTATCATCCATGTGTTATGATATACACTATCATGGTCAATCTTGCTGTTTTAGGGTTGTGGTTGGGATGTGTCTAACATCTCTTTTAATTTTTATTGTTTTGTGTATGTTTGTAACACACACACTTGTGTGCAGTGGACACTTACCTCCCATGAATTAAATCCCGGCTATGTTGCTGTTGCACTGTGCTCAAACACTGCTCATGTTTCTGCAGGTTTTCTCCAGTTACAAATATCCTGCTAGCGACACAGAACTTGCTCAAGAACTACAGTCCTTTTTGCCAGCTGTGCCATTCCAGCCAAGTCACTTGCGCATCCGAAGTCAGCACGTGGCCCCTGATGAGCGACTCCTCAAGGAGAAATTGCAGTTCTTCAATGTTCGGCCACCTGCCAAGTCTAACTTGACTGCCTCAAAGCCTGCCTGGCAGAACGAGGAAGGACTCGGCAGGTTGCCAGAAAGCACAGAAAGCATCGGCAGCTTGCTTTTATTCAACACAGGAGATAACCCGTAAGGAACATTCAGTGTAGCATTCGCCATCTATGGTAAAAGACAGGGCGTGCAACACATGGACAGAAGAAAGACGTCAAGGTGCCAGAAACACAAACTAATAATTTTTTAGTCGGAATTTGTGGTGGCCTGACTTCTTTGTTGTATATGTTTTGCTCCCCCTTTCTTTTCAATAGAATACTTACCAAGTTGTTCTGCTCTTTGTTATTCTAAGCTCCACATGCTGTGCTATACACACTCACGGTTCATTTTGCTGTTTTAAGGTTGGGGTCGTAAGGGTTCCAACACCTCTTGTGATCTCTTATCGTGCGTGGCTTTATCTTGTTTCGTGTACCTTCTATGAGGTACACAAAACAATATAGTGCTCGGATAGTGCTCCAGTCACTAAATTTTTTTTGTCCTACTGCCACCAACTTTTCTTCTCTTTCATTCTTTTACGTCTCTTTTCTTTCTTCCTAAGTATAGGGTAGCAAACTGGAGTCTTGGTCTGGTTAACCTCCATGTCTTTCCTTTATCTTTCTCTCTCTCTCCTATGAGTGTATAACAAAATTGTAATTAACACTTAGCATTTAGTTGTCAGGCCCCACTCGATAAGACGGCATGGGTGAAGCTCTTCGTTGTCACACTATGCTGAACAAGCTCTCCTGTGATTGATCCATGTATACGTTTTCTGGCTGAATTATGCATCATCTTTTGAAAGAATAAGTAAGCTCCTTTTGCCTCAGCTCTGCTTTTTTTTCTTTTGGACCAGGATGTACCGAAGGTGTGTATAAGGTTATCAGACTGCGAAGGATAAATGAAATATTGGCAACACAGCAATGATTGTGTCAACTTATACACCATTGATGTGGCAAACTATCAATGTCAAGATGGAATATTAGGCAATCAGACAGGTGCTTTCGTGGTTACACTGCAGGCACTGCACAACGAAGAATGCAAGTAGAGGAAATGATAAATTATTACAATTTACTTTTAATATGGGCTTATTCATCGAAGTACTGTTGATTACAGTATACCCTCAGTTTTAAGACCATGTCGGAAAGTGTTGGACATCGTGCTTATGTTTCTAGGTACACGAGGTATGTACAGCATGACCCGCTGGGCGAAGCCAAAAGAACAACAGCTCGGGCGGAAGAGGCACCAGCAGGGCCAGGGCTCCTTGGGGCAGCTCCAGCTTCGATGAGTGGCACGGGACAACGCGGTGCACCACAGGAGGGCTTCCTGTACAGCCCAGGCATGGGTCAGGTGCCACAAATGGATGCCCCTGCTGCCCTTCCTCATCTGCCAGGTGAGGGTGTCGGGGACGTCTACGCTTTGCGGTGCCCCGTTGCAGTTCTAAATGGGCAGGCTTAAGCTACAAGCACTATGGGTGGTGTATGTGCATGACACCACCAACAGTTTTTTAGGCTTTTTCAGGGTTTGGTGTGCACATTGTTGCCATAGTGTTCAAATGTAACTTTTAATTTATTTATACAAGTACCTGCAGCACCACAAGGGCATCATTGCAGGGAGGAGGGCTACTCTAAAATAAAAAATGTGTATTATTGGTATCTATTGATTTCAATTGCAACTCTGATTTGGGAATTTTTCTGATGGCAATAACTCAATTTTTTTGACCATTCCAGCTAAAAAAACAAGAAATCCTGTGACAGCAAGGATTAAATGCATCATGAATGAACCATTGCCTCTGAAGGGAACTGCGCAAAAACGGGACGGAGAAAGATTGAACACATGACACAGGTGTGTTCAATCTTTCTCCGTCCCGTTTTTGCGCTGTTCCCCTCAGTATCATGTACCAACTAGCCCTTCAAGAAACCCTTCTGCACTGCCTCTAATATTAGCACTTTGCAGACGATTTTGGCCATTGCAGGTAACTATCCTGGAAATCATGCAAAACTGTCACTCTTGCAGTGCTTCAAAAAAGTGTTGGAGGTTGAAAAGTGTGAAACCAAAGCTAAGAGCCTGGCAAATTAAACTATGGCATGCTAAGCCATAATGCATTGCCACTCCTTCATACTGCTTGTCAGGGATTCACTTGAACGTGAAGGTAACTAGAGGCTCCTTGGTGCCGTTACTATGCCATCAGTAGATGTACAATTTTTCCTCAGCCAACATTGACTCATTCACCCAGTGACGTGTCATACAGGATCCAGTAAGAACATTTACAATAGCATACATGTTGCTAGCAACCAGCCTGTCAACCACAGGACAGGATGACCACGCAGGCTTTTAAGCATTGACATAGCCAGGGGAATCCCATATTTTTAACTGCAAAGCATTTCTTTGCAAATCAAAGTCACTTTGATCATTTTTATGTCTATCTAACCACTGAGGACTTGAATGTTTAGTGAACAAAATTACCGGTTATAACATGAGTAGTGCAAATTGCTTGCTGCTTACATCATGAAACTCTTTAAGTCATGCGTGGCGTATATCCACTTGCTACGGTCTGTCAAATGGGGATGTTTTCAAACTATTCACAGTCTATAAAGCCAAGAATGGTGAGTGCAGACCTTGTAAATCAGTACAGATTAAATATTTGACATTATGACATTATAGAAGATTTATTGTCGGGGAGTGAACATTCCCAGTGGACACAAAAAAATTTAAATCTCCCCATAATGTGAGACTCAGAGCAAAAAATAAATGCAGCATACACAGCTACTCACCGACTGCTTTGCATGAAATAAATTCCCACGATCCTCGAAATCTAATTCTCACGATGCTCAGCTCCTTTGGTTGCTCTTCCGCAGGCATAGCTGATGACCTTTCGTACTCCGAAGACTTGGGACCATCTATTGCACCGTCGTGGCTTCCAGAACTACCTGAAGTACCAGCTGATAGCTTTGAGGATGTTCCACCATCTCTCCCTGAAGTGGGTTCTGGTGGCCTGCCACCACTGGATGGCAGCGCTGAGCCTGTAGTGGACTGTCCACCTTTCTTGGAGCCAGATGAAGTTCCAGAACTGCAGCCTGAGGAGACTGTGCCTCATGAGGGCGATGCAAGTGCTCTAGAATCAAGTACCAGGCGAGTGTTGAACTAAACAATGGCATAATGGCATGCAGGGGCATAAATTAATAATTAAGCATTATTGCTTTTTTACACTTGTATGTGTGATGATAGCCAGGCACAATGTATCATTGATTTCAACAGTCTACAAGGTGCGAGTTTTTTAATAAACCAGGTCTTAGACTGTTTTAGAAAAAATGCAATAATAGTTGAAGTTTGATGTCCCAAAACCACAGTATGATTATGATGGGTACTTGAGCGGAGGGCTCCAAAATTTTGACATTTGTGCTTTTTAACATGGACCTAAATCTAAGTACAAGGGCCTCGAGCATTTCGCTTCCATTGAAAGGCTGTTGGTATTCGGTCCCACGACCGTCAGGTCAGCAGTTGAGCACCATGACTACAGCGGCGGGGTTGCCACTTCGACATTCAAAACACACTTTGAGCAGCATCTACTGCTGTTCTGGTGGTGATGTGCCTTGCAGACTTCAAAATTTTCCTAAGCGCGCATGGAAATTCAGCAATACTATGATATCGGTCTGTCATAAATTTCATTTTATTGCATACACCTTTACAAAGAGCACGTCAACTGCTGTTTGAGAAGGGACAAGTTGTGAAGTTTAGCTGATGAGTTCGACCTTGATGTAACTTAGTTCGTGATGCAGAAGACATTTTTGTTACTGTTTCTTGCTGCTATTAATAGGCATTAATTTTCGCCTTCATATAAAGTAATTTTATGTCACAGTCTCAGTACAGTAATGTTATGGCAAGCCCAGTAAGATGCAAATTTGGTGAAAACTGAGTGATAAATTTCGCCAGATTTGAAATTTAGTGCTTTGTTGGGAGCTATGACAAAATTGTTGAAAAGGGCCAGAATGGCACAGGAACCATACATGCTACAAGGATACTTTTTTAGATCATGTGGTGATAAGAGCCTTGTCTAATAAGGTATGGTGATAAGTGCATTGATAAAACATCCACATCACTTCAAGAAATGGAATTAGATATGCCAGTCATGTCCCGAGTTTATTGTTTGTGAAAAGCATTTGCGATAATAATACACCTTTCTTATCATAGATTAACAGAGCGGCAAACAATGCAGTGGACAATATTGGTCATGGTCCACTACTTTGCAGTGGTACTCTTTGTCACATTTCCAGTCCCATAAGTCGGCAAAAGCTCATGGTTTTCATGGTTGCTTGACGCAAATGATGGATAACATTGCCAGATGCTGGTTTCACATTCATCACAAGCATCGGCTTCATGGAAGCTGCTGCAGTTATGCAGATGGCAGATTGAGAAGAAAAGCAGTTATTTTCCCCGTTTTGAAATATAGTGGCAGATGAAGCTGCTATAACGGGATAAAGACATGGTGATTTATTATGGCAATAAGACACAGATTCATTTCTTTTTGTTGCATACTCCAAATTTTCTAAAAGCTTTACGTAAATTAGGCGCAAATACAGAGTACTACAACTCTGTTTGTGAAGAGAGTGCAATGCTACATTTATATACAGTTAAACCCCTTTATAAGAGGCATGCTGCAGGCAGTAATTCTAGTCTCTTATATAAGAAGTCTCTCATGAACAGAGTACTACGTATGCATTTTCTTATCAATCCGTATTTTACTGAAGGCACAATGGTGTCCCTTATACCCATTTGTCTCTTATGTCAGTGTCTGTCACAAAGAGGTTTGACTATATAGTACGTAATACTTACGGCAAGGTGTTGTTTCTACATAACATTTTATCGAAGTTGATTATGTTTAACTGCTACTAAAGTTTTATGAGCAACTCAGTATGCCCTAGTGCATTATGCCCATTGTGAATGAGAAACATCTGTGACTTTCATGTGTGGTATTTCTCAGTTGGCAAAGTATTCAGAAAGGCACTGCGATTACAAATGACTATTTGATGAGAGTCAAATAAAACTGCATTCAATCTGTTCTTCAAAAGTTGAAAATTCTTAAGCACTTAGAAATAAATAGAACTTTTGGTTACTTATCTATTGTGAAAATCAAACCTTTTGCTGTGAAATTAACAAGAACAACTATTGAATAAATGCTTTATTCGCCCAAACTGTGTCTGTTTAGAAAAAACTGTGGTTACGTGGACAATTTTTTACCTTGAAGTATGAAGACTGGACTAAAGAAATACAAACAGGACTGATGCAGTGTTCATGTGACAATGTCTTTCTTGTCCATTTGTTGACAAAGTTTGTCACATGTAGTGAAAAGTAACTACCGTATCTTTTAAAGTTTTGCTGCCTCATACTTACTCATACCCGAATGATAGAATCACACAACGCCTTCGAGAAACTGAACACAGTAGTGAGCAGGTTGTGGCACTAATCTGTTGACACCTTGCAGGTCGAGTAATGCAGAAACACGTGCAGAGTTGTCGCTACCCGTCACGGAAGATGGCAGTGCCCGCGCCAGCCTGCTGGAGTCCATTCGGCAGGCCGGTGGCAAGGCAGGCCTCAAGAGTGCGCGTCGGCCACAGCAACAACGCAAGCAGGTGGAGCTATTCCTCGTGTGCTTTTTGCTTATTTTGTGGTGGTCTGCATTAATAATCGTTTCGTTTGATTCAGAAACACGTACCATGCAGTTTTGAGAGTTGTAGTGAATATATAATCTACTACTACTGTGTAATAGGTACTCTTATGTTAGTGTCACGGTTATGTTTTGTCGCATTCAACTTTTTTGACAGACGTCTTCCTAGTGATCTTTATAGGGTCTCGCAAAAGAGCTGCTCTTAGAACAATCAGACACAGTACGCACCGTTGTACAACAACTACAAGGCATTTATTAACAGCTTTTACTTAAGGCAGACCCTGCTTCAGGTACATATTGTCTCCTTATTTTGTAGTGGATTTCGACAAAACATGACAAATCAAATTTGCAATACTGACACTGAGAAATCCACTGTACTCTGTGAAAGCCCGATGTTGAGCGGCTGCTCCAAGCGGTTTAAATGCTGAGCCGAAGTGTGCCGCACGCCCTCTGGCGTAGGCAGTATACGCACGTAAAACTTTGCTTTTCTCAAATAGCTTTTTCTGTACATTTTTTATCTTCAATGTACCTTTTCTCAAAAAGTACTGAACCGATTTCAATCAAACTTTGTATGCATGCACTACAACAAGTTAGAAACAATCTGAACTAAAAAAAAATTGCTGATTTCATAAAAAACGAAGCTGTAAAAAAATTACACAACAATATGCACCCTCTGTGATGTAGTGCAAGCAGCATTTTTTTTTTTACAAAACCTTCATGAAAAATGTAGCATATTTTTTAGTTCAGATGTAACCTATAAGTCTAACCTATAAGTCTCTACAACAACACGGCTGAATATGGTTGTATTCCCTGTGGTAGTTGCAGAGAAAATGTACATTACATTGAATAAGTGAACCCCCTTTAAAATTTGGGAGTGGACCATAGGAAGGATAAGCAACCTAGGCACAAAAAAAGGGTGTCACTTGATACCCAGTGGCACTTTTTGTGAGCACGTAATATTTTATGAGAATGCTTGCAACCATTTATAAGATATTGTGCTAAAACTGACCTATACCATTTACCCTATCGTACCCACTTTTAAATGAATGACAACAGGTAGCATGCTTCATTGAACTGCAGCCTACTCTAATATCAGCATTCTTCACCGCATAACACTGCAGTGTATTAGTATTCTTCACTGCATTATACAACTGTACAGCAGTGAAGTATAATGAAGAAATTTATTATGATGGAATGCAAATATCTTCAGACATGCACCGTGCACAAAAATTTTTACTTGCTCTGTAGCTCCTGCTGCCGATCAGTGCCCTGTCTGGCAGCAACTGCTGAGACTATCTGTTATGAGAAGCACACTTGCAGAGGTGCAATGCGACATAGCATGCAATATATCAAATTTGGTGGTAAACTGAAGTTTTATATATGCATACTACAAGACACGGCATTTACAAGGGGTTGTTAAAAATAATCTGCTTTGACTGTATTTTGAAAAAAATTTGTTGAGCAGACACAACTTGCACCAAAGGGTATTACCCTCTTTCCGGTAAGTCTCACCTTTGTATAAGATGCACCCCCTACTTTTTACACCTTTCACAGGAAAAGAAATTACATATAAGACACACCTTTGTACAAGACGCATTTATTTGTAACTCTATCAACATGATTAAACATAAGGAGGCACGCGAGTACATTCATTGCAAAGTATGTAGTCATGCATGGCACCAATTATTTGAAGTTGTAAACAACGTTGTCCCAAGGTGCAAAAAAAACAATAATTATTCCATTGAATTCTAAGCCATATCCTCCGGTGCACTGTTTTAAATATCTGCCTCGATTGGTAGCATCGCTGGGTTGCCTGTGTCAGCCTCTGCGTAACTCTTTGGTGCGGTGTTGTAACCACCTTAAAGGCCATCATTGGTGTTGCCTCTACAGCATTATGAGGCTTGGTGGGAACACATAAACAATAATCACGACGTACTGTAAACACCTACACACATGCATACCAAATGTAAATGATGACCAGAAGCTGAAACTACTGCTGGATTGCAGCGACATATCACACAAAATCTTATGATGATGACAAAGTAGTACTTTTGTTTTTGCAACTGGTATTGTAGCTGCTACAACATTATGATGTAACAGTACTTTAATTTTTGTAACTTGTACTGTGAGTGCTACAACCTTACAAGTGCTCTCCCACTCAATAATAGTTCTTGCAGAATCGCCTGACTGTCCGTGTATATATAAGACACACTGTTGTATAATATGCAGCAGTGAAAATACTATAGGAAATACCAGAAACACAGGACAGGTAAAGAGCAAAAGAGAAAGAAAAGACGGTGCTTCTCTTTTGCTCTTTCCCTGTCCCGTGTTTCTGGTGTTGCGCTGTAAACAAGTTCACGACGAATCCAAACCAACTGGCCCAGCTTACCGTCTTACTGTACTATAATAAAAAAAGGTGTGTCTTATACACTGGAAAATAAAGTACAGTTAAACCTCATTAACCAACACTCTCCTTACACCGAAGTGTCCTGACTGTAATCAAACGTTTTATTTGGTGTTATTGGCAGGAACTGTTGCAAGGATGAGGTGTTGCCATTAGTCTGTTTTAAACCCACCTTATTGTTAATAACGATTCGTTGTATATGCATTTACTTTAATGAGGTTGAGCTGTTATTGTCCCATTATTGGCACGGCACCTGTACGTGTACGCTGTGTACGCCCCAGTATGCCACTGTTGCCCTTCCTCATCTTTCACGTCACCGTCCAAGTCTGTGATTCTGTATTTTTCATGCATCCCCCCCCCCTTTTTTTTGAAAGCATAATGTGAAAGGTAAAAAATGGTGCAAATTGGCAACGCTTCTCAACCATGTAATGTACCACCCATCTTGAGAAGCTGGGATGACTCAGATAGTTTACAGTTTATCGCAAAGGTTTATGGGCTGTAGTACGTAAAGAAAAACTGAGAATCTTCAACCTTGGGACACAGCCTATTACAGTGGTCTCAAACTCGCCTCAACTAGTAGGCCATAGCCGCAAAACTTAGTTCCGCAATGGCGAGGATAGTGAAGATGGTGGGAGCAGGGCAAGAGCAGTGAGGTTGATCAAAATGTCACCCAACATTGCCATTTGAAAAAATGCCTTTCCCGTATCTCATATATGTGTCATTTCTGAAGGGGATTTAATGTCAGGGTTTATGAAACGTGTCACTATTGATATTGGTTGATTGTAGTCAGCGGCGTTGAACGTTTTGTCCCGAGGGTCGTTCTGTGCGTGTGGGGAACCCTTCGCCACCCTTCATATGTTGCGGGCATGTGGCACGCCTTTGCTTGGCTTAGCACAAAAATGTTTTACTTTATCCTGCAAACACCCGAGATCATTTCTGACAAAAAAAAAAAAGCAACGACTTACCTGCTCCCTGTCCAGCATCATAATATAATTGATACATTGTGAAATTATGTCACTATTGAGATATAAGTACATTCTTCAAATGTATGTTGATTTAAATATACAGGTAATCAAAAGTATTTCAGAGATGCTATCATGATATTATTGTATTGAGATAGTCTTGGGCACTATCGCGATACTCTTGTACCAAGATACTTCTCAGTTCTGCTGTTTAGCAAAGTCATAAAAGTTTATTCTGTGTGAAGCCGCAGGCTGCTAGCGAAAGCAAGAGCCATGTGTTTAAGACTTGTGGCCTAATATATTAAGATGTTTAGCCTATACTAGTTTATGCAAACAACATAGTGTATAGTTCATTGACTACATTCCAGAACTGCTTGGAAATCAAACCACTGACTTGCATTAATCAATTATAGGTGGTTGGCTATATATTGCATTTGGTTTATCAGTATATTTATAGGACAGCTAACCATAATGGCTGTGTGATAATAAGTGAAACAAAATTTTGCACAGAAGCACGCAGATATCTGGAAGTCTGGGAAAAATATAGTATTGAAACTTGCCGCATGATAAAAGAATAGTTGTTTGTTATCATTAAGAATTTTGGCACAACTGCTGGAAATGCTCACTTCCTAAGTCTTTTTAGTAGGATGAATCTGAAGCAGATCTGTTTCTAAAGTGTGATTTTCAAAACGTGCACTTGAGCAGTTCTAAATTTTTGTTGCCAGAAGTTTTCTCTGTTACCTAGAGAAAAATACCTAATTTGCATTTGAAAAGACCTTTTTGTGAGGCTAGTGCACCTGAAGTTAGCTTCTCATCGTTTGGCACTAAAAAGTGATACCAGAGCGCTCTTTATGAAAAACAGAGGTAAGCGTCTAGTGCATATTTGTATGCTGTATGCTCTTTGAATTCGAGAGTGAAAAAATTTCTTATCTTATTACACCACATGTTTCTATCAGAGAGACACTGTCCGTAATTTGTGCTCGTTCTTGGATCCAGTTGTGGAAGTTGTTCCTTTTCAATTTCGATTAGCAACTCATTTCAGAAGATCTTGTTTTTCATGCGAGAGATGGTGCCAATATATCTTTTTAATGACCAAGCACCATCAGTCTCAATATGATCTAAAACCATGGGTTCTCTGTATGTGAAAACAGGGCCTCCTAACGTGTAAGAAAAAGCCCTCCGGCGCAGTCTCCCAAAACTGTAATCATTATGCCACAGCCATCAACAGCTAGTGTGGTTGTTGCGTACTCCACACTAGCCATCAAGCTAGTGTGGCCAACCACAGCTAGTGTGGTTGGCCACACTAGCTTGATGCTGCGTATTCATCTTGTGCTCCAATGATTTCCGAAATTTTTTGCCAGCTGGTTTGCGTTCATATGGGAGGTAGTGGCCAAGTACTGCACCAGGGTGGGCAATCCTGCTTTAGTGAGGGAGTGCTTTACTGGCAGGTGGCCGCCAGTAAGGTTGCACCGCAGCCATTTTTTTTCTTTTTCTTTAACGATTCCCTTACCATGCGTTTTAAGTAATTATGCGATTGGCAACGGTCTGGCATCAGAATCCGAACCATATTTTGTCATCGCATGCTAGGATGATGTGCTATCTCTAACTGGGGGTTCCGTGGCACTTTCTTAGCACTGAAGAATACCACATGGCCTTCTCTTAACTGGCCTTGCTAGCTTAGCACTCTGAATGACCCTTCTCACTGTTAATTTCTCCTAATTTCCTTCTGTCTCGCTCAATTTGACATTGTTGGCTTTAAAGTGTCCGCACTGTCAAAGTTCTGCTGATTTTGAGGGGCTCCTACTTTGATGTTTACTGTCAACTGATGAGTTGCATGCTCCTGTTTTGCAAACTAATCGACTACTCCTATGTAATTGTTACATTGAGTGTATACGTCGTGGGCGGTTTGCATGCATGAAAAGTAAACGCGAAAAGTTTCTGACCGCTGAAGAATTGACTGGCTACAGGCAGTGGCTGTATGTGTAACATGAACTTATCGTTGTGTATGTGCATTGTTCTGAGAGTCGTCGAAGTCTATCAATTCAAGCCGATGTTATGCAGTGAGTGATGCAAACACATAATTACTTTCTATATAGTTTTTTTTTGCCTTTTGCCACTCTCTAGAACTAGAAATAATTTTGTCCTTATCTTTTCATTCACTATTCTACGTCCATAGGCAAGCCGTAGATGTAATTACGTAGTATGTAGTATATCTGACTGCCGACTGAGGACCCCTGTCTACTACCATATCTGTTTACCAGAGTTTTATTACTACTCCAAAATGCTAACGAAATATTATACAGCCCTAAAGGCAGTGCCAGTCTGCCAGCTGATTGTGTTATACATAGGCATTCGAAGTTACTTCAATAATTTTTTATAGAGGGCAGCTACCATTGTCTACACTTTAGGGGGTTCACAAACAACTTTTCAAGTAATCATTGCATGATCTTAGTATCAGAGTTTATTGCCTCATAAATCAATTGCCACAAACATTTCTTGATTGGTCAAGGACATGCAGTTACAGAGTCCCTGAAGCACGCTGGAAGCTAAGTAAGCAAGGACGGCATGAAAAGGAGTTACGTCAGCATGCATGGTGCCCTTGAGTGCATGTTAGAAATGTTGTTGCTCATTCCCTTCGCTATTTCTTTGCACGAGTGTGGCTCGCTGCATAATGTTATGCATTGGCACCCCGTGGCAAGAAGCGCATTTGGTCCAAACGCTGCACTGGATTCATTTGGTCGACAGCATGCTACCTGCAGTTCAGTGTTGGGTGATGGCAGCTCCAAAGCGAGTCAGAACAAGCCTCTGTATCAAAATAGCGCACCTGAGGAAGTGGAAACTTTGTGCTACACCTGTAAACCCCACACAACTGCAGCGTTTGGCTGACGTGTTCATAGCAGTGTCCAGAGGGGTGGTTAACCTCTAAACCTCTAACCCTGTAGAGGTTTTTAGTGACTTAGAAGCGGAGAACATCGCGAAATCACAGCAACCAGCTAAGCTAACAAGGTGTGGGTTCGAGCTAGTTGGTACTCCATGATAACCTACATCTGCTAACCTACACCTACCGACGAAACACAGATGGGCGCATTTTGCGCCCGTCCAAGTTTTGTTTGTTGTCAAAAAAAAAAAAAAAATCTGCGCAAGAAGTAGGTTATCATCCAAGCTAGTATAACTGAAATTTTCTGTTGCAGGTGGTACCACCTGGTGGGGACCTCATGTCTGATCTGAAGAGCAAGCTGCAGCTTCGACGCAGAGGTATCTCGGGTGAAACAGACCATACAAGCAAACCATCGGCCCCTGCTGAAGTCACGTCACCTTTGGACAGAGTGCTCGAGATGATCCCGCCACCTAAGGTGGAGTCTGAGGAGGCCAGCACCACAGACACAGAATGGAATGACTCAGACTAAATAGGGCTGTCACCGGGTTTGCTGATGAAATGTCACTTGCCTGGAGGCTTTTTGAAGAAGCAGGCCGACTTGTCTTTCTCTTCTTTGTTGCTAATCTTTTGGCATGGGACTTGAATTTGAATTTATTTAACCACGTGACAAGTACACGAAAATACACTGTATACGTGGTTGGTGCGAAGGGACTTGGCAAAATATTCTGCATTGATTGGTGTTGTTTTACTGCAGTATGCTGCAGCAGCCATCCAAAAGGATCCAAGACTAGTGCACTTTTGAAACGAGGCCTGAATGTGCTGATACGGCTTCCATGGAAAAACATTGCAATAAATGGAACAAGGAAAAGAGCGCAGGACTAAGTACCGACAACCAACAGGTGTATTACTTTAAAGACACAATATGTGCTTTTAAAAAAATTGAAGCGCTTAGGAAACTCGACATGAAAATCAGCTCATGCATTCTTAAGCAATCCGAAAACAAGAGCTTTAAATTGCTAAGAGACAGAGATGGTTCATTTCCTTGTTGTTTAGAGTTACTGATGATCAACCGATATGTGAGAGGCCCTTGCAATGCATGATAAATGCACCGATTTTGAGAGTGCCAACAGAGGCTAGTGCAAAATATATGTTTCATGAAAGATAGATTTACATTCTTTTTCAGCACAATATGTGGTCGAACTACTGCCATTCTTCATTGTTATCATGCTCTTTACAGCTTTCCGATTCTGTTTGTTGTTGTGCTGTTTTTTCATGATGTGCATTCTTAAAGCAGGTAAAGCTGCTGGAAGATGGCATTCTGTATATGAATGACTACGCAGAAGGTTAAGATACAAAGCTTTGGGTCGTTGATTTCTCTGGTGATGTAAATTGTTAATAGTGCTAAAATATATTCTCTATTTTACGTCGTATTTTGTCTTTAGCACTGTGAACTTGCTTACAGCTATGCTGGATGAGCTGCTTGTATTTACAGCGTTAGTGCAGTTAACAAGCACAACTGTTCACACTGGACTTGTGAAAACCGCTTGTCAAATGCAAACTGATGATTCTGTTTGCATTTTATACAAGCGAATTGCTGGTGCATGCCATACTGAAGTGGACCAACTGAGGTGCCAGTTGTCTTGCTGTTATTACAGCAATGAGAAATGTATAGCTTCAGTTGAAGTACAAAGAATCCTGTCTTTTTTTTTTTTTTTTCTGGAGACATACACGACTTGCGACTTTAAAAGTATTCTTGCTGTTCCAAGAAGTTAAGCATATAGTGTGCAAGAAAATGTAAGCTAGAGCCACATACATTTGTACAGCTTTTAGTGGAAATTTAAAGTGCCTGCAGCATCACAACCAAAGCTGTCCTCGAGATACAGCTCGTATTGTCACTTTTTCTTTTAAATGTTGGCTGTTCGTTGCGTTACATATTGTCATACGACTGAATTAAACTGCATTCCTTACATTCATGTGTTGTTTGTCTTTTCATTACCCTGGTATTATACTAAAACTTTTTCTGCACAGTTTGGTAAGCATCAGCAAGGTGTACAAATGGCTTCTTGAAAACTGAACTGAATATTCAGTTGCATGTACTGAATTAGCTCCTATGGCAATCAATATTTTTTATTGCTTGAGGCTGGTTTTTTTTATTTTCTGTGTGTGTTATCATGGTTATATGTCTTACACTAAACTTTTAGAAAAGTCCAGTGTTATCGCTGAAAGGTCAAAAGGGTTCTGAAACAAGTGTTGTTGACTGTAGGTGGATGTTGCTTTGCGGAAACCTACTGATGATAAAAAATTTGTGTTGATTTAGAAAGTGTGACAATAGATTTATTGTGAAAAGCCAATGAGTGGTTCCCTACAAGAGGTGCCGATTGATATGTGGGGTTTAACATCCTAAAACCATCATATGATTATGAGAGACTCCGTAGTGGAGGTCTTAGGAAATTTTGCCCACATGGGGTTTCTTTTAACGTGCACTCAAATCTGAGCACACGGGCCCACAGCATTTTCGCTTTTATCGAAAATGCAGCCGCCGCATCCGGGATACGATACCGCGACCAGCGGGTCAGCAGCTGAGTACCTTAGCCACTAGACCACTGTGGCGGGGCGTTAAGAAGTGCTGTCTTTTAACTGCAAGCAATGCCTTTGCTTGAGCACCTTCTTCTATGTATGTCATGCGTGACTAACTGAAATCATCCGACTGCATTCTTCCGAAACATCAACTGTGATACATGACAGCTGGAACACTTCAATTAGTTGTAAAGCAAAATTTTCACAAATAGAGCATAAATACCTTGTGTTGCCACCAAAACAGTACAGCTGTCAAACTGCAGAATATGGTGAACATTACACAATCTTTCATTGCCCATTTCTTCATTGCTTTTGTTTGCAGAGGTGCTCTGTTTAGAGCCTAAGTATACTTGATAGAAATCTGAACAAAAACAGATTAATAGGTTGCCTTTTTCCATATATCCACTTTGTCTGTGGCTGCCCAGTCCTGCTTTCTGTAATGATTTGGCAGTTTCCAAACAAATGAAACCTGTTCATATGGTAGCTCTTAAACAAAACAACTAAGAGTTGCTCGTATTATCACAAATACTGTGAAAGAATTTAATCAACTGCTAGATCATTGGGACATCCTGGCATAAATTTTTTATGGAAAAAAATTGATTTCTTGGTCCGAATGTTTTTAGAACTTCACATATGCAATAAGAAAGCTAGCCTATAGCTTCTGTAATTTATTGCAAGTAGTAGTTTTGTGCAATTAAGCTCTTCGCTATGTATTAACCACACAGCAGGCACGATTGCAACCCCAAAAATGGCTATATTTGTAGTACTCAAGGTGAGATACAAGGTATGAAACTCTATGCAAAGCAGAGAATCCCCGATTCCTGAAAGGTAAGCCATGCACACCAATCACATCAAGAGGAACGAGCAAATGCATTATCTCCTTTGGAGTCTGACTGAAGGTGCAGTGAGCGATTTGTGTAGCTCTACATGTGATATATTGAATTCTGGCCATATTTTTCGTGATCACCCCATTACTCTGAAAACAAAGAGAAATATACTTTTCAGTATATAAAGTACAATTGCAATCCGGCAGTAAGGCTTTGCTACGTTTTACATTTGCTCGAATAAAAATTTTATGTGCTTTCGAGAGAGACCGAGTCGTTCACCGTCTGCCCTAAAAATTAAAAAAAACTGAAAATGATTTTTTCAAATGAATATGTAGGCATCTCATTTCTAATAGTAAAAAAGGAAACCTTCTTTTCGGTGAATATTAAGCGCCCCACTCTATACACCAGGGTGTGTCAACCCTTGCATGTCTTGCAAAAAGCCTGCAAAATAACCACCTGAATGCTGTACTTCAATGTGCTTCAATGTGTCAGTACATGTGAACCGATTGGTGTCTGTCGTCAGGTGCTCTCACACAGCTTTATCAATTCGTTGTTGGGCACTACTAAACAAGCTCTTCAGTGGTCGATTCCATGTAAGAGTTTTCTCACTGCATTATTGCACCGCCTCTAAGAGAGTGAGTAAACTACATTTACTTGATTACTTTCTTTAGTTACAGACTGGAACAGATGGCAGTTGGGCAACGGTTTCAGATTGCAAAAGGTCACTGTGTTCACAATCTTAACAAGAGTCTCGTGAACACACTACTTTTGCCACTGCATCCAATATTTCTGTACCATAACTGCTTTATACAACAGTTAGAGTTACATTTCTTTGGATGTCGGCAGCAGGGCATTGAGGACCAATTTTCAAACAAAATAAATACCAGATTTATGCTGATGGTCAAACTGCTGATTATGCACCTTGATCTTTCTTCCCAGCATTGTCACCATCACACACACTAAACGAACACCTGTGGTAGCTAGCAGGCAAGGCATGGCGCTGCTAAGCCTGAGAACGCGCTTTCGATTCCTGGCCATCGCAGCCATGTTTTTATGAGGCAAAGGCAAGAACACCCGTGCGCTTAGAGTAGGTAGAAATTAATCTACAGCAAGCTAAGAGTCTACAGCATGCCAAGGCCCAGAAATTATATCTTGTTCCCCTTCTCCAGAGTAGAGCACCTAGCTAAAGGAAATGTGCTCAATTGAGAACACCTGTCATTAAAGCTTTCCTCTCTCAGTACAATACAGAGCTAATTAACAAGTCCACCAAGCATACGCGAGAAATCCTTACTATCACCAGTAGCTGGTGACAATGCTCGAGGTTATAACTAAACTGTAATTACCAAAAAAAAAGGGCCACACACTGTGGCAGCCCGCAGGTGAAATAAAAGGACAAGATCCAACAGGGCTGCCTTTATTGGTGAACATGCTGCACTCTCAAACAATAAACTCGGCAAACTCAACAACAGCATAAATAGGGAGCAATAAGTTAAACTGGTTTCCTCTCCAGGGACCAAAAATAAAATGTGGGAACAGAAAGGCACGGGGCTAATGAACTGGACTAGCTTCTGCATTTTGTACAGAGTGCGGCGACTGCTTGCCTCACAGTGTTCATCGAGGCAACAAGGAATGCAGATAAGAGGTGCATGCCTTGCCACTAACTTCAAGGGCAAAACGCCTATGAAGAACGAACATGAGAAGATTGTGAACAAGAAATGACTGGATGTTTCCTGCCCTGTCGAGATTTCAGAGACAGTGGCTGCAGCGAGTAGTGATGATCTTGTGCCCCCAAACTGAAAAAACACTGATAAAACTCAACAACCAACATTGTTGACTGTGCATCTGTATACAAATACAACAGGCCTATGAAGCCTGTGGCTAGGTACAAACAATGATGGAGCTTGTTTCATTTCAATGTGATTGCACATGTTCAGCTGGTGAAGAAACGCCCTTTCTTTTGATGGACATCTTTCTGGCCACTTGGGCTTCTTCTCAAAAGTCAAAACCTAGCACGTGCACTCTGTACGCAACGCATCACCTAGATGTGAGAGGTGTCCATCAGGCATAACCGTTGGGCTCACTAGTGCGGAGGCGCCAGGGACACTGTGACCATAGAGGTGGTCCTAGAACTCTCTGCCGGCCAAAGTGCACTGAGATACTGACTGGGTGCAGAGGGCTGGGGTCATCGCTTATGCACGCAAAGGCGGGTTCAACGAGTGCGGGGTCGAGGGTCACGGGAATGTAGTATGCGCCCCGTGGGTGCAATGCAAATGCAGCAACACCAGGTGGCGCAGGGCTAACGGCTGGCTCGGGAGGAACCTCGGGAGGAGGTGCGGATACTGTTAGTCTCGTAGGGCTCGGAGCAGGTGCCAATGGTCCCTGGGTGTGGGAGTGACGCCGCTGCTCTTCAACAGGGCTTGAATTCCGTTCTACGGTACCCCACTGGGCATCTTTGTGGAAGCGGTCCTTGATGTCATTTTTGAACTTGTAGGTCTCCTCACTTGGGGCTGGGGTCACAGACATTGGCTTTGGGAGTAGGTAGTCCGAGCGCCGCATTACCTCTTGTACACTGAGACCGGGATTCTGCAACATTTCTCTCAACTGACTAACAGAAGAACAGGAGGATGAGGATGAACATGAGTTATCTGGGTGGGGGGCTGTCGGTTCCTGCTTTGGTTGGCAATCTGGGTTGTTTCTTAGCCGCTCAAGAAGAGGCTCAGGTTCCGTTGGAGTGTCCTCATCAGAGAGCATCAGGCCCGATGGGAAACATGGCCCTGCAGATTGATGGGCAAGTCACTCAAACCACTCCTTTCAACTACATTTTGTACTTTCTTGCATCAGCACTATAAAAGTAGCTTCAATCAACCATACAATTAACTGATACTTGCTATGCCTGACTATCTTATGTCAACAGTTACATATGGAAACAGATATACAGTAACAACTGTTGACCATGTTAAGTTTATCTTAAGTTTATGTGGTTGCAATTTTTGATGATCCTAAACATCAGAAGTACAAGTGTGGCTGGTCGTCTTTATTTGCATGAAGGCTTTCATTGTCTGAATCTAATGAGGGAAATGGAATCTAATGAGGAAATCTAATGAGGGAATCTAATGAGGGAATCTAATGGCCACTGCCACAAATTTGCATGCCCCATCTTTCCCTTGAGATGCTCACCAGCTCCAGAGATCTTGTCAAAGTGCTTTTGCAGGTGGGTAACTAGCCGCAGGCACATGTCGTCCCCTGCACCATCCAGATCCACAAGAAAGCGTGCCGTTTCCGAGAGACACTCCTGGAATCCCAGCCGGTACTGCAGCCGGTGATCGCTGTCCACCCTCTGGACTACCTCACAGGTGGCTGTGTTGGGGGAAAGCCGGCACTGCAGAAGGGAAGGGCAACAGCAGCATACGCACATTTACTTACTGGGGTCCTTGCAGGAGTGTGCCTGCAGGTGCCGCAGGTGTTTGATGGCCATCTCGATGATCTCAGTCTTCTCGATACGGCCTCTGCCCTGCAAATGAGGACACCAGGGAGGGTGAAGGCCCGAGGATGGCACGTTGCTAGGGATGGCCCACATGTGGCGCTCTCTCGGTGCTTTGGCTGGCAGCTGGGCAGATGCTTTACTTGGGACAAGAAACGTGTGACGGCACATACATTTACGTTTGGTGCCGGCCTATGGGGGGCAGTGCATTCACTCGCTGCAAGAAAGGTCGCCCTCTCGCCGCACCTGTGCTGAGGCGCGCGCACTGACAGAGAGCACACAGCTGCCGGACTTCACCGAGCGATACGACACATAAGCGAGACAAGCATCTGAGTGGCCAATGCGCGAGGGGGCGCTCCATGTGGGCCGGCGGTAGGGTGGGCCCGTGGGTGCGCGCGCGAGAGCGGCAGCTACCTTCTTCAGGTAGACAGCTGGAATGAGGCGACTCAGGTCTGCCAGGCAGTTGTTCATGCGGTCTCGGCGCCGCTTTTCGATGATCCGGTGCGACATGGGGTCCTGCGTGCAGCCAGAGAGTTAGAAGAGGGGCCGCCCGGGCGGTGCCGGCATGCACGTGCGACCCGGAGGGGCGGCCTCCTATTTTCGGGGCGCACCCATTCCGAGCTGCGGGTGTCGAGTTTCGGCCACGTGAGCACGCGACCTTGGCGCGGCCGGCGCAGGATCGATTCGTCTGACCGTCCCGGAAGAAGCGCCAAGGAGAGCCGGTCGCCGATGGCTCTCTCGCGCGAGCAGCCGCCACGTGACGGCTGCCGAGTCACGTGCGACGGCCTTCGGCGCGTCCTTGGCGCGACCGGGCGGCGGTAAACAAGTGAAGGAAGTGATAAAAGAGAATATGCCCAGCAGCAGGGCGCGGCTGTTGGTCGCAGCAGCAGCACTCACTCTGCCGAAGCGGTGGTGCCCTCGATCCCAGTCCAAGCGGCGGGCTCCTGGGCGGGGGCGTCCGCAGCTTGGACTGCAATCCCGGGCACCACGTCTCCCCCAGAGGCTCGTCCAGGCCCTCCTGCTGGGCACACTCACCCGGGCGGCCTTCTTGCGGCCAAGATCCTCGGCGTCCTCCAGCGTATCCTGGGGCCGCCGCCGCTCCAGGGCACAGAAGTTGAGGCTCCTGCGCGATCACCGAGCTCAGAGAACGCGGCCGCCGGCAAACGCGCGCGCGCTCCTCACCGCTGTTCCATTTTGAGCCGCAGCGCTTGCTCCCAGCCGGCGTCCATTGCGTTGCTGCTCGCGGCCGTGTGCCACGATAGCCAACCTGCGCTCTGCCGCCGACGAGGTCTGCTGCGGCGCCGGTCACGCGGCGCGTCACGCCGCCGCTCACGTGCCAGCGCTGACGTCAACGCCTCACGCGACCCGCTGCGTGCTGCGCCGGCGAGCGGAAACAGCCAGCCGGTGGCGCTCTCTCCCTCCGCCGCGCCGGCAAAAGTGCGGTCGCGTGCACCTGCGTGCGTGCGCGCGCTCGCGTCCGTCCGCCCTTCACTTGCGCCGCGGCGACAGGTGGAGCCACCGACGGCGTCCCGCAATGGACACCCACTCGCCTAGCACGACGGTGGCATATGTTGCGGCAAAACAACGCACATATGTCGCCTTAGTTCTGCCGAGGCCGCGACGCGCGTATTTAACAGCTGTAGCCCGAATAATGGATTGCGTTCGCCCAGCACGTTCCCAGCCATTCATGAGCTCCTCACGGCACAGCCCTATTCGGACGGGGGTGCGCGTGCCTGATTAGACGCGCTCTTTATCTTCGCCCGTAGGCGAGCCACTTGGCGATATCGGCGCGTCGGACTGAATCCAGACGTTTTCTATGTACCCATTGTCGACAGGGCAATCCCCCAACACGTGCTCCGAATTTTATTGTTATTTATCGCCCTCCCTGGCAGCGGAAGCTCACTGATAAGACGTTATTGCGCACCTCAAGATATACTGCCAGCTGCTATAAAAGTAACGCGCAGACAAACCAGAACACCTGACGGACCGAAATCAAGAGCGACGCACTTGGGCACACACATCCTGCAGCGACAAGAGCGCCTTCGCGGGAGACTTCTGCGCTCATTCGTACGCGTGCTCCGCTTGCGGCGCACACCTTTCCAAATTAGATATATAAAAAGATACAGTGGTGCACTGAACTGCTTTCACAACAGGTGTCAGTAAAGCAAAGCAAGAGCCAGCCCCCCCCCCCCCAAAAAAAAAAATAAACGGCTGGGCTATGCTCGGCTACACAGTCGGTTTCAGCTACAAACCGCTACAAATATACGAACAAAACACTACATCCAATCAGCACCACCATTTGAAACCTGTTTCACCCCTTTCTGGCTACTTATTCAGGTATCGTTCATGCCATAGAAATTTCGAAACTATTTCTTGTACAGATTTTGACTACAATTCTCATACCCCGTCCCCCACTGCATTGTATGCATTGTCGACCTCTGGCTTTCTTCTGATTTTCTCTCGCTTTCGTGCACTGCGGTTTACGCAGCGCCTTACATTGCAGGCATTGCTACACAAGCAGCTGCAGCATTTGTATACGCCACTGCCTACAGCTGGGTCTGGTCGGTATGACATACGAAAAAAAAAAACACTTCGTTTACATAACGAAAGTTAATCACTTCTCCAATGTACATATTACACAGTAGCACAGCCAGAAGTTTTTTTATTTGGAGGAGGGAGGGGGGTTCAGACATGCCTAATGCATGTTCGTGCACTCGTTTGTATGTTCGCGAGTATATATACACTGCCAAATCGAAAAAGATCGAAGTGGGTTGAACCCTCCATACCCTCTTCTATGCCATGTATGCGCACATACATGCACACAAATTCACATTATTTGGATCGTGTGGTTAATAAGTAATAGTATTCGTGCACTCGTTTGTATGTTCGCGAGTATATATACACTGCCAAATCGAAAAAGATCGAAGTGGGTTGAACCCTCCATACCCTCTTCTATGCCATGTATGCGCACATACATGCACACAAATTCACATTATTTGGATCGTGTGGTTAATAAGTAATAGTATTAAAACCATTTCATTTCGTCGTTGCGACAGGGCACCAACATATCGGCGCACGCGCGTTTCATGACACTTTCTAGACAGATTCCGACCCGCAGTAGTTGGTGATGTACTATACAAAATCTTTGCGAATGTAAACATGACAGAGGAGAGTGCCACGGTTGGCGCAATATTCCGCTGCATCCAGACAGAAGTTCAAAAAAAAAAAAAAAAGAAATCGGGGGGGGAACGACGACGAGGTCTTCGAAACCCAGAATTGAAGCGATTCGCTTCGGCCTCAGAGGCTTCCATGCAGCAGACAAATGTCAATAGCTGCCATTTTTATTTTAAACGTAAACAAGAGTAGATCTTGGGACTAGTGGTTGCTCACAACGGAGCATTGCAAGGCGGCTAGACTTTAAAGCATACACCAGCGTATATGTCTCTACAAAAACCATGCCGTTTTTATTTATTTATTCATTTATCGTTCATTGCAGCGGTGCTGTGGCAACTTAGAAAAAAAAAAAAGCAAAATTGTGAAGGAATACTGTCTTTAGTACGAATAGAGTAAGACCCAAAGGAACTATATATACAGCGAATACATTGGAGCCCTATCTAATAATCCACTGTACAAGCCAATCATCTTTTTTTTTTTTGCCTCCTGGTGGGGGAACAAAAGCTCGGGGAGGTTTAAAATGAAGTTTGGTGCTTCGCGCACCAAAAATGAGACATTTGCCCACTACATTCTTATAATTACCGCAATAACTATAGAAATCGAGAGATCAACATTTTAGATAGAGGGGCCAAGCTGTCCGATCAAACGGTGGAAACCCGAAGTCCTTCGTGGTGGGATTGCGGATTCCCGGAGGGATTGGCAAAACCGAAGCGTCAAATATTGCCAACTGCTGTGACCCAGCTTGCCAGCACGCGCGCCCACAAAGCGAAGATCGATGGTCGACAACGACGCTCTCGCTCATTCTGGCCACCAGATTTCGCACTGATCGAGCAGTTCCCTTAATTAGCAAGCTAGTATTTTTATGTTCCGTAATTAAATCTTAACAAGGTTTTTTATCCTACGCATGCGAATACAACCCTCGCGTACTCAGCAGCGGGACGCGAGCACTTATTTTCGGTTTTAAGAATATTCACAAGTATTCTGAAAAAAAAAAAAAAGAGAAATCGATGGTTCTGCGCGTATTACTACAGTGTATTATGCTCGATGTCCTGTTGAGCCACGGCGCCGCTGTATACCCACGAAGCATAACTGATGAAGCTCGGACCCCGAGCGAACGTCAATAAAAAACTACATCTCTTCTTCCCCCTCCCTCCCTCCCCCCCTCTCTCTCTCTCTATATATATATATATATATATATATATGTGTGTGTGTGTGTGTGTGTGTGTGTGTGTGTGTGTGTGTGTGTGTGTGTGTGCGCGCGCGCGCGATGCACCATAAGGTCTCGGGATCGTCGGTGTGTCGTCGTGCCCTTGCAGCATAAACGGGGCATGCGTCACTATGCATATTATGACTTAAAGGCTCGTCGTTCTGCCTAGACCACTATGTTTGGCTAAGCAGCAGTGTCAGAATATATCGAAGAAATTTGACAAGGCCTTTAATTAATACCTAAAAACAGACACACAAACGCACATCTGTAACACCACTTCTGAAACATGTCTGCAAAGTGAGGTGGCGAGTGAAGAGTACGGATTTTGGTGTCACCTGCGCGCACTTCGCTCCTCGCCAGGAACACGCTTCCCAACATGCCTCATCGCCACGATTCCCTTTTATTTCGAGATCGATACCAATGCCTTTTCAGTCACGGAAACTTCCGAGTAGGAGGAGCGGCATTTTCGTTCGGCGTTCTCCGGCTGCGCTGAGACGACGGGCAACAACAGGCTCGGTCATCGCCTACCTTATCGCAGACAATGGACAGCGCAGATAGCGTCTGCCGAGCAGCGGTGTCCCACGAAGCGGGTCAGACAAGGCAACACGCACGGCGCGCTGACATAACGACAATATTTCGTGTTTGGCGGTATGCACCCATGGGCACGTTGCGCGGGGGTGCCGTCAAGTGCGCTTGATCTCTTAGATAAGCAACGCTCGGCTTTGCGACGAGTCCCGGAGGCAGAGCTTTAGGGCCAGGGACCCGTTGCCGTTGGGTCAGCGCATTCTTGCATTCTATTATACATCTATATACACGTTCTTTTCTGGATCGACAGCCGCACCCTAAAAGAGCCTAACGCGAGGGGGCCTGGGCACGCACTCTCCATTAGAAAATTTCAGTGCCAGGGACCCGTAAGCGCGCTCGTGTCTTTCGTGTCCTTCTTGTCTCTGTGTCGTCGTTTTGTTCTCGCGCTATAACTATCGCCATTTGAAGGCGCTCGTTGGGTGCAGCTGCAGTAGCGTGCGTGCAAACGGATTGGGGTCCCCGGCACTAAAGCTTTCTAATCATAGAGGGTTTTATTGACGAGAACTTTCGTCCTGCCGAGATCCCAATGCAATTTCCAAAATGTGACCACTGGCCGCTTTTGGCGCTGTACTCTGCCGCCGCTTGTTAAGTGATGCAATCAGACTAATTTCACTGGCGAAAGCAACACAACGGCGCCATTGATCTGCTCCGCTTTGAGGGTGCGCATGGGGTATTAATTATAAGGCTTCCGGTATTCAACTGCAAGCCCGTTTTCGAACTCTGGCTGGCTACAAGCATTTAATGCGCAGCAGCGCGTTTCTGTTATGCGCTGAGATGGGCGTGTGCAACGGAGGTTCCTTCGATCGATCGCATCTCAATTTCGCCGTCTAATTGGCGAGTGTGGAGAGGCCTGCGGACCTCCTAGACTCCGCAGAACCCGCTTTGACACACGGTGGGCTAATTAATGTAGACATTGCGATTGCTGTCAACAGCAGCAATGCCCCGCCTGCAAAATATTGACAGTTGCACGCACTTCATTTTCGCCAGCGAATTCGGCCTAATTTCACATCACTCGAACGTAAGGATTACCGCCACCCACTTTTTGAAAACTTCAATGCGGCAATGGGCTTTTCGAAGGAAGAACTTATTCTCTAATCCGAACTCCTGTCTCCGACAATTAAACTGTTGACACGACATATATGTGGGGTTTAACGTCTCAAAACCATATGATTATAAAAGACGCCACAGTGGAGGGCTCCGGAAATTTCGACCACCTGGGGTTCTCTAACGTACACCCAAATCTGAGCACACGGGCATATACAGCATTTTCGCCTCCATCGAAAATGCAGCCGTCGCTGCCGGGATTCGATCCTCCGACCAATGCGTCAGTAGCCTAGTGCCTAAGCCACTCGACCACCACGGCGGGTTGACAACAATAAAAAAAAGTTGACAATTTAAATTCCTAAATTTAATGCCGCAAGTAATTATATAGTGTCTCCAGACATTGTACGGTGCCTGCCGGCACAGATAAAGTAATTATGAAGGTAGCGAGGTAATATCGCATTTTCCTGATGTACGAGTATTTTTTTTTATAACACTTCTTCAAACAAACAGCCTGCACAGTTCCCGTACATCCACCACATCTCACGCGACCAATAAATTGCCAATACTGCTCGTCAGTAGCTCCATACAGTGCTCACGCCTCTAGCTTCTGCTCATGGGTCAAGAAATTACCTCTCAGGGGCAAAATTTTAGAGGCGCTTAGGAACTACAGAAAAAGGACCCGTCGATTATCGTAAACAGAAGGGGGTGGGATATGTTACTTACTACTTTCTCCGCCCTCTTTCAACAATAATCTGCAACTTCTATTCTCATCACACGGGTCATACCCCCCCACACGAGGGGGGGGGGGGGAAGAGGAGAGTTCACCCTATACCACAAAAAAAAAAAAGTAATCATGACTTCTTGTGGAGGTGCATACCACCGACTAAAGACAATGGAATTTTCCCTGCTCTAGTCCAGGCTTGTCATGTGCATGACCCTCCTTAAGAAGCACACTCACTTCAAAGAGAGTAGAAGTGTGTGTTAAAAGAGAGTCATATACGCAACCCAGAATTCTAAGAAAAAATGTGTCAAATGAGTTGTTTTTCTCTCTAAGCGTTGAATGTGAAATATTCGCACGCACGCACCCCCCCCCCCCCCCCCACACACACACACTATCACCTCCTCAATCGCTAGCTTGCCTTCGCTTCTCGGTGGAGACCTAAACTGCCGCAAAGAAAGCGTTTGTGCAAACGCCCCTACGGCTCCTATCTTTATTTGCATATAACTCGAATTTTCACTCGCGATGTACGCGGCTTTTCACTCACAACCAAAGACAATGGCGCCGACACCGGAATTTCTGCGAAACGGGCTCTTTAACGCTATCATGTTAATATCAATGCCGGTTTCGCAATCGTCGTGGAAATGAAGTCAACCGCTTCCGAATACATTAAGAATGCGCACATACAACCAAAACATTGCCTTGGGATGTAAAAACAACGCAAAAAAAAAAGATGAGACCTAAACATTGCCTTCCTACTCGATGTATCAACTACGTCAGCAGTACATCCATGTTCTATTACAATATAAAAAATAATTAGCAAAAAGCAAGCTCGTCTTTGAATACTGATAAAAACTCCCCCCCCCCCCCCCCAAACATCCAAACAACAATCTGCAGCAGTGTTCAGCAGCAGAGCCAAAGCGTGGAACACCGAGCTGTGCAATCCCCAGTTCCACCACTCCAACTTCCTCTATGGCAAGACACCCGAGAACAGTGCAACACAACACATGCTTGACGAAAGACTAACAAACTACCGGCTGGAGCACAAGGCTCTTTGCAGAAGTCTAGAGAAAGCATATACAGCAACTTTGTAACAGCAGCTGGAGTCGCTAGAAAAAAAGGACTTGAGCCAAACAATGCACTAACCAAAATTACACTTTATTGACAAGAACTAGCCCAACAATTTATTTTTTAAATAAGGTCTTTACTAGCTAGTAGAGGCAAGGACAATGTGGCCCTGCCACATGCCTGCTTAGTGACTTTCAAGATGTCAACTGTCGGCAGTAAAATTGATATTTTGAAGTCTAATCTGCATGATGCCTTACTACTTTTAGCTCTCTGCATAACTTGAAGGTACGTGAACTATTTCAATATGGCTGATTCGTCCTCTGCCACAAATCACTTCAGCAGCAACTGTGGTTGCATGAATTAGTTGGACTGGTCTTGACTGCTGCCTTTACACAGGAGAAATTCTTAGGCCAATGTTAGAGCTACTGAGTACTAGTGTTCACCACCGCAACATCTAAAACATTCCTTTGCGATGACATGAATTTTGTACCAAACACAAAAGGAAACAGGCAAATAGAAAGGGAGGTATACTCTCTGTGTCATGAAAAGTGCTGCCAAGCATAAAAACCTTCGCATGCACGCACACACAGAACCTGAAACTGTCCTAGTTCTCCATAGCCTCAAACACAAAGGATGTTCACTGCTGCCAACTGTGCACTCCTAAATCCAGTGCGTAGCCACAGCACAACTCTGCTTCCCACGATAAACAACAAGAATGGAGTGGCAGATAGCAACAGGTGTTAATTGAAAGCGGGCATGCTCTGTTCGACAGGAAAGCCTAGAGTCACTCCACCAGCTGCCTGCACAATCCCTGGTTAAGTGCTCACATCGGAGCTCTCAAAAACTTTGGTGGCAGGGGTTACAATGTTGAACGATGCACTGAGTGATGAAGACTAGCGCTAACTTCTAACAGAGTTTATTATGCCACTAAAAGTAATGCTATATCAGCTGTTCCATGTGCCACTGTTAAAAGAAGACTAATTTACATATCAGAGAGGAATGTTGCTAGTGCTCGTCTTGGTTACCGAGTCTGTCATCCTCAGCCTTGCCCTAATAGCTCTCGCCACCTGTATAACCTGCAACTAGTCTAACTCACTACCCTCTCAAAAAATACCTCACAAATACTGGCAGTCGGTGCGCCTTCAGCACTGTTACCAAACACAGATGTTTTGGCCTCAGAGACCCAAAGGCCGGCATGCCCTATGAAACACATCAATCTACTAGGCTCCCCACTGCCCTAACACCCCTTAGATAAAGAGCTCAATGGCCTAAAATTAAAGGAGTGCTAAAATACTACAGAATGATTTTCAACAAAGGCAGAGGTTAAGAAACAAAGCACATTACAAAGCCCAAACACCATTCCAAATTAGAAGTTGTTTGTGGAAAGAGGTATTACAGTAAACTTCCGGGGCCCAGATCATTTCCACATAAATTAAAAAATTAAGGCAGCTTTCTATTCTTCTTCCTATTTTCCCGTTCCTTTTTTTTTATTTCGTGCTTCCTTCGTCGTTTTGCTATGTGGTTTTGCCTGCGTTACATCAACTTTTTTTTCTTGAAACTGATGATCATCAAAGAACAAGAACCATAAAAATAGAGAGAAGCAAGTAAGAGACTTTTTAATACAGCCCTAAAATCTTTCTAAAAGAGGCCTTCAAAGGAGGTACTAGGCTGACATTGATAAGCATCTTGTATTTTGCTTTATTAGTGACTTGCTCCTCCTTCAAATTCAAGTGCTCTTTGTTCGATTCACTCCCCTGCTCGTGACATCCAGCAATCACTGGAGTATATTGTTTCGCACTCTCGCATACATGGCTCACATGTCATGTGGGCAAACAAACTCAAGACCTCTCTCGAAACTTTGTCAATGTCTGCTGCTACAATGTCGCCCATATTGCTTTCCTCAAACCTTGTTGTTTCGAGGGAAAGAAATAAATAATAAAAAAATTCACTGGTTGCAGACTACTCTTTCTCCCAGCATTGTCTAGTTAACCTTTTTACTTTTTTTCCTTCCTTCCTGATTGTCTCAAGAACAGCAAATATGCCGCAAAATGAAACATAGTAGTCGTTCAAGGGCTGTTGCTTTACTATATGATACACACTCAAAAAACAAAAACAAACGGTGCCTTTAGACAGATTGTTAATCCTAGCCCAGTGTGTGCCTTGTGCCATGTATTGGCATGTTTGATTGCCATTCACCAACTACAGACTTGTTGAACCGAACATTTGAGAAATGTATTTATTGGATTTCTGGAAAAGTGAGGATGGAAGGCCACAACATATCTCAGACAGAAACATGGAAACCTCCCACAGAGTCGTTACCACTCGAGCAAGTGTAAGAATATTCTGTGGTACAGTGCTAGGGCTTTAGTGCTATGGTAGAAATGCAAACCTATTACTAGTTATGCAAACCAAAGCTCATGCGTCTAACATGGCAACTTGGGCATGTCGGTATGCCATTGTAAGAGAAAAATTCAGAGAGCACAACAAAAAACAAAGACATGCCAGAGAAAGTGCTACATTCCAACAATTGTTGCTAATGAAAAATAGCAATTACCTAGCTTCTAATGTCAGCACGCAACATGTAAATACATCACCTTTTTAAAAAAGCATATTTATTTTGCTTGGAGACGCCTGCTACCTGTCAAGCACATCCAGCAGCACAAAAATGAAGGTTTTCTATTCTATTCCAGTTCTTGTAAAATCTCATTCATGAGCTTTTGAGGGAAAGGGAGAAAGAAAAACCAGGAGAAGCATCACCTGGTGCAAAACGTACTATCTGAAATATTGCACAGTTTTGCATGATGATGATGTCATGAATGTTGGCACTGGGAAACTGCACAAAATGGTAACATATAAATAAGATTCCACAGTAACTTTCTGAGAATGATTGAGTACAAGTAAGGAAAATAAAAAAAATATGTCTAGCTGTGCAATGTACAAAACAAGATTATACGTATCTGGCACAAAAAGTGAGCATGGGCAGGAAGGACACTGCACAAATTATTATTCAGTCTCCGATACGTCTCCCCACACAGAGGTGGAGGCAGCAGGGGGTATGGAGGGTGGCTGCCCCTCTAAGATGTCTTCCTGCTGCCGTTGTGCCCCAAGAGCAAACATGTGCAAAATGCAGGGCATAAGTTTCCAGCCTCCCTGCCGTCCTAAATGAACTAATTTGCGATCGGTAACCCCCCAGTAAAAAAAGTCCTGATGCTACCCTATAAAAAATCTAGGTGTATTTATCCACCGCCAAGCCCAAAACTCGACAAATCCGAAGCGGTAGATTGGAGGCAATTACAAATCCAGACCTTCCCCAACTCTGTTATTCTCAGGAGAATATACCCTGACATACATGCAGATGATACCCGCTACTTGTGCAACTGAACTTGCGCAACGCTTAGGCACATTGTCTGGGAATGTGCCGCAATAGGAGAAGTAAATGCAGTCTCTCTAGATGAAGCTGCAACGCGTTGGATGAATGCACTGCACAGCTGCGACGTCCAGGATCAACTGTGGGTCATCCAGCAAGCCTGTGAGGCAGTGCGGTGAGAGGGAAAAGCGGCTTGAGAGAGGATACCATGGAGAGTAGCGCAGGAGAGAGCGAAAGGAGTGATTGTCGCGGTTTCTATAATCAAATGTGTCAAACTCCGGTATTACTGCACCGTCTTGAAAAATTCTCACGGCTTTGTGTTCGTCGTACAGTCAGGCACAATTTCCCCACCCCAACTGACTTTCGACCTCTGGGTGGTCTAAGCCCCTTTATCAACCTATGAGTGTGGCATTTAACAGGACAAACATATGATTTATGAAGCAGAAAAACTACTATACATATGCTTTCAGATAAAAAAGCCACAGTGTACTAGGTAGTTGCAGAACAAACTGCACCAAATTGCAGATAACCAAACAACACAAATAAAATTTCTAGGTTCATGCACTCATCCAAAACGAAACCAAAGTCAGAACTCACTTTGAATGAAAGGACTACTCCAGTATGGCTACTGAGAGAGCTTTTATTGGCGTGGTATAGGTGTCACAATTGGTGGTGGAGGATAGTGATGATATGGTACAGGGGGAATTCCTTCATACATAAGGCCGGGTTCCGGCATACCCATTGGGTCGCTATACCCAACCATGGCATTCATCATCGGCCGGCTCATGTGGGGATCCGGGGGCCACATATCCACGCCCATGCTGACGGGTTCTCTGGAATACACAAGAAGCCAGCAGCTATGTCACTGCAAGGAACAGATGGCAGCTTTCAACAATGTCCGAATCAGGGCTGAGCGACTGAGTGATTAGCTTCTATGTTAATCAATTAATGATTGCTCCAAATGTCTGTGCAATATCAGGCAAGTGTTGACACTGCAATGAAGAGGTACCCCTACTCTGCTTGCATGCTTTCCAACATACCACTCTGCTCGCTTAACAGTAAGTGTGGCTATTGGTCAAGTCAACACTTTGTTGCGACTCCGGGTCCCGCGGGTCTCAGTTTCATAGCGGGCTTCCGTCCCAGGACCCATCGTCGAACAAATTAGATGAGGCGCTCGTAATAACGACAACAATTTATTTACATGGTTAGTAACTGAGAATTAAAAAGGAGGTGATCAAGTGATCAGAACTGTAAAGGAGAGCTGTTGAACTGTAGAACTCGTAGAATACACAAGAGTCTTTCGTTTATATAGCACCGCGTTGCCAACGCTGGGCGCACTGTCCGCGGCTTCAGCCAATACGGCGCTCCATGGTCTAGGTGCTCCACCCACGAAGGAGAGGAAAGACACCATACAATTCATGTGGAGAGGACACAGTCCACACGATGCCCAAATATGGTCATCAAAGCACTGCACTGACGTTTTCGTACACGTCACCAAGTTTCGTGCACGTCCGATGATTTTGGTTTCCAAGATTCTTCTGGCAGCTGGGTGAGGTTCGAAAAACTGGCCGCCAGTACACGTGTCAAACTTGCCTGACTGTTTGGGTAGGACAATGTAGTGGTGGGCCAGCATACCGTCAAAATATGCCACCCCATTCAGCCGGTCATATGGAGAAAGGGGGGAAGAAGGAGTGGTCGACTAATCCCTCGTCGTCTAGGCGGGTTTCCGCAAGTGCTGCAGCAGATACTGCCCTTTTCTTTCCTTCAACCCCACATTCCATTCCTGGTTGTTTGCTAGAAACTGTCAAGTAGCAGCGCATATCCGGGGCTACGCTTCTCCTCACAAGATGCAGCCACAACCAGTTTGGCTTTAGCTTTCAGCCTGAACTGCAAATACCATGCTGGTTCCGAGATTTCCAAATCCTCGGTGACCTCGAAAATGGCCCAGCTGTCTCCTTGTCGGCCTCGAAAGCCTTGCTCGCAGCAAACACAATGGCCTTTCTTAAGTCGAGCTCCCAATGGCCTCTCTTGGCTCGTGTGTTTTCTCTGCGCAAACCAGTCCCGAACCCCTCGTTAAGGTTTTGCCGAGAGGAAATTAATCTGTCTTGACGGCACACCCTTGCTTGAAATGCGTCGAAATATTTTCGTCCCGTTCACAAAGGCCGAAAAACTTCAATAATGATGACGGTCCTAACAACTTTCACTACTTCTAGACATGCAATTTTATCAGAGCGAGTATGATATGCCTATCAAAGCTCACTAAATTAATGTGTCCCTATCATATAAACTATCCATTAAAAAAACAAGGTTTCTTTTTTAAGTGTATATACACCAAAGTAATACGTGTGATCTCTCTAGTTCTAATGCATGAATCCATAAAATCAGACATTTATGTAGTTTTTGAATGAAGTGGGAGCTAGTGCCTCGGCGGGGCTGGCTGATACTCCCACATTTAATGCACGTGTATACTCCCTAAGTGGACACGGTGATAGCTGCCGTGGTAGCTCAGTTGGTAGAGCATCAGACGCATTATTCGAAGGTTGCAACTTGGGTCCCTGCCCATGGCAAGTTGTCTTTTCGCACACTTTTTTTTCTTCACATTTACATTACAATTACATTTAATAACATCGATACTTTCCTTGGCATGATTGTCTGTCAGATCTCAGCAATATTATGACCAATCAGCTTACATATCAATGGATGCTCAGCTGTCCCCTGAGTGCTGCTGAATTTAATGGTCTCATGTCAAAGCGTATAGAGTGTAAACAGCAATGTGTTCTTTTACTTTGTCTGTACCTTGTTTCAAGAGCAGAATCTTTGACATTCTATAGGTGCGTCATAGTATATTACATGAAGAAAGTGTGTACATTGCTTCCTATCTTTAAAAAATGTATATATATATAAAAGGACAATGACTTACGGTGGCTTTTTCATGCAGTCACCATCTGGATAAAGCTTCCGGAACTCGTTAATGAGCACAGGATCTGTTAGCCGGACTCCCTCCACTTGATTGCCGAGAGTGATCCAGTTGGGCTGGACGTTGTGTGGTCGTCCAAAGAGCTCAATCTTGCGCGTGCCTGGAGACAGGCGCTCAATAATACCGTATATTTCATCAGGCTTGTGACTCGTCGCACGAACCTCGGCAACTATCACGTCACAGTCGAGGCCCCGGTTAATGTCCTGCAGTGACACATTGAGATGGCCATCATTTGTGCAACTTTAGCTGCACAACACATTCCAGCAGTGAGAGAGGGAGGCTCTAGCTTCACAAACATAACATGTGTTCTCTGCAATTTATAGTTTCAAATATCAGACACACTTCAAAAACAATAGAATAAATGGTTCCTACAGGCTTCGCCTGTAAATGTGGGGAGACACAATGGTCCTATTTAAAAACATGCTGCAATAAAAGTGGGTACATGCTAGTTTTACCAAATATGAATAATGATTTATGAGGTTTAAGGCGATAGAACCCCAGCCTTGTGAGGCACCCCATGGCGGGGGAAATTGAATTACTTCTGACCGCTTGGTTTTTTTTTCTAATAAGCACCTAAATTTAAGCACACGGTTGTAGCATTTTGACCTCATTGAAATGTACCACATTACAATGAAAGTTGTAATTACAATGATGGCTATGAAAGGCATGGGCTCAAGGTCTTAACTTTAATTATTCTCAAGTACAAATATGTCAGAGCATATAACCCCGGAGAAATTAGTACCACTTCTCAGTTTCAAGAAATATTGCATTGGATCTTGAATTTAGTAAAGGTGTTCCACACCATATCCAAGTTTTGCCAGACTTTGTGAGAAATCCATGCAGCAGCAATGTGTAAGACTCTTCCCCAAAATTTCGGCAATCACACTTAGCATTCTGCATTCATTTCATTTGAGTGGTTTGAAACATGTGAGCAGGAGTCAATTTGGAAGGTCGTATAAGCCAAGGATCAAATTCATTGCTCACAGATGACAACATGGCTGTTAGAATGTGGGACCATGTTACATGAATGTTGGTGTAGATTATAGTATTTCGCTGTGAATGCCGATTATGGAATTGCAGGGGACAAAAATGATGTCTTTCCAGTAATGCGGACATCAAGTGTTCAATTTTTCGTGGCATATTGAGGAAGCTTGCAAAAAATTAAAGAAAAAAAGCCACGCAACTTCGCACCAGTGCTCAATCTTAGTGGGAAAGGAAGGCGTCGATATAAGGCTTGCCGTTCAGTGCAACATATTTATTTATTCCTTACATGCGATAAGGAACTTCAGCCTATGTTGAAATGCAAGCTGCTACTCCATTACAGGGGTGAGTGCACGATTGTAACCGCATGTGTGCTACTTGCAGGCAATGCTGACTGCTCCCAGTGATTACTGCTTATCAATATCATGCAAAGCTGCCAGCGTGATTAACAAGTCTGAAATCAACATGAACAGCATGTTCTTTGATGAAGACCTTTAGACGGCACTTCTGTTCACACAAGTACGCAGCCACAAGGTAACTTGCCCATTTTTTTGGGTTTCCTCGATTAGTCAGAAAAACTGAACCCTGATTGGAACCTCGCTGGAATCACTTCATTTTTGTAGCTCATATTCTCTACAACTTCAAAACTGACATGTTGACAATTAGTACAACAAAAGTATTTTTTACATTTAGTTAAATAATGGCAACTTGAGCAATAATGGCAATTTATCAACAATGTCCTAAACAAGATTCACTTGGCCTTATGTAGAAAGATTCTTGTTTCCTTTTTTTTTATATTCAAAAGGGTACTGGCACAAAATTTCGCGGCCGAGATAGCCTGTGGGATCGATTCCCGTGAACATGTGTATATAATCTGCAAAATATCAGCATAAATATAGCTTAGAAGGTATTTTAACTTAATTTTGAAGTTGTGAAGGGGACGCTTGGAGACAACCTACTTTCCTGACGTCACTACGCTGCAGCAAGTTGTAACGACGTGATAGCCGCCATTTTTCTTTCGTCGCATTTGCTCCAGCAGGCTATTACTCAGCAGCTGCTTGTGAGTACATGCTCGCAGCGCCTAAGTTGAAAGTTTTGTGTTTGATGACATTGCGGTCCCGTTTCCTGTTCGAAAGAAAAATGTTCTTGATGCAAACCACGTGGAAGTGAGTCACAGTTCTCTGTGCTGACTTGGGCGAGCGTTGCACCCACTAGGTGATAATAGTTGCACCCGGTGGCTTGTCATTTTTGAAATTGAGATCGACACTGGCCGGTAATAGCGAGCCTGTAATTAATTATCTCTTGCACATTGCAGAAAATGATGTGTCATGTTATGACTAACACGCTCCCAGAAAAACGTTGCCGCAAAAAAACACGAAGCCATAATTTTTGTGTCAGTACCCCTTTAACTCTGTATGTAAGCTAAAACATTTAAATACCTAAAAACATGTTGATGACCATTATGCATATTGATAATTTCTTGACATCAGCCATCATTTTAGCACTTGTCTCAAGGTGACATTCAGGTTCTTGCAGTCAGGTTTAAAATTAATGCAGTGCTGATTTCTGAAGTATTTTCTGGTTTTCTGATCACAACCATGCGTACATTGATCCAGCCATGTTTTAAAATAGGATAAATTAAAAAAGGTACACATTAATTTCATCACGTTTTGAACAACCACTGCACGATGGGCACGAATATGCTATTGAAGGAAACCTTAAATAAAACCACTAAATATCTTAAAACTGGCAAGGATACTTTCATAAGTACGCTGCATTGATTTAGAAGATGACAGTTTGTTGTCACCAGCAATAAATTGTTTGCTAAACTTCTCCACATTATAATACATTACTAATGTCCAATCAACAGTTTCAGTGCACCACTGTAACATCACTTACTTCACTGACTTTTCTTGGTCAGTGATGTCACAATACCAAAGTTCCAAAACCACAAAAGAGCTTTAACTTATCCCATAATTCTTATAAACATACACTCTTTGCATGTTTATATCGAGAAAAAGTATTGGTTTATTTCATTATAGACAAAAATTTGTTGTAATGAGGCTTATTGTGTCAAGGTCCAACTTGATGACATTACATTTTAATGTTTTTTTAGTGTACACGGCTAACACAAGGTAAACGAAAACGAAGGTGAAGGAAAACTTATAGACAACACAAGCACTACATTTTCTTTCATCACTGTTTTCAGTACTCCTTTTTTTTATTACCTGTCAGCAGATACGAGGAAGCCCAGATCTTCTTCAGCTCTTTAGTTTCCTGGGCTTTAAAGGGGCACTCATATGAAACAATAACTTCATTTAAAATGATAAGTTGCATTTTATAGGTCTTAATTTAACCATCACAAACTCATTGTTAGAAGAGAAAATCAAGATGCCGTAATGTCAGCATGTGAAGTCTCCGATTTCAAAATGTTTTATTCATATTGTCACAAGGTCGTGACATCGACAAAGAGAGGAAAATGAAGCTGTTTATTCGGCCGAACCTGTAGCCGGTCAACGAAGTCAGGATACAGCGATACACACAGCATTCAACAGAGCGTCGGCGGTAGATCAACTGACAAGCGGTGAGGTGAGTGCATTTATACACATGCCGTCGAATATCCTAGCATTATCGCTAATAGCCACGTATCGTAAAAACCAGAATTTAGGTCAGACCTGAATATAGATCGACTCCCCAAACTTTGAATCTCCGAAACAGAAATTTTGAAAAAACCACAAAGTATCGCGGTGCATCTTTACTTTGGTGACATTTCTTTTTATTTGGACACTAATCTCATGTAGTTAAAAGCCAGAAGGTCACAAAGTGCTGTCACTCAGACTCATTCGAACTTGACTATGACGACGTCTGTTTTTCCCCAGTAACTTCGCATAGTGCATCGTCCTTCATTCTATCCAATGCGTTAGTGATGCAGCATTTGCGGGAAGACGAAAGCACGCCGCCTCAGCGCAAAGCCCTTTCGCTTCACAAATCGCTGCCCCCACGATGGCGATCCATTTAAAGTGCACGCTTGTGGGCCGAGAGTCACACGCTATCTCGAGCTTTCACGGGGATGCACTGCGCTGTTACGGGTAGCGACCTTGCACATAGCTCCCAGACGAATTCGGCGAGTAGAGTTTCCAGTTTAGGGTGCACTGCAATCCATATACGAGACTGTTTTTTTTTATTGTTTGTTTTGGTTGCTGCAGGATGTGATGCACTGCTTTTGGCTCCTCCTGTACCGGACGCTTTTCTCCGATGCACCGAATTACCTTAGAAGTGCGACGGTTTGGGCTAGTTGGTATGACATGACGATAGTTATAGTGCAAGAACAGAATGACGACAAAAATCTCCTTCTTGTTTCTTTGTCGCCGTTCTGTTCTCGCGCTATGTCGCTGTTCTGTTCTCGCGCTATAACTATTGTCACCGAATCACCATTGTGCTGCCAGGTTGCCGTGTGCTTCAGCATACTTGATAACTTTTTCTTAAAGCCTATCGCAAACTGCTGTTGACTACCACTTATTTCTTAAGGAAATAGAAAAAAGATAACAGCAGAGTGACAGCAGATAACCGAGGCAAAATGGCATTGCCAGAACACTGTACGCTTTGTCTAGCCTTGCCCAACGGCACCGCTTCTGATGCTCACGATGGCAATGGAGGTTTTCGACTTCAGCTGCTTACTGTTGCGGGACTTACACATTTTGTTCTACCGATGAGCGGTATATAAGGCGAGAGCCGACTTTTCATTAAGTTTTTTTTATTCAACCTACATTCCGATTTTCACGGTAGGTTCCACAATAATCTGTTATGTTCGCAAAGTGGGTGTAATCTTAACAAAATGATCTATACTACAGTCCTGAAGCTTCTCGAACACTGCAGGTGTGGTTTGCGCTGAGAATTACTGACAGTGTAGCAGGGCGAAAACAAAACTTGAAGAAGGAATGCAGCAATATTGCTATTTTATCAATGAAGCTTTTCAAAACTTGGTATTCTCAATCCCTGGCCTTTTCAGAAAACAAAGCCATTCATAATTACCATTTAGAAACTACATAGGCACTAGTAGATGGGCACTAGAACTACATAGGCACTAGAAGTCGCAACGACTGGTTTGAGAATTTCAAGGTGGCGTTGCCACCTTCATTTCTCGCACTTTTTCTCGCTTACGAAGCGTCTTCTTTCGGCAAGGATGGCGATTTTGGTATCATGAAAGGGTAATTTACTTATACAAGAAAAATTGTTTTTTTCTTAGGTGTCCCAGATTTACACAACCTATTCTAGGTCCCCAGTGAGGAGCAAGAGAAAAGCATGCCTTTGGGTTGCCCTTGACTCCCACAAGGCAGTGCTCCTTGCCGTGATTGAGCCAGTGGCCTGTGCGGCCGGTGCGGATGATGCGCTGTAGCTGGTTGGTCTTGACCCAGATGAGCTCGTCACAGCGTTCATAGCCCCAGAGTTTTAAGCATTCTCGGCCCAGCTCCATGGCTCTCCCAGTCACCCACAGGAAGATCAGGCCATCATCGGTCAGACTGCACACACCACAGAACATACGCCCAGAACAAAAACATGTGACAGGGGTACAAAATCCAGACACATACTGCAAGTCAAGCTGTTTGATGCAAAAAAGCACCACATCAACTGTATATTCTAGACTTTTGCTAATAGTGCGTTTTAAGGTCAAAGTGCATTCGAATAGTAGAATATCCGTATTATCAGGAAAAATAAGCATATTTCTAATGACGAAACCAGCCTGCACTACGTATATGTATATTTTACAAATTGAAGCATGGCATGTGCAAATGTCGTTCCTTTTGGTTAAAAAAAAAAGTGGAAGCAACTCTGAATAGTAACAGAACTTGACTTTCGGTAGAATGCAAGTGATAACCTGTAAATTTTATGTTTTAAAATGTACTATAATTAGGGCATGCAAGCCACCATAAGAAGCTTTTAAACTTTGAAAATGATTAATCGATGTGACGGTAATACGTTGGTATAACCTTGAAGTGGGGCTTTGCTACAGTTTGGATTTCCCCTCGATAGGTGTTTTCAAGGCTTAGCACTCCTTCACTGCAGTGAGACCACTTTTACAAAGAATTACATTTAGAATACACACTTAGTATATTTACCTGGCCACTACATAGAGATACACAGAACTCTAGAGGGGTGGTTTGCATTTAGTCACTGAAAATCAAGTTATAGGAACACATTCCCCAAGTGTTACTCGAATAACTGCACTCAACACCAGAGTTCAAGAATGAGTGCTAGCCTTTGAAATCAAGATACAACAGAATTTTAATCACGTGGTTCTTTCACGTGCTCTGGGAGTAGCTCAACAAGCTGAGTAACAGAGAAGCACTCACAAAACAGCCAAATGTTCCCTATTCTCGTATCTCATAGGAGTGATGTCACGAAGCTTAGACATGCCAGTACGGGCCACCCTATCTGTGCAGTTTCAAAACCTATATGAGTCACATTAATATTTATTTATTCATTAGATACTGCAGCCCCACTGGGACTATTGCAGCAAAGGAGGTCAAGAACCATACAAAAAGTAATGATATGTGGGGTTTCAACGTCCCAAAACCACCATATGATTATGAGAGACGCATGCAATAAGTGAAGACAAAACATAACGCTATGGCTATGTGCGAACAACTCCAACCAAAGAATTCCAGCGTTCAATTGTCAAGAGCCAAGAAATCGTGCCTGAACACGTCAGTTCTAAATTAAAATGTAAAAAGTGAGTGTTTGTGAATATTTCAAATTTAGAATATTTTTCCAGTGCTTACTATTCGGTTCACACCAGAATGTTCTGTTCACACCAGAATGTTACTAATCGAACTTCCCAAAAAGCAGTTAATCTCAGATTGACAACAGTCCCCTCAAAGTCTTAATATGCTTGACCTCATACACATTTGTATTGCGGCAAAGCTGCTTCTTAAGCTTTCCTACGGTCGCATATGTTTTGACTCGAGAAAACACTGGTCCCAACATGGAGCCGATAGATGTGGCAGGGGTGAGGGTTCAATTAATGCTGTTTTAGACCCTGTAGTAACACAGACGCGCGCAGCGAAGCAGCAAGGACTATGGTCGGGCAGTCAACGACAGCGTTTATTGTCCGCAGCGTGGTTATATACATTGGTATTAGGAGAGGGTGAAAGGAGGGGGGAAAGAGGGAAAATGAAGGCGCACAGGGCCCAAACGAAATGGTGCCCACGCAGCTGGTTTTGCTGGCATTACAAACAAAACAAATACAACAGACCCGAAGCTTGGGCAGGACGCCCTAAAATACAGATGCTGCAAATTTTTAACATAGAAAATTTCAAAACGTTTTTATATACTGGTGTCTACGAGGCAGAAGTGAAACTCTGCACTTGGAGGGAGCACACCCTTGTCTGCTTGCCACATTAGTTGGTGGACAAGAGTGTCCTGCCTTCCACACAAGTTGGTAGAGGCTGAGGAAGTAGCATCGTTGCCTTTCACGTGTAAAGTGTTATAGGCTACACTTTTGTTGCACCAAATCATACACATAAATACAATTCAGTCTATGTGTTGTCTCATTCTTGATAAGACAACCAGGAAACACCAGCCCAACAGCTATTCACCAGCCTAACTAAAAGGAACACTTTCATGTAGCTGTCTCATGAGATTGCACTTAGGAATCCTCTCCAACATTTTTTCTCCCTCTAGAAATAGTACAGAAATAAAAAAAATATTCTATTTGATCTGCATTGGCACTTCAATATTCAAATTCGTCTCACATTCAAAATTGTGCCAATCGCACAGCTCTAGTTAAAAGGTACTGTTTGTGCTAGCTAAGAGTACGGAAAGGATCAGCAACCTTTCCAAATTTATACAAGCAAGTGAGATATGACAAGTTAACTAGACAATGCAGAAACTTTAAATTTTCGATTTGGTGATTTGCTCACAAAAAGGTAAGGTGAAGATGAGAAACGTAAGAGAATGGCAAAAAATCTCTGCCATGATTAAAATTTGTTGAGGGCTTATAGGTGCATGGCCCGACAAAATTCTGAGGCAAAAAAAAAAAAAAAAAAAAAAACGAGGACAAAAATAACAGCACTGGCGGCAACTAAGAACCGTTGTTAGTTGGCACCAGTCCTGTTTATCTCGTCGTATCTATGGTATGTGTAACATGTGGCTTTAGTTTGTACAGTAAACAATCTTGTGGATACTATTTTTCTAAAAAGAATTTCCCACTACAGGCACATGTTCTAGAATTGGCTGGATTAGTTATTTTTTGCACACAAGTTAACAGTATCTTGAGGAGCTACATGGAGAGTCCATTGAAGATAACTATGCCGGATATTTGTAAGGATGAACATGACAATTTTGACATGCAAGAAATTTTCAATGTGACAGCATAGAGTCTACGTGTGCCAGGCCCATAGACAGGACTTTTTTGGGGGAAGGGGCACTTGCTGCAGACCTCGACTACATTAGAAGAACACCTATGTTCATTACTTATTTTCGGTAAAACACTCTTATATATCAAAATTTCGTGTGTGGAGGGGGTGGCATATGCTACCACATGGGTCAAAAATTTGCAATGAAACACACCTTAGAAAAATGGTGACAGTGCCTCTATAAAGGCCACATCATCATTATCATCGTCAGCAGCAGCTTGACTACACCCACTGCAGGGCAAAAACCTCTCCCAAATTTCGCCAACATCCCGGTATTGTGCTTTCTGTGGCCACATTATAGTAGCAAACTTTCTTAATCTGATCGACCCACTTGACTTTCTGTCTCCCCTTTGCGCGTTCTACGTGCTACGTGGTCAGCCCACATGCATTTTTTTTTTTCTTGACATCAACTACAATATTCTCAACGCCATATATGCCCCGATCCACTCCGCTCTCTATTTTCTCCCTTAAAGGGACTCTGAAAGTTTTTCAAGTCCATGAAATTGATAAAGTAAAACAGCTTATTGCCTCACGATTTCAACACCACAAAAATTTTAAGAATTCCACACTGTCTTTACTCTAGTTATTTCACTCTCATGATTTGGCTCTGCAGTTGCTACCTGTCCTAAGAGACATACGGTATTTCTTTACAACTTCCAGTGTCTCGCTATCTATCACAAAGTGCTGTTGGTTCCCAAGACTGTAGCACATTACTTTAGTTTTATGCATATTAATTTTCAGACCTACTCTTCCGCTTTCAATGTCCAGTTCAGTAATCATGAGTTGCAATTCATCCCCCGAGTCACTCACCAATGCAATGTCATCAGCGAATCACAGGTTACTAAGGTAGTACAGTCAAATCTCAGTGTAATGAACTTCAGGGGGCTGTGGCAATTTGTTCATTATTTTGAAAGGTCGTTATAGTGAAAGCCCAAAAATTAATCATAAATACTTATTTTCCACCAACCGAAATGATTTACCTTGAGAACGGTGGGTCCTTGAACTTGTTATTCACAAGAAAAAACAAATGCACAAGTGAACACCAAAAAATGCACGTTAAGTTAAAGAAGTCTGTGTGTTTTTTTTTCTTTTCGATGCGTGCACTTCAAGTTCTTTGGCCACAACAGACTGCTTTTCGCCTTCCAGTTGCCAAAGAATATCCACTTTCTCCCTTAGCAAAAACTGCTTCCGCTTCTTCGTTGCAAGCAGAGATGAACTCATTGTAGTAGCACTACAGCGCGAATGCCCACTTGCTATGCGGACGCGATAAGTAATCACTGAAACGAGATGAACACAACTGACAAGGCCTCCTAGAGCACATGTAGAAGTGACAGAGAAAAGAAAAACCTAAAGTGTCGCGGCTGTCATCACCTCTTCCGAAGAAAAGAGCTAAAAAACAAAATCCTCCAGTTTCGTTTTCTGCTCCCTTGCTGTCTCAGGTTTTCCACGCCCATGCTTCCTGCTTCACAACTCCCACTCTGCCTTGCTGACCATGCCCTCCCATGTTGCCCTCGCCCCTTGCCTCTGTGCTTGTAAACCGGCAGCGCCAGGGTTTTTCAACAACGAAAAAAAGAAAAGTCGTCCTTTCGTTTTTTTTTTTTCCTCCGCACCGTCGCGCATTTTCCGAGAAGCAAGGTGTCCGTTCGCTGTATCATCTGCTTGCGTACCGCTCCGGTGGTCACGACGGATTTCAGAACATGAGTTTGTAGTAATGAGGCGTTAATATAATGTGGAACTAAATCAGCGCTTGTTATTATGAAGTACGTCATAGTGAAATAATGATAAACAGTGAAATAATACTTTTTAACAGTTCGTTAATGTGGTGTTTATTCTACTGTGATTTTACTGTATACTCTTTATTCCTAACTATTCCCAAGATATTTATTTTTATTTATTTTCAGATTTACTGCCAGCCTTTGAAAAAGGCCTTTGGCAGGAGCGGGCAGAACAAATAAAAGAATGCGAGAACATACGCAAATACGTCCACAAAACAACCGCAACAATGAGCGTGAACAAAATAAAAATAAAAATATACAATCACGCAATCAACAAAGTGACAGCAGGTACTATTAACAACTTGTTTGGTACCAAGCCAGACCTACACTGATAGAAACAATAATATACAAGACATGACTGGAAAGAGCATGCAGGAGAAATATGGATTGTACAAGAGGACACTGTAATTAGTAACGCCACCGAGGTGCACCGCTAAACAAAGCAGAGTTACAATGTGACACACTCAACATCAACAACAACAAAAAAGAAAAAAACATCAGAACGACATTATTGTTTCACAATCACATATCAGTTGCAGATGTCGCGATACTAGGAAAGCGGAGTGACGACCAAGATACCGAAAAAATTACAGATAATCTGACAATGCTTTAGCAAAAGAATTTAGTGTATTACAATCAATTACATTGGATGGAAGTCGATTCCATTCACGCGTTGTTCTTAAAAAAAAAAGAGTTTTTGAATGTGTCTGTTTTACAGCTAAAATCCTTTATCTTTTTCGTGTGGTGTGATCGCGTCGAGCGCTTACCAACCCGGTCGATAAAATTACTCTTGTCTATTGCCAGCTTATCATGGTAAAGGGAGTACAAAAACTTGAGCCGTTCACGCTGACGTCTCTTTTGCAATGTATCCAGCTCTGATTCTGCCAAGATTGAAGTTACAGAAACTTGCCAGCGAAAGCAATTATGAACAAACCTGATGCCCTTCCTTTGAACGAGTTCTAGTTTATCAACGTTGTTTTTTGTGTACGGATCCCATATAACTGATGCATATTCGAGGGAGGGCCTAATGAAAGTTTTGTAAGCCAGTAACTTTATTTCTTTGGTTGATTTTCGCAGTGACCTTCGAAGGTATCCAAGTTTACGCATGGCTTTATTTGTAATATACGAAATATGTTCATTCCATCTAAGGTCCGAGGTAATAGTTACGCCTAAATATTTGTACCTTTCTACAACGGAAAGAGTGTGATTATCTATGGAATATGGAAAGCTTAGGGGATGCTGTTTACGCGTTATTGACATGGCTACCGTTTTAGTCTTGTTAACACTCATTTGCCACGTTGAACACCAAGTTTGTATTTTCGCTAAAGAAGAATTCAAAAGAACTTGGTCGCAGCGGCTTTGAACTTCATGATAGAGGATGCAGTCATCTGCGAATAGTCTAATTTTAACTGGTATATCTTGTACTATGTAATTAATGAACACAAGAAAGAAAAGTGGCCCAAGCACCGAACCTTGAGGTATACCGGATCTTTCGAAACCTATCTTTCGAAATCCAAACTAGCGATGAATTCGCGAAGAGTACAGATAATACTGCTAGTCCTAATGTGTTAGTAAACAGGCTAGAATGCATTCAGCTTACCTGGGAACATTGAGCTGCCGCATCTCATCATCGGACATGGTGCCGTAGGGGAGTTCCATGTGGATGTCCCAGGGTGGGTCTGCCATCACCACCGAGAACTTTCCCAAAATGCTCATGTCGAAGTAGCGTAAGTCGCACTGAATCCACTGAGGAGGGTGCAGCACAGTTGGCCCCGTGCCCCGCAGCAGCGCCGGTGGGGAAGAGTCGCCCGACGGTGCTGGCGCTGGAGGTCTGCTCACTGGCACCGAACTGCTATCCACCTGAATCATCACCGACACTCACTGGTTGCTATGCTTGAAACACAGACTGCATACATTCATCGACACAGATGCAAATAAAGCCTGCTGGAGAAGTACTCAGCCAACGACCATGAACTTTCGGTTAATAGCATCGTTTGTCGAGAAGAGAGAATAATTTCTACCTAACTTGGAGAATTAATTCCAGGCTTTGTGCTGTACTTTATGTATGGCTCACGTGTTCTCAGGAGCCTTGACAACCTATTGGCAGCATTTTCTGACCATGCTGAAAAAGTGTTGCAGGGCCCCTTTCATAAACCTCTGATAATGAAACAACTTGTTGGTCTGAACCAATTCACTGTTAGTTTTTAAGTGTCCCTTTAAATCATAATTTCTCAAAGTGGGTTCTGCAGGTCAACGCAAGGTTTTGCAAGCCACTGATGAATTTTCGCTCGTTGCGTACTCTCCAAGTCACTTAGATATAGAAGCTGAGGTGCGATTGCTCTGAGGAACCCCTATTACACACAGACCAGTGTCAATAAGCACATTCAGTGCATAACGGAAATGTGCGAGCTGCAAAAGAAATCCTGCCAGCGGCTTGTAGTCAGCTGTACTCTGTAAGCAGGCCACACAGTTCCTTTGTTCCCACACCTGTTTTATAAGACAGTGAATAAAACAGTGAACACGCTGCTGCCATTTGCAAGAACACATGCTTGGGAGCAGGTATTTTCGAAAATAGCTATCTGAAAAATAACCACTGGTGAATCTAAGAGCTGACATGCGGCTGGTCTTGAGTGCGAGTGAGCCTCACATCAATTTATTGGTGGAAGAAGAGCGAGTTGAGTTGCATACCCTTGCTTTAGGATTTATTGTATGTGAATGTAGCGTGAATCAAGTTGCATGAAAGCAAGTGGGGGGGAAGAGGTTTCTTGGCATTTAGTGGAGCTTAGCAGGGTTCCCTGGAACCAATATGCTTGAGAGTCCCTTCATGTAATAGACAAAAAATGCAGAAACTTTTTTGCATAAAGGAAATTAAAATGCATTGATTGCAGGCAGCACCCTTTACTGTTTAGCTTGTAAACATTTATTGATGTTAAATACTGTAAATCATTATTGACAATTCAAAGAGTGCCAGTAACTTCCTTGCTATTAAGCAAACATTGATGGTGGAGATCTGCTTTGTAAACAAAACGAATGATGCATGATTAATAATCCCACCTAATAGAGCGACGAATTGGTCTAGCTGGCAAGCATTCATTTCTAATGAGATGTTGTTGATGGGTGTTGTTGATGAATGAAAACACAATTTGACAAAGGGAAACATAGAAGCACTTCACTGTGTCAAACAAAGGCATGATGTTTACCTCGTAGTGCACGTATTTACAGCTGTCCATGTGAAAGCATGTGTTCAGGAAAGAGCAATCGCCCAGGGACTCATCTGTGTGCTTCTGGATGATCTTGTTGAAGTGCAGCTTGCTACAAGCCGTCCCAGTGCTGGAGCTGCGGCTGCACTCCTGTTTGGTGCCATGTGGGCAGAACTCTTGCACCTGGTGGAAAAAGGCAAGTTATGGTTTCGGTGAGACCATCTTTACGAAGGGTCACGTGGGGACTAATACACACCTATTGACGAATTCCACCGGACATACCTCACGAAATTGCGGTGACGCTGTCGTCGGGCGTTTAGTTTCGCGTGCAAGGCAAAAGTCGCCATGCCTACCACAGTTGCTACTGTGTTTTCGCTGGTGTGCTAGCTGTCTGTCATCGTGCAAAGAAGAAAATACGGTGTACCGATGAGCTGTCACGGTTATTTGCAAGAGAAGGCACATGAAAGATGGGCTGCTAGGTCTCTTTTTTTCATTTTCAGTTTTCTGCTTACGAAGACAGTCGCAAGAAGATTAGCCGCCAAGAACTTGCTTTCGATTCTGGTTTATCGGTTAAGTGTTGGAACGGCTTACCCAGCAAAAACGATTAGCTCTGTGAGGCGTTAGTTATTGTAATTTGCTGCACCGAATTTTTCAAAATCAAGCCTTATGTGGAGGCATAGTGAGCATGCTTACCTCAAAGCACGTTAACGTTGTGGATAGCATTGCCATTTGCAAAGATATTCTTACAAGAAAACGTATATTTACAGATATTTACAACGATTACACGCGATGACAATGCCTGGCGCACTGGCGGGCTGGAACCAGTCTCTATTCACTTCGTAGTCTTCTCTTTTAGCCAGCGACCCTCTACCGCTTTATGCCCCAATCCCACTACTGCCTTGTGGCACTACCCCGCGGCGTTAAAGCGCCGACCCGGCGCTTGTCACGAAAGGGGAGTGTTGGGTGACACATAAGGCTTCAGTCTTACGACGTGCACAACAGTGGATGGTGGTGGCATTGAGTGCGCTTCGTCGACGACTCGCTGTATCTCGTAGGTGAGGTTGCTGATCTTGCGAAGGACTTTGTATGGTCCGTCATAGCGAAATAAAAGTTTTTCGGAGAGGCCGATGTGACGACACGGGGTCCACAAGAGTACGAGAGAACCTGGTGCATACGAAACTTCACGGTGGTGACGATCGTATCGATCTTTCTGAGAGGCTTGAGAAAGCATGAGTCGTTCTCGGGCAATCTGTCGTGCTGCGTCGGCTCGCTCTATGGCATCGCGGACGTATGTGACAGGGGAGCTTGAACCAGCGGGAAGGAGTGTATCAAGAGGCAGAGAGGGTTCCCGTCCATAAAGAAGGTAGAACGGGGAATAGCCTGCGGTGTCATGTCTGGAGGAGTTGTAAGCGAAGGTGACGTAGGGTAACGTTGCGTCCCAGTCACGGTGGTCTGGAGAAACATACATTGACAACATGTCCGTGATAGTGCGATTCAGGCGCTCTGTAAGTCCATTAGTTTGTGGATGGTATGCCGTTGTGAACTTGTGGTTCGTGGAACAGGAACGTACGATATCCTGGACGACGCGAGATAAAAAGTATCGGCCTTGGTCAGTAACGAGCTGTCGAGGAGCGCCGTGATGCAATATGATGTCATGTAGCAGAAAATCGGCGACATCGGTAGCGCAGCTGGTTGGAAGAGCGCGGGTGATCGCATAACGTGTCGCGTAGTCGGTCGCCACGGCAACCCATTTGTTCCCGGATGCAGAAGTGGGAAATGGCCCGAGAAGGTCGAGCCCTACGTGGTAGAATGGTTCAGCAGGGATCTCAATAGGGTTCAGAAGGCCAGCTGGAAGCGATGTTGGTCGTTTTCGACGTTGACAAAGGTCGCAGCTGGCAACATACTTTTGCACAGAGCGATATAGGCGTGGCCAGAAAAAACGGCGCCGGACGCGATCATAAGTGCGAGTGACTCCCAGGTGACCAGCGGCAGGTTCATCGTGAAGCTGTCGGAGAACATCTACACGCAAATGGGAAGGCACGACGAGAAGGCGGTCAGGGCCGTTAGGGCGCATGTTGTGGCGGTAGAGAACTCCTTCATGAAGGAAATACAAGTTCAGAGAAGTGGGTGGAGTAGCGGAACTCAGGCTTTCTATGATGGGAAGTAAATCCGGGTCGCGGCGTTGCTCAGAAGCGATATCAAGAAAGTCTGATATTGATAAGACGCAAGCCTCCGTAGCTCTCTCTGTGGCGTCTGGTGGATCCACTGGATACCGTGACAGGCAGTCGGCGTCTTGATGGAGGTGACCAGATTTATACACGACCGAGAAGGTGTATTCTTGGAGGCGTAGAGACCAACGACCGAGACGTCCCGTGGGATCCTTTAGCGAGGAAAGCCAGCAGAGTGCATGGTGATCAGTTACAACAGTAAAACTGCGGCCGAAGAGGTACGGGCGAAATTTAGCGACAGCCCAAACAAGAGCAAGACACTCTCTTTCGGTGATTGAATAGTTCCTCTCGGCAGGGGACAAAAGGCGGCTGGCGTAGGCGATGACACAGTCACGTCCATGCTGACGCTGAGCTAAAACAGCACCAATTCCGTGGCCACTCGCGTCCGTACGAACTTCTGTCGGGGCAGTCTGATCGAAGTGGGCTAATATTGGCGTAGTCGTGAGGGCTGCAATGAGCGCCGAAAATGCAGCACTCTGAGGCGAATTCCAAGTAAATGGGACGTCTTTTTTAAGAAGCTCGGTGAGAGGCCGCGCAATATCGGCGAAATTTCGGATGAAGCGGCGAAAATATGAGCACAAACCAAGGAAGCTCCGGACATCCTTATGAGAAGAGGGCACGGGAAATTGAGTCAATGCGCGAATTTTGTCCGGATCGGGCTGTACCCCAGATGCGTTAACGAGGTGACCAAGTACAGTTATTTCGCGACGGCCGAAACGGCATTTGGAAGAGTTCAGCTGGAGACCAGCGTTGCGAAATACTTGGAGAATACTGGACAGTCGCTCTAGATGGCTTGCGAACGTCGGTGAAAAAACAATTATATCATCCAAGTAGCATAAGCAAGTGGACCATTTGAAGCCGCGCAGAAGGGAGTCCATCATGCGCTCAAAGGTGGCCGGCGCATTACAAAGCCCAAACGGCATTACTTTAAATTGATATAACCCATCGGGGGTTACAAATGCTGTTTTTTCTCGGTCCCGTGGGTCAACAGCGATCTGCCAATAACCAGATCGAAGGTCAATGGACGAGAAAAACTTTGCGCCATGAAGGCAGTCAAGGGCGTCATCTATTCTTGGTAAAGGGTAAACGTCCTTCTTAGTGACCTTGTTGAGATGTCTATAGTCGACGCAAAACCGCCATGTGTTGTCCTTCTTCTTGACAAGCACTACCGGGGATGCCCACGGACTAGATGAGTGTTCGACGACGCCTTTGGCGAGCATTTTCTCGACCTCTTTCTGGATGACAGAGCGTTCGGCGGCGGAGACGCGGTAAGGGCGGCGATGAATTGGGTTGGCATCGCCGGTGTTGATGTGATGGGTCACAACTGATGTCTGGCCTAAAGGGCGGTTGTCAAGATCGAATATGTCCGCATAGGATGTCAACAGACGGTGGAGGTCTTGTGCTTCGGAGGGCGAAAGATCTGGCGCTATCATTTTGGCAATGTCAATGCTTGACAGGTTGGGCGCAGTGAGCAAGTTGACATGCGGAGTAGGTTGCTGAGCCGACAGTTCAGAAATATCACACTCTTGCAGCGACGACATGACGCCTAGTTTAATACCAGCAGGCAGCACATGCGTGGAGAAACCAAAGTTCAAAAGAGACAGATGGGTCTGATTGTGGCATACTCTCACCACGGTGTGCGGGACAGCAATGGAGTGCTTTAGCACAACGTCGGTAATAGGTGAAACGACATATTCACCATCGCGCACAGGCGGATCACACACGAGCTGCACGTAAGTCGCGGCTTGCGGCGGAAGATGCAGGAACTCGGTGGCACAAAGGCGACTTTGAGCGTCATGGGCAACAGCGGCGTCAAAAGGCAGTTCCAACTGAAGAAGACCTGTCGAGCAGTCGATAAGGGCGGAGTGCGCAGAGAGAAAGTCGAGGCCAAGAATCACGTCATGTGGGCACTGCTCAAGCACGGTGAACAATACGACGGTCTGGCGCCCAGCAATACATACGCGAGAGGTACACATGCCGAGAACGGCAGATGTGCTCCCATCGGCAAGCATTACTGCACACTTAATAGGAGGCGTGATCACTTTTCGCAGTTTAGCACAGAGAGCAGCGCTCATGACTGAAATTTGTGCACCAGTGTCTATCAGGGCTGTAACGGTAACGTCATCCACCAAAAGGTCCAAAATATTGCGGCGTGTAGGAATCGTCAACAGAGGATTTGCAGAATGGGTCGTTAATGCAGCGTCACCTCCGGGAGCTGCATGGTCTAGTTTCCCGAGGTTGAGGGCCCAGGTCGTGCAGGGGACCTGGATCGAGAAATCATCGGCGAGAGAGATCGGCGGCCTTGGGGTGATGGCGACCGGCTGAACCTTCGGCCCTGAACGTTAGTAGGAGCAGGCTGTGGATCGTACGGAGTAGAAAAGCGGCGAGAACTGCCTTCAAAGCGACGCCATGTCCCAGTGTTCCAAGATGAATTGGATGACCAACGATTGCGACAGTAGCGTGCAATGTGGCCGGCGCGAGAGCAGTGAAAGCAGATTGGTCTATCATCCGACGTTCTCCATTCAGCAGGGTTCCGGTAGCGGGAAGGGTAGCGTGAAGGGTACACCGGAATCTGGTTAACAGAAGCCGAGCTCTCGGTGGTGCGAACAGCGCAAACAGGTGTGATGCCGAGATTTGCTATTTCTTGGCGAACGACGGCTTGGATGAGGGAGACGGTGGATGCGTTGTCTTGAGGACAGTCAGAGGCGATGGCTGCAGGAGCCATTGCTTCGAGTTCGCGACGAACGATTCGGGTGACATTTTCGGACGATGTAGCTTGCGTGAACTTAGGGCTGTCTTCACAGGTCGAAGTGGCTGCAGTATTAGGCAGACGCGCAAACTGGCGGGTTATGCGACGGTTCTTGGCGTGCTCGAAGCGCTGACACTCCTTCACAACCGCGTCGACGGTGGCGCAATCTTTAACGATCAACAGATTGAACGCGTCATCGGCAATTCCCTTCAATATGTGAGCGATTTTGTCAGTTTCGCTCATGTTCTCGTCCACCTTTCGACAGAGGCCCAATACGTCCTGTATGTAAGATACATACGATTCTGTCGATGTCTGCACGCGACATTCCAGGTCTTTCCTCGCGGCCTGCTGTCGCCCAAATGGCCTGCTGAATAACTCGAGAAGCTTCAGTTTGCAAACGTCCCAGCTGGTCAACTCCGACTCATGCGTCTCATACCAGGTGAGCGCCGTATCCCGCAAGTAAAATACAACGTTGGCCAGCATCAACGTAGGGTCCCACCTATAGTATTCGCTCACGCGCTCGTACAAAGCGACCCAATCTTCAACATTCACCTTGTCGTTGCCTGTGCCCGAGAAGGTTCCGGGGTCTCGTGGAGGCAGGAGAATCAGAGGAGGCAGCTGCTGCTGCTGGTGCTGCTGGTGCTGCTGGTGCTGGTGCTGGTGCTGCTGCTGCTGCTGCTGCTGCTGCTCTTGTGGGTGGGCCTGTTGAGCCATTGCAGAAAAATGAAGGTGGCGACCACTCCGAAGTTCCGTGTTGGTTTGCCGGAAAAGCCAGGAACGCGTACCCAGCACCTCCACCAATAATCTTACAAGAAAACGTATATTTACAGATATTTACAACGATTACACGCGATGACAATGCCTGGCGCACTGGCGGGCTGGAACCAGTCTCTATTCACTTCGTAGTCTTCTCTTTTAGCCAGCGACCCTCTACCGCTTTATGCCCCAATCCCACTACTGCCTTGTGGCAATATCCTTAAAATTTTTCTCAGTTGCCATTGTTGATATACGTAACTGCAGAATTCATAGTCGCGTCAAAGCGTTTTCGTAATGCTCGCATGAACTAAAGCTGTCACTCGGTCATGAAGCATGGGTTTCTGCGCAAACACGGTTCATTTAGGCAGCAGTGAGCGAAATTATTACTTAGACTATGTTTGTCCTGTCTATATGAAGCTGCGATGACACACCGTCGTGCATCAGGCAGGGCTCTTCTGGCGACAGTGGGCTTCACTAGCTTTTCACGTCTGTGAGAATTAACAGAAAAACAGCAATTAGGAAACTTAACCAGTCTGTTTATAGTCTGTACACAATTCACAGCCTCGACTTGAGCATACAAATTGAGCCGCGAACCTGACAGGTACATAACCGCGTTGTCCCCAGCATGTAGTTGAAGCACTGTCACAAATGTATTGAGGGTGAGTGTCGCTGAGATGACCCTGGCCATTTGCATTATTAAATGGGTACTGGCACAAAAACATTGGTCTCGCCTTTTTCGGCTGCATAGTGTTTCTGGGGGCCTGTTAGTTATAACGCGGCACATCGTATGCTAGAGAGCGCGAAAGATAATTAATTGCAGACCCTTCAATATCAACCATTATCAACTAGACTTTAGTGTTCCTTTAAATGTTAGTGCAGTGCAGGAATACTGCCAGAAAATATTGCAAACTCATTCGGTTATTGCTCTGTATTTCGCTCCTTGAGCCTCTCTGCTTGCTTAAAAGTTGCACAAGAAATGATGCAATCACGTAGATGGGCGTACCTGTGCACCGCCTTGAGAGCGAAAACGTTCAACAAGAGAACGCTCCTTGGCAGTTGGTTTGCTCAGAAGCTCTAGGATCTCCTCGCCCACTTGCTTGGTCTCTTTCTCTCGGGCAGATGGAAGGGAGAGCAGCGACTCGATTGGGTCGGGTGCAGATCGCTTCTGTCCCCGCTTCTCGCGCGTCTCGTCGCCGTCCCCCTGTTGTCATCAAGAAGGAATGGGCAAGAGAGTGGAAAAAAAAACGAGTTGGTTTCTACAAATGTGCACGTGCAGTATTTCCACCTGTGTCATTCAGCGGGTCGTGAGCCATAACACGTTCTAGTCGTAATGAGTTAAACTGTTACCCAGGACGTCTGCTTGTCTACCTATAGTCCAAGCTTTCTGTCAGGGGTGCGCTCTGTTAATGTTGCCACAAGTGCACACATTAAAATTTTTTGCATATTCAAAATGGGCAACTGATACATCAGACGATGAAGCTGTTAAGCGAGTTCTGACATCCTTAGCAAAGGACTCAGATTCCATTATTTGTTGAATGTTCTTATTACAATGGTGAATCATCGACAACATTCTTGTCCTACGTTTGCTCTGGGGTGCCCATGCAAGCTGCATTGCGATGTATGGTGGCACACAAAGGTGTAGACTAACATGAAACCAAAAAAACAACACGAGCTCTGTGTTTCTTCCCTTTTGTTTTCATATTCATGTTTACGCAATGTGTGTTGCCATACACCATAATGACCAACCAACTAGCCAACAAGCACTAAGCAGGCTGCATTGTTCACTGCTATTTACCATTGCAGCCATACAAACTACTAGCTGACCATCAACATGAAACCGGTATAGAATGCATTGCTCACATGAGTTAATTACACAATGTAACATTATATTTTACAGTTATCTATACTTACACTGGAAAGAAAAAGAACTTTATATTCTGGGATCCAAAATTAATTTTTTTCTTTTCAGTTATGTTCCTTATTGGTATACAGAATGTTGTTGCATGATCCCCTCCTTAACTGTATGAAGGTGGCTGAAAAACTCCCCTTAGCAGAGTCACCGTACAAGCTGTAATATAAACCCCTTATGTGAAGAAGGCAAGTAGGTAAGCACGAGAAATGGTTAGTCAGGATAGGCCATCGGCAGCACTTGGTATCCTCATAGATTATGCGTGAAAATCTTAAAACACCTAACGCACCTTCGCCTTTAGATTACAGACGGTATTAGCATTACTGTCCTACCCCCCCCCCCCCCCCCAAGGTGATGTGCGCTGCTGTGCTCGAAGTAGCAATATTGTACTGTGTTTACATGTGCCTGCCACATCGGTGCAAGGCATGTCCTGCCAATCAGACATACTGACATACTATGACAGGAAAATGTGGACTGGGAGAGAAAGGGGACGGGCGAAGAAGGGAGGACTCGCAACATCAACATTTACGATTGCTGGGGACGTGCACACCTGCCTAAACTCCTGAAAAGCAGCCCCCGCACCACCGCGACAAGAAAATAGCTACAAAGGACAGCACTTCTTATTGCATGTAAAGCGCTCCTTATGTCACTTTTACTGGAGTACTCTGATGCCATGCAAAAAAAAGATGTACTAAAATTAGGAAGGGGCTACTAGCTGTCACGGTGTGTAATGCAGTTGGTTCCGTGCACGCGGTGTATATTTACGAGTAGAAGTATGATCATTGACATCTAGAAACATTACTGGCGATCATTCAGGGCTGTTCAAGACGTTGCTGCGGCTCTGAAAAATAGTAAATGAAAACATATGCCAGGTTTCTGTTGTCGGATACCGATTTTTCCATGTTTTTTGGTGATACAAATTAATTTAGTTATCCAGTGAGATTCATATCACCAGGGTTTTACTATATGTTGCAACCTTTGTACATCTCTTCCTTCTTCCCCATGCCTGTTTAGAGAAGCAAACTAAATGTGCTGCCAAGTCCTTGGTACTTGTTGAGAAACCTCTGCCTTCGTCAATCACCTGGGCATCAACGAAGGCTTGTAGGCGAGTGTGCTCGGTCGAGGTCACTTGGAGGAAGGGGGTCCCTTCAGCAGTAACATCTTCCCCAAGTGCGATCAGTTCTTGAGCAGCCAGCTTGTGCAACAAGTCCTCAAGGGCACTGTGATCAATATCCCGGCCTAGTGATCTGCTCACGATATTCTGCAGCCTGCGCGTGTCCGCCGGCAAGTCCAGTGCGACATCAAGGAGACAGCGCAGCAAGCGGCGTTCCACCTGCATTGATGCGCCAGAAGAAAGAAACCAACTGACGATCATGAATGTTTACAAAACATTTTAATAGGAATGCCAAGGCGAATTTGATGAGCTACTGCTAGTTTGAATAATAGTCGCTTGATCCCCATCGGCATATTCCCTTTTTCCTTGAAAGGCACCCGCAAATGTTGTGCGGGGCAACGTTAAAATGCAGTTTCACATGAACGTGTGAGTGGGCGAAATGCGTGTTGCACTGCCCCCCCCCCCCTCTTCCTTTTTTTTCTCCACCCGATTGTTTGGAGTACTTGCTGCGCGAATTAAGCATCAAACAAAAAGTAAACTAGACACACGCACAGAGACAGCGAGTTGGGAATACAGTGCTGTGTGCGTAATCGATGCCTCCGCGCTACCCATCTCAAGAACAGGCATTCTTCAGAAGTATGAACGTGAATTGGATGTAAAAACAGCGCAAAAATCGGGAAAAGGACTGAAGAAGAGACGACAGAGCGCTGCCTTCAGTCCTTGGCTCGATTTTTGCGCTTCTTTTCCGTCTCAAGTATGAACCACTAACTAGCCCAACTTTCGCTTCTAGTATGAACGTGATTTCGAGGCAACAAGATTTGTTCCAGCTAATATGGCTCGACCGCTTTCTGCTGCAGCGCCACTGAAAACGGAACCCGGTAGCTGAAACGTCAAGACACGTCTATGAAATCGGAAACTCACTTCGTCCTCATCTGGAGGAGCCGGAGAGTCGGTGCTGGGGCCTTGGGCAGCGGTTGTCTGGTGGCCTGGTTGCGGAGATCCTACGGGTTGGTTTATTGCGGTGCTCAGCGCTCCGCTACTGTCCTCGCCGGCACTCACGACAGGCTCCGTTGAGATGGCCTGGACTATCTCTTGGCGCTCTTTCTTGCGACGCTGAAGACGCTCACGCAGGCTAGTCTGCCGCGATTTGAACTCTTGCATATCCTTCCATGCATCCGACATGATTAGGCCGTACGCTGCGCGCTTTGGAGTGCAAAGAAAGCTAAGCCACAGCTAAGCGCCGGCCGAGGCTGAGAAGACTTCACCGAGGACCACTCGGCAGAGAACTTCGTGGTCCTCTCTTAGCCGCAGCACCGCGAGAGATCCCGGTTATGTGTTCATCGGCGTTTGGAGAAAAACGCTTTCGTTAGCAAAGGCTGGCTGAGGAGTGATTGTGATACCAGCAATACCAGCGCCAAGTTTGGTTTGACAAAGGAGACATTGGACAAACTATGAACGCTGCCATTTACGACCAATTCGTGTGTTTACAGCTATGATGATGATGATACCTAAATGGTATATATACATATAGAAACTTTCTCGATAACAAAGTAAAAGTATAAATTACTGTTTTTTTTTCTTGAGACGCTCAATATAGAATAAATCTAGCTCTACCACACACAAAAGCAATACATATTTGGGCAGACGAGTGGCCTTTGAGCTGAGTGACGAGCACACAAAGTTTCGCCGGTTTCGCTCTAATGGGCGCGCAGTTGGAAGAGATGGAAATGAGATGGAACACGGTGGGACGGAGTCGCATAGCCCGTCCGAAGAATGCCACGAAGTTTCGCTGCACAACGGCTGCTAGTTCTGGCCTAGTGGTAACTACCGGTAGTGCCGGTTTTGATTTGTTCTTGGCATGCAGGGCCCGAAGTGGTTCTTGAAAGAGAAAAGAAGAGAAAAGTGAGCCCCGTTATTGTCTGCTTCATGAGCGACACCGCCACAGTAGCTCACAGGGGATGGGGGTGAGGAGGGATAAAAAGGATAGGAGTAAAGATGTGGGAAAGCCGAAGAAGGAGAAGAGAAGAAGAGAGGTGTGGTGGTAAGCCACAGCGAGCGAGGACAAACCGAGGGGATAGAAGAGATAGGAAAGATGGAGCACGGTCACTGGAGTCCGAGGACGGGGCGCACCTGCGAGAGCTCCTTTCGGCGTCGGTGGATGGCGTAGAACAAGTCCAGTAAGTCAGAGCTGCACTGTCGTCGGAGGTGGAAGGTCGTCGGCGGCAGGAGATGACGTATGGCGAGTCCAGTCGGCCAGAGCCACGATGACGCGGGAGATCGCAAGCGCGCGGAGCGCGCGAGCGCACAACCGATCGGCCCGAAATCCAGCAAGCGAGTCTCCTGGCATGCAGGGCCCCTACAATGGCAAGTGTCAGTTAATGGAATCTATGGTACAGGAACAGATTCCCCCTTTCTTACTAGTCGCTTCGATGTTGAATATGTTAGAACCCGTTTCCATGCTCTCAGAAGGTGAGGTTCATTGCCAAAACAACCGGCAAATACTCTGATAACTGCGCGAATGTACGACCTCAAACACGAGACAAGGTCAGGCGCGCACTCGACTAACCTTTATCAGATAACTGTGCATCCCAGAAATATAGACTTAGGCAGCAAACCACTATCCACAAAATCCACCTTTTTATTTTTTAGCCGGTTTATGACGTTCCCGTCTCCCTGCTTATGGGAACCTTTGCAGCTCTTACTGACACAAGTTCTCACTGACACAACTGCAGCTATTGCCTTTTTATGCAAAAAGAAAGTTTCACTGACGTCAAGACAAACTCTCCTTCTTTATCCCGCTGTAGTCTGAGGTTGTCGAGTTAAAAAAAAGAAGAAAAAAAAACGGATACCAGACATATGGGGTCATTCCTATTCAGCATTCCATCAGACTTTTTCATTGTCTTGTTAGTTCATCCCATGTCATTAAAAGTGACCAGAACTGAAGAAGGGTGTAAAAATATGAGAGGTGGCACTTGAAGAAAACTTCATTTATTATGTCAACGTTTCAGTCAGAGCCTGAACTTTCCATATTAGTTCCATTTTTTCGGTACTGGTCAGTTTCACGCCACCGAGTGACCAGCATGCAGGTTCTTTATAACCTCCTTGGGTACCGCCAAGGACTGCTTAGTATCTCAGCAAAAATGACCAAATAAATGTATATTTACATTTACAATGCAAGGTATGAAAATGGAAAGTGTGGCTCCATATTTATTTCAGATTGATTGGCATCTTCAAATAACTTATTTCAGGTCTTGAAAAATGCAGCATGAAGGCCACCCTGGTATACATGTTGGTCTATGCTTGGCTCAAGTTACACGGCCAAACTTTAGCCGACCACCTTGAAAAGCATCTGATGATTGATGGCCACCCTGGAATATGCTAGCCAATGTCAGTTCCTATGCTTGGCTAAAGTTGCACAGCTAAACCCAACATTTATAGATACCTAGAAACGTTGGCCTAACCTGCCCTAACCAATCCTTAGTCAACCACAGCACACTTGGAGGTGTGGCTAGGAGGGTGTCGTTTAGTCTTGGAACTGCTAAAGTTCACTGGTGGTGCGATGAGTCATCTAGCTGGGAGGTTTGGGGTGGTTGCACACGGTTATGGTAGTTCACTTCAAAGAATATTCCACAAAAGCATAATTATTCTTTATTGTGGGCAGCAGAAACAGTAGTAAATCAGCCATGTAAGGCAACATGCCATTATTGGTACCTCACATCCCTGCCTGCCTGTTGCCACACTGATACTTTTGACACAGCTTCTTTGTTAGAAAAAAGGTGTAACAAATTGGGTAAAATAAGAACGCTTGGTTACTGTAGGTGGAACCCTTTTTCCAGAGCCCCATTGGCCGTCGCGGCTCACTGAGCATTGTCAAGGTTTGCCAATGGGCTGCTTAAGTCCCATTAGGAGAATCACACCTCCCATGACCAAATCGAAAGTCTGTCCCTAATTAGAGGTGAAACAGTGTCTGTGGAACACTGCACGCACTGGTAGGTTTTGTGTTCTAAGTGTTGAGGTGGAGTTGCACCATACACGTTTGTTGCTGTTTCTTTAGGAAATATTTTGTGAATTCTATGTAAGTGTTTGGCACCCGTCTATCACCCGTCACCTGCTGAATTCACGGAAGGCTGAAGCTTTTGTTCAGCTCCACAGGCTGCGCCTTGAGCATGTGTCTCGTTGCCATAGCTGTGTCTGTTTCAGTGGAATAGGTTGCGCCTAGGCTGGTCATTTCTCTTGCCAGGTAGTCCACTTGATCATTGTTTACACTTTGGTGTGTGCCAGACTATGGAATGGTCCATTTATTAGCCGAATAAACTGTTAAACATGATCTACATATGAGTGATAGTGAAAATCAGCAGCCAGACATTTGCATAATGTTTCGCCGTCTGTTAGCCATCAGTATTGCTGTGGTGGTGAGAACTCTCCACATGATTTAAAGTGTTTCTTACTGTGCTCGTAATACACAGGTTAACTTGCATAAACAAACACTAAAACATTGGCGCTCCACCACGACTACTGCCTTCACGACGCATTACTGACACAACTATCACAACAACCCAACAAGGAATAGCTTATTATTTTACCATGCGATATTGGTTGCCTTAATGTGGGAAATTTTGCGTGCATGCTTCACATACACTTTAGAAACTTAAGGGTCTTCAATCGGTAAAGAAAATGAACTTGCATGCCCAGCCCAGCGTAAGTGTATGTCCAGTGAAGCTGTTTTAAAGTACTGCTACATCTGCTAAGGTGGATGTGCAATGCCTACACATGGTAATGTTGCGACAACAAAATTCATTCTTAAGCCAGTTCTTCTGTACAGGGTGTTTCAAGAAATGTGTCCAATATTCGTAAAAAATTACAGAGGAGGTACCTGCATGCTACCTGTGGCATTACGTTTACTGTGGCCGACGGCATCTTAAGATGCGTACAAACTTTACATATGGCGGTAATTACAGAAATTAAAACAACTGACATTGACATTTTACCCATTGGAACTAGGCGGTCGAGTCAAATGGGCTAATTCAAGTCCATCCTGCGAACAGTCCGTAGTAGTTTAGAAATTTTTGAAAGACAGCCACTGCTAATCCTTGCGGGACAATGAAATCTGGTTAATTGGCAAAACTAAAACCAACACGCCAAAAAGCCCATCTGTCGTTAATTTCAAAAATGCCTTCAATGACAACACCATTTCCTTCGCACAGGGGAAGGAGAATAAGCGAGCATCGTTGTTGACCGTCAATCTAGATACCTATTTCGTTTCATAATAACACTTGCCTGCCACCTACTGCATCAATGCTCGCTATCCAAGGGTTGATTGATTGATATGTGGGGTTTAACGTCCCAAAACCACTATATGATTATGAGAGACGCCGTAGTGGAGGGCTCCGGAAATTTAGACCACCTGGGGTTCTTTAACGTGCACCCAAATCTGAGCACACGGGCCTACAACATTTCCGCCTCCATCGGAAATGCAGCCGCCGCAGCCGGGATTCGAACCCGCGCCCTGCGGGTCAGCGGCCGAGTACCTTAGCCACTAGACCACCGCCGCGGGGCACTCTATCCAAGGGTTGATAATGACTTTTGCATATCCTCCTTCCATAATGCGAGAGAAACAGTGCCGTCATTGAGGGGGTTGTTGAGGCGAATGGCAGATGCTGTCTTTGGCGAGCTGGTTTCGGGTTCGCCAGCTAAATTAGCCAGACTTTATCGTCCCTCAGTGATTACCAGTGGCCATCTTTCAGAAATTTCTAAACAGCTGTGGACTGTTCGCAGGAAGGACTTGAATTTGCCCATTCTACTCGACTGCCTATTTCCACTGATCGAAAAGCTAATTGGTTTTACTTACTGTTGTAACAAATGTTTGCACGCATGTTAGGATATTGTGTGCCACAGAAAAAATTGCGCAGCGGGCAGCACGAAGATAACTCCTTTCTGTAATTTTTAAATATTAGACACGTTTTTTTTAAACAACCTGCGTAGAAAATTTTAGCAAAATCACCTCTACATTGCAAGTTTTGCATTGTTAAAAGTAGTGTGTTATTATCAATTACATGGTTTCAGTGCTTGTTTCATGTATTAATTAAAATAATTACTTTGCTGCTTTGCACTTGTCCCCATCCCCTCATTTTTGTAATATTAATTGTTTGGGCAAAATTAATAGGACACCGCAGCAGGGGCCAAGTTACAAATGCGAAGCATTTTTTGCGTACTCTAGAAACTTTTGAGCATCTGTCTGTCAGTCTAGCTGCTTCAGTCTCTGTGCTCTCATGATCACCCACTTAACTAAAGGGGCAAACCAAAATTAGTACGAAAGGGTAAAATGGTTTGACGAATATGACCCACTAGTCATGACATTAATAATGTCACAATCCCATGGTGTACGTCGTCAAAACCTTTCTAAAAAACAGTGGCACGTACCCGGGGGCAGGTTATGAGCTACTGGTAAGTGGGTATGTGCCTCAGGTGTTCGACAGCTTATATCTACCCAATAACAGCGAGAACACTCATGGGTAATTGTAACACTTGACTGTTAACAAAAAGTGGACATTGGCACAGCATTGACCTGACGAACGCAAAGAATAAATGTCATTGTCCCAGCAGGAATCGAACCCTAGAATTTTGCGTGGCAGTCACGTATTCTACCACGGAGCCTCGGAACTACTTTTCAAATAGACCATAATGTTCGTGAAACGTCAATTGTGGTTGCAGTGCTGGCTTTCCAATTTTATAAACATTCCATATGTTTTCTTACGATACAGCCGTAACGTTGTGTTAACATCAATTGTAGTCAGGTGTCATCTGTTTACATTTATGTAGCAGCGTCCAGGGGTACAGTCTTTGCGAGCAACAGCGCTTTAAATCAGTTTACCGCTTCTGACAGTTCTAATATCCATGTTGCTGTAGGCATCATTACGCAGCTGTAAACAACTGGGATATAAAACATATGCGGCTGTTCAACTCAAGTCTGTGCGTGCATTTTTACATACCTTTAGCACAACTTCATAACGTTTCGCTAAAAAAAAATTAAAACGCAGTCAGCTTGCATGCGCTTGCTTTGCATAACATTGATTCCCAAGATACGTGGGATGTGCCGAATTTTTCACCTGGAAATTATGACTATTTGGGGTTCTTAAAGGGGTCCTGAAACACTTTTTGAGCATGGTCAGAAAACGTTGCCGATCAGTGGTCAAATCTCCCGAGAAGACGTGAGTCAAATAATATAGTGCAGCATGCAGCCTGGAATTCATAATAAATTCTCAGTCAGCTGGAATTTGCTTTCTCCTGTCTTGACAATTAACAATACAAGCTGAAAGGTTACTCCTCACAGCCACTGTATCAGCCATCAGTAGATTTGAACATAGCACGCTTGGCCGTTACCCTAGCCGAGACTTGTCCATGCACTTGTGCACGATCACACAAAAAAGCTGCCTATTCAAAGAAAAAAAAAAGCACACAAGGCCAAGAGGCGCGTGTGACACATACCCTTTGCCCATGCCATCCCTCCCTGCTTAGCCTCCAGTGCTTTCGTCGATAAGAGAGAATGAAATTCTAGCATGTGACAAATCTACGCGATTCTGCTCGCTCGTACTAGACCGATTCTAAAAATTTTTGCGTCGGTGAATTCATGAGGCAATACGCACCTTTAGTTATTCAATCGCTACTGGAAAAAGTGTTGCAGCACCCCTTGACCGTAGACCCCCTTCCTATCTCTTGAGGATAATAGCCGACACACTAGAGGCTAACAGCCTCTCTATAGGATACAAAATTAAGTAGAAAATGTACTTGGACAGGCTCTGCAAGAACCATTTATACAATTCAGGAATGCTTGAAAACAGTTTTGGAAACTAGGAAACATTGCAAGAATTCCGCAAGATGATGTTTTGTAAGGATTTGTATTTGCAACATTTGTGGTCAGAGCTGAACTATTCAAATGGCAGCTATCCACAGGGACTAGCATAAATAATTTAGGATGGTGGTCAAGACAATCATTGCATTAAATTCAAAACAGCTGGAAGATTTTTGCATGTCCTTAATCTGCTATATAAATTTATATAATCACATTGTTTCTTTGGCACATAAACCGCCAGACATTATATTACCGAATTGTTAGAGATACAACTTTAACTTCAAAGGTGTTTTTTCAAAATGAAACTAAAATAGCCCTAGTCTGAAATCTGTGCCAGTGAACTGACATGATCATAAAATTTTTTTTTTCAATACATGTTTGTACACTTTTACTGCTCTATTGCGAAGAAAAGTTCTCCATACTAGTACAGCTAAGTATACAGCAGCCAGCTCTATCTTCAAACTACTTCGCTGGTGCGGTTAATATCTGAAGACGTACCCGTAGGATCAATGTTTGCAACATTCGATGTCTCCTGGGCAGTCTTTATCACAGAAAGAGTGTCCATTTCCCTATGGCAGAAGGGTTGTTTCGTAACGTACACTCGTGAGCAAAAGTATACAGACCACAGGAGCCTCACATGCCAAAAGTGCCACATGCAGTCTCGTGAAGAGTTGTCTGCCGTTGAAAGAGTTGCTCTTGATGACAACTCTCCAGTAGGCACTTCCATGTTTCTTAATAGTACTTGGTTCTTAGGGGTACCTCTTAAAATTCTTGCGATTTGCTTCTCAAGCATTTTCACCTGGATATACGGCTATTATATTTCATGTAGCAATTGTGCCTTGCAATGCCAGAAGGATTGATTGATTGATTTGTGGGGTTTAACGTCCCAAAACCACCATATGATTACGAGAGACGCCGTAGTGGAGGGCTCCGGAAATTTTGACCACCTGGGGTTCTTTAACGTGCACCCAAATCCGAGTACACGGGCCTACAGCAATGCCAAGCAATGCCAGAAGGCAATTTTCCCCAATACGTGCCAGTCGTACTGCGTCTAATAAATTTCAAGAGCCACAAAAGAGGGGAGAAAAAATGAGAATTCTTGTTTTATTGCTATGAGACAATGAAATTAAGTACACAGTTATGAAAACATACAAAACCTTCAGAGAGGTATGGATGCTTGTCCTTGAAGCGGTTGTGCTCAGTGCCGCAAGAAAGCGGAGAAAAATAAAAATAACGAGTGCAGAATGAAAATCCAAGTGTGAGGACAATGCGACTCGACTGAGCCGGGACAGGCACTGTCACAGCCTTGTGTTGTTCGTCTTAAGTACATAGTATCCGCAAAATAATGTCAAATGAATAAATGCTCAATATTTAGCCGAAAGGCATCACCAGTGCCTATGTAAAGAATATGAAAGAATGCAAAAAAAAAAAAAAACAATGGGGGAAGAGGCCTATAGTGGTACCACCAAACTTAGGCATGTGATAGAATGGTGAGACTATTTTGGCACTTGCAGAGATTTTGCATGTGCAAACTGAATGCACGGTTCGGTGGTCCACTTATTAAACTTGGCACATTTTAATATCTTTGTCACAGGTCAAGAATAGAAAATAAGTTGTCCAGATCTGCGTTTAAAATGAGATTCTTATCTCAGGGCAGCACTTTAAATAAAAAAAAAAATCATTGCACAGCACAAGTTGAAGAGATTGTTTGAACGGACAAGTGTAAAGAAAAAAAAAAGGGAAAAACTTAAAATCTCAAACATACTTGGACAATGCCCTTGCCACAAAGAAGAAACGAAACAAAGATATACAATTAAGTAGTTCTGCTAGGTAATAACGAGGACATAATGTACATTTGCATAAATGGCCTTAATGAAAAGAGCAGTGCCACTCAGTGAAGATTGTTTTAAACTCACACTGCAAAATGCAGAGATCTGTGCCACTTACAAATGCTGTGCGACAGGCAGTTTGCCCTTCCTGCAGTTGCGGATGACATACATGACGCCCCCTATCATAATGTACAGCTCTGGCAAGAATGCCAGCATGTTCAACGCAATTCCAAGGCTACTCCACAGCTTTTACAGTGCAAGGAGCAGAAGGGAACATGTAAAGGTATTCCCAAAGCCGACTTAAAGAGGTAGATTTTTTTTTCTAGTCAGCAGCACACATGAAATATGCACAACTTCGCTCCGTCAACTGCTGCCGAAAAGAAACTCTGCAGAAAGCCGTAGCTGCAAGGGACACGAGTGGAACAAAAGCTCAGCTGCCGTGCCATCAAGATGTGCTTTAAAGAAGCTAACAGCGGCACTTCACGTCCTGGTCACAACCTCAGAGTCACAGCTGTTCACATAAACTCGCCTCTTGGCACTCTGTCTCTACTTCAGACACGAGAACAGCTGCCAGAGAAGTGCACCGAAGGAGAGGTGTTGAACAACAACAAAAACAACAAAAGTTGAAAAAAATTAAAATTGGCAAATTATGTACAGAAATAACTTAAATAGAACAGTGAAAAATGCATAGGTACCAGCTTGGACCAGTGCATACCGAGGGGAGCATATTTAGGAGCGGAGCCTTTCTGGCTCTCAATGAAAAAACGTGAGTACACTATGCCCCTAACATAACACTAAGGGAAATGATACGTAACAAAGTTCACACACATTGAGGAAAAAAAAAACTCCATTGCAAACTTATCCCTATTTTTCAGCGGACAACTGCGAAATGGATCAATTATACGATAACTTGTGACCAACCTTAAGGCAGGTGTGCTAAACAGTAGAGCGCCGGACGTGATAAAAATCTGTGAAAGTCAACCATTAAGGCACTGAGATTCTTCAGGAATTGTGAATGTTACTGAGCTATTGCACAAGAGTTTGAATGCTCCTCGCATGTCAGGTCAACAATGGCACACCTACCTTTCTGCCTTGCTCAAGTTTTAAGCAATAAGCAATCAGAAGAAACAGAACGTAACTACAAAAATGCCTAGGCTGAACACACATTTCAAACAAACTTTTCTTTAGTTTCCGTCGACTGATGATGCGAGATAGCTCACACGCACACACAAAAAGCGCTTTTCCCTGCAGTACGCCCCTGAAGATGAGTAGATGTACTCTCCAAACTTCATGAGGAATACTGATGAGCAGACGTCAACTGTCAGAAAAAAACTTAAGGCACAGTATGTGTTTGTGTGGAAGATTTCAACTTGCATGAAAATTTTCTTGAGACAGCCAATGTGACACCCAGAAGTAACATGGCCCATCACTCATAATGCAAAAAAGAGCAGAGTATTGTGGTGTGTAGACCAGCTACCCAGACCAAAAGATGTGACAGTATGGTAACTGTTCGTTCAGGGCATGCTCAAGAAATGAAAGCTGCTCACGTGGATGGATTAAAGCCAGGACTTCACTATTCAAAAGTTTGACCACTACCCAATCCCCACCCTAACAACTATTTACGGAACTCGATGCACCTTAATTTGGAGCCCAAGTCCTCAAATAAATGACATTGTGCAGGCGGCCTTTATAGCATCAAACAACACCTCATCATTAACCCTTTATAGCATCAAACAACACCTCATCATTAACACATGTGCCTGTAGCCTCACCTTACCTGGTATAAAGCAAAGGTCGCCATACACAATGTGCATTGGACTTGATACATGCAAAGGTTCGGCTTCTTTAGCCAATTAACAGAAACTGGTGCTACTGCAACAGCAATGCTTGAGCCATGCTCATGGCAATCCTTTAGAACACCCATTGGGTGTGCACACTATTAGTGACCATAGCAATATCAAAAATGTCGCATTACACACATGAAGCTGCCAGTGCACTTTGTGCGTGTTCATAATTATGTTCCGAGGAGTAATCAAGTATTGTTGGCCCACGTGTGTTGGCCACAGGCAGAACAATCGCACCTACAATGCCGGTTACAATACTTGTCAGATTATGGTAAGAATAAAGCCAAAAAACTGGCAGAAGGGGCAAAATACAGACAACGTGCCACGAAGCGTCATCAACAGTAGGTAGTCGGACGTCGGTTTACCACCGCAGCCGCCGTTAGTCCGAGCACAGCCGAGCTTTTCCAAGGGGTGTCAGTGGGTGGGGGGTTAGTGGTCTTCGTTTGGCAGACGGAAGATTGTGGTGGATGGAGTCTGGGTTAACAGAAAAAAAAAAAAGGCAGAGAGAGAGAGAGAGAAGAAAAAAAAAAGGAAAGAAAAGACTGTTAGTAGTAGTTCTTGTACAGCATATATTAAATAATTTCGAAGAAACAAAACCACACGCACACAGGTTCATCAGTTCTCAGGTCAGCAGATGCGATGGGGGCTTATTGCTACTACGAAGCTCTTGTTATAAACTTGTCTTAACGGTTAATAATGCCACGCGACCTCTCGTTAACTAATGCCGACCTAACATTAAGACTAAGAATGCGGGCACATGACCAACTAGTATGCCAAGAATTTATCCAACTGCAACCCAAATGAGTGAATCAAGTGCTATATGGCTTAATCAAAGGTCAAAATGTTAAGTTAATTTGCTGTTGTCAAACTACTTTTGCAATTTATATGAGAGCAATGATGGAAAGGTAGACTCCTTAGGAGTGCAGTACTCAAAGTGAACTAGAAGTCCGTTTTCCTTCGTGCCCGACGAAATTGAAAATAACTACATATATGTTACACCTACATGTGATACCATGTGTGGTATTTTTCTTCCAAACATTTAAAATATAAGAGACCCAAATTCTGTGTAAATGAACAATTACCGAGACTCCTACCCTCAGAAAAAAAAAAAAAAAGGAACCATCTGTGACCGTGACACACAATGTCAATGTAAGCAAGCACACACGATTGAGGGGCACGTCACAGTTGTAGCTACAGGCCCTCAAATATTTAGCACACATAAGCGAGAAAGGGTGAAAGGTATTAAAAAAAACAAAGCACCGCAAGTGAGACAGAGGGGCAAAGGTGGCTTCCTCTGAGAGGAAAAAAGATTATCACATAAGAGAGCAGTTGATGTAGTGCTAGTGCATTAGTACTTATTGCAACAAGCCAGACTGAGGTGCGAAACATATGCAACAGCACAAGTTAGTGCCCAGTTTTTCCTGTGCAGTAGAAGGCACGCCTGCGCAAAGCTATGCCTCTAGGAATCAGAGTAAAATGCTTTTGTAAAACCTTGCAACTGCAGAGTCAGTAAAAAGCAGTGCATGTAAACTAGATAAGCAAAAGGAGATGTCTGAAAAAAGAATGTTTTCTTTATGAGTGGCTGCAGAAAAAAAAAAGTCAACAAGCTTTATATGCAGGCTTTGAAGTCTATTTTATTTCATTCTTCAAATATATATAATATGTATAATATAATATAAATAATATCTTAACGAACCATATGTACAAATCATCTATCAAAACAAAAAGTACACACTGCTCAACCCCAGTTTGGAAAAAGGAAAGTTCACAGGTTGCCTTGAGCAAGTATACGCCAAGAGCAGCAGAGAGTTGAGCAATGTGTGTGCTTTTAGCATGTCCATTTTGAAATGAAAAGGAAGGGAGCCAAGGACAAGGCTTAGCATGTGTGTATACAGCATATATGTATATAGATATATGTATATATATATATATATCTATAAAAAACAGGCATACAAAAGTCAAGTTCGCTGTCGCCACCAAATTCCTAAAATGGCACTTCACCTTCAAGGCTCGCTCCTAGAGACAACCATGATCATTCCAAACAAAAAAATATGCGAAAGCACAAAGAACAAGATGTTGGCAACAAACTATACTTGGCCTTGATGAAGCAGCCAGCAATGTTTCAACAAGATATGTTGAAACGTACTGCAAATGACTGCATGTGTAGTTTGATGACGGCATGCCTGACGGCAATTAACTGTACAGCTGCAGCTGAATGCAAGGTAAAAGGCTGTCGATTTCTTTCAAATGTGGACCTACGAAGTGTGCGCAGAAGAGGCTATGCGGCTATAATGAAACGGTAGTTTGGCCTTCAGAGAGAAAAAAAGTGGGTGAGAGGGGAAAAGACAAAACGATAGCAATTTCACCAACCTTGGTGTTAGGCCCTCATTATAGGGACCCAATCCGCTGGTAGGGATGTTCGCGAATCGCCAAATGACGGCGTTGTTTTGCTGCAGCACCTAAGAAGTGGTAGTCAGGATATCAGGCAGAGTTAAAACACACACTATATGTGGCCCTCAGGTAATTTCTCATGCACATCCCACAAAGCATGCCACCCCAGGAACCATCGCTCAGAGAACAAGGACCGGCTGGATGGTTCTAGACAACGCTGGCTTGTTGAGCTAAGTAAGTCTGAGGGTGATGTAGTAGATGGAAAATAGTGGCAAGAGATGTTCCTCTTATACAATATTAATAATATAATATGAGCATAAGCTAAGACCGCCATGCACAGAACAGTGGACTTGCATGTGTGCTACGCACAAAGACGATGAGCATGCTTGTTGTGCCTTCTGCATAGAATTGCAAGAGCTGTTCCAGCCGCATATATGGGAGTCTCACCACCACCCGGGTATGCTCAAGGGTTTTTTTTTTTTTAACTTGACTAGAACAACTGCACGCACCAGTATGACGCACACATTTGGGGCCAACGAGCCCCTCCCATGCAGCTGAGACCCTCTCCCCACCAACCAATTTTCAAATCTCCTGAGGGACACCACACGCGGCACACAGGGAATGCAACAAGTGAGAGAGTGAGCCGACACTAAGCAAGCCTCTGCCAAGAGCAGTGCTGACACGTTACGGGAAGCTTTCCGTCAAGCTTGAGGTATATCTAAACAACTTATAAGAAAACCTATACAACCAGCACATGTGGATACATGTATAGCAATCGGGCGCACAAAACTCAATGGCAATGTCTTTTCTCAAAGGCATACGTGGACAGACACTGCAATGCAGTTGCAACAATAAGAAGCAAAGCAAAAACAAAAAAAGATGCAGAACTGAATAAATTAGAAAACAACAAAATATAAGTCTGAAACCCCCTGAGCACATGCACATGTATGTACATAAATTCTTGTCTATGCAACAAAATTGCAAATCTCATTGTATGTACATTGACAAAAACACGCACATATGTATAGTATCTACAAACCCATGCATGCACAGAAAAACGAAATTCCTCAGTAGGCAGGACGAAAAAAAAAGGAACAAAAAAACCTTGCACAATAACTTCAAATATGAAAGAAGTTCAAAAACAGAAGGCAAAGCGATGCATTCATAAAGAACAAAAAAGAAAATCCAGGGCAACAAAAGGAAACTGAAACAGGTGTTCCTGGTCCCTGCACTGTAAAAACTAAATATTTACATGCTGCCCACACATATACCAAAAGTTCCACAACTGAAGCTGGACGCAGGGGGAGAATCAATACCGTCTTATAAATGCCCCTGTATGTGTGTTTAAATTAGCTAAAGGAAGAGGCATGCTGGAATGTCCATCTCTGAAATCTACAACACATGCAAAGCAGCACTTCTTTAAACCTCGGAACATCTGAACAAGGCTTGGCCCGACGAAATATGGAATGACTTTTTGGAAGTGTCACACCTTAGTGTATTTCAACATTGTATTTAGAGTGGCTTTAACCACTTATCTGGCATGAGGCTCAAGGGGAGAAAGTGCCTAGGGGAAAAAATGCTACCATCTAAGCAACTATCTCAGTTAAAAACCACCTGCATTGAATGCAGCACGAGGCTAAATTGTTGAACAGCCATATGCATGAAAAAAGCCGGTTGGAAGGTAGTCTGTCATGCAAGCAAAGTGAACTCTGGCATTGACAACTGGCATCTAAAAAGTCTTCCAACAAGCCACTTTTATGTGCACTAGGGCATATGCGAACCAAATGTTACGGCATAATCTGTCATTCAGTGAAGCAGTGCCTAGTACACACAATAAATGGTGGAATCCTCAATGTTGACACTCAAGCATGTCGAAAAGACAAACGCACCAGCAGGCAAAAGGCACTGCCAGCGTGCGCCTGAACAAAGGAGAGCAAAGCTTGTCATCAATATGAGAGCTAGTGAAAGTGTGGGACCAGAAACGAGAAAACCGAAGGCACAGGGAAACACTCATCGTCCAAACAACCCACCGGCTGGGGAGTGGTCGGGAGCATACTCGGTGAGCAGAGGGGACGTGAGTGCAGCATATTGGTGATAGTCTGGATACGCCGCGTATAGCAGGCCCGCTTCTGTTGGTGCAATGAGAGGTGGCGGTGGGCCAGAGCCATTCAGCAGGGCGCTAGGGGGGCCCACGGGAAGACCACGCGGGGACAATATCAGGGGTGCTCCAAGCGGTGTAGACTGGGCGCGCAGAGGAGAAGCCAGTGCCACAGGTGGCGGAGGGGCGGCGGCCATCAACCGTTGTGCGTCGGCAGCTGACAAGGCCAGTCCCATGGCTGTGGGCGCTGTGAGCAAGGAAGAGAAGACAAGAGAAAAACAACATCAAATGCAGGGCACAGAACACACCCAAGGCTGCTGAGCATTTACCTGCAAGAGTGAATGAGGCTTTAGCAAACGGGCTGTTCTCAAAAGTGAAACCTGGGTGAGAAAGGCACCTTCCATGTTACACAGGGCACATTACCAAATGGCAGCCGCATGTGACAGGTGGAGGAAATGCAAGCAGTCAGACACACCAAGACAGGTTGAAGCTAAAGCATGCTATCCCTTTTCTAACAGGACGCTTTTATAAACACTACAAACACCAATTCTAAACTTCATTCTAGCTTTACAAAGTTGGACAACACAATCAAATGCTACAAAATGAGAACAAGCTAAACAAATGTGTCTACCTCAAGCATAATCGAGATTGAGTGAGCCTAAATGTACGAGTTTACAAGGTCAGTTTTCCACATCTAGTCTTCCTGAACTTGATAGCATTTATTCAGAGAAAGCTTTTTATCTATGCAAATAAATATTCAAGACCCAGCAATAAGGTGTCTCCACCTGATGCAGTTAGTGCCTTACCGAAAAAGCAGCTACATGGTTTAAAGATCATAGGCCACAACTAAAGGTTCAGACGATAAAGAGTCATCTTAGATTAACACCACAACAAAAGATGGCTGCACTAGCATTACAAATGTTGCAACATGGATGTCCTCTGCTCAGGAAGAAATGAGAACAGCATACATGTCGAGATTTGAGCAAGGTTCATGCAAACTGATAAGGACTAAACCACACAGAGCTGTGCTGTATTTGGATGTATGCATGACAAGCATTAGACAGAGGCACATACAAAATGAACGATGGCCTTGCTCAGCAAGCCTACTTGTCAGGCCTGGGTGCTACATGATGTACGTTCCATTACTGGCTTCAGATTTTCTATGGTTGCATCTTTGTCAAACTAAGCACTCTGTTGTGCATAGTTTCCTCCATTCAGCATCGTGCTTACCAAAATCTATATTTTATTAATATGAAGTACCAATGGAAAAACAGGCACAGTCAGGTTTTATATTTTAAATGAATAAAAGCTAAACTAAGTAAGCAATGTGTGGCAATAAATGGCAATAAGATGCAACGAAGAATGTCGGCATCAGGTGACAGCCTACACTCGGGAGGTTGATGCACCAAATTTTGTGGTAGTTGTGTGGATGATGTCATGGAAGTGTAAAACTCGTGTTTATATACGATTTGTAGTGAAATCTGCAATTACAATGATGAGATCATAAATACTGGAAGCGGGGACCATTAAAGTGATAATACCAATATTAAGCAAGGGGCCACTGTTAGTACTAGTGGCATAGCGAGTGTTCTGTTCCCAAAAATCTACAGTGCATTTGCATCAACATTCCTTGTGTTTTAAAACTTCAATGCCTAACTGAACCACTAAGTGCTAGACCTTACCCATATCAAGCACAACCTCTTTGTTTCCATCATGTTTTTGACAATTTTAAGTTCAATTAAGCATTAATTATAGAAGAAAACAAAAAGCTGGACAAAACAAAAAAAGACTATTTGGCACCAGTATTTGTTGAACTACTAGTGTTAACAAGCACATTATGTAATAAGATGCGAACTACACGAGTCAACACCGTTATCTACAGTGCTTAAGCCTCTGCAAGTCATCACTCACCCGCTCCTTTGGTGCTGCTATCCCTGTAGGTGCCGTTTATGATGGCAAGTTCCATGAGCTGCCTCTTCTTCAATTCGTCTTCACCTTCGGTCTGCGAAAAGGGTAAGGCCAGCAATTCAGCAATATGCACTTGCCACACAACATAATGCATGCTGCCACAAAGAGAGACTAAACTCACAACAGGCACAAGCAGCTTGCGAACTTCATCCACTGCCTTTTGCAGTTTGACATCTGCCCTGTTGCTGGAGTCCTCGCAAGTGATGAGCACATGAAGGTCGTCATTGAGGTGCTCCCAGTTTGGCTTGCCTCTGTTCATGTCCTCCTATAGGAGCATAAACAGTGTCAAAAATAACAAAACATTAATAGCTGCCTGTTCGCTAAGCAATCTCGCACGCTAACCCTTGCTCACCTTTGTCCAATCTGACCATGCCGATGCAGCAATCACACTAACAAAAATATACACTAAAACCTAATTGACAAGCTCCAGTGTCATACAATCTCCTAGTACCAAATGTTACGAGATATTGCAATCAGGCAAAACTAAACAATATTTTATTGAGTTCAGATTGTAGGTTTATTCCTAGATAAAACACTTTCCTCCACGTCCTTTAACTAAGAAACACATGAATGAGGTTCTACTGTATTACTATAACTAGCCTGCCCTTTCCTGTTGGATAAGTTTTACAATGCCGCTTCAACAACCACAATGCATTATTACTGGTATTTACTCGTGAATATACTGCATCCTGACCCACGTCTACAACCAATTCCAGTCTTTCACAGAGCCATCATTATATTTAGAACTAAAATGACAAGATTTTCTCACGTTTAATCACCTCCAAAGTTGGCATGGCCCGAAACCCTCCCCATGAACTCTCCCAGATCAAATGTAGAGCACTGGACAATCTCACGAAGTCCTACCCAGCTGTTACTGTTTCATTGGGACGCCTACCCATCTACAAATTTATTAGTACCGATTGAAGCTACCCATGCAGTCACTCATTTAAACACCACCACCATTTATGCAGTTTGTAAATGAAGTGCAAGAAGAGACGTTGCTTGCAGAAACAGCATTACTTACCCCAACAGATATCTGGTACACACTATTACAGTTGAAACTCGATTTAACAAAGGCACAATGGCACATGAATGCTTTCTATAAATTGTGAAATTCATAAAACTCAAAAAGGAATTTTCTGGTTCTTCAATATTGCACTGTAGGCAGGCTTAAAAGCTTCAGTGTCATTGTATATGCTGCTAATCTACACCTGCAAGGGTAGAAAGCCCGCAAAGCCTGTACAGACATGGAGCTTTTCGTTTCCGAATGATAGAAGGCAGTTAAAGGGTGACATCAAGTATCGTGGCCTGCCGAGTTGCAATATGAAGGGGAACGAATGCAGAGATTGTGCCAGCAGATCAACCAGGAAAATTGTGAGGAGGCTGTTAGTGCCATCTGTGGCATAAATCATGACTTAACGATAGCTAACAACTGCAGCACTTCTGTGAAAGTATTCATAGGAACAATAAACTTTGCCGCTGCTCATGTCGTGACACGCAAGAGCGGCACCGAATTACAAATGTGTTGTTCCGTGTGGTGGTGTAGCGTGCAACCCCATCAAAATAAAATTAAGGTTGTGACTAGAGTGAAGAGATATTTTACCACAATAACGACAGAGCACACGTTCAAAGGAAAACCCGTGCGACAAAATTAGAAAGAAATCACCTTTTTTCCATTAACGCAAAAACTTTGTCAAATGGAGTTTGGTGCTAAGTTAGTTTTGTTAATTTGGGTTTTGTGTAGCAGCAGCAAAAGCTAAATGCCCATGCAGAGGCTTCAGGCATGCCTCTGATCCCTACACAGGGCATGGAAATTTTATTTGATTGAGGTTCAACTGTATTAGGCGACACTAGTACAACACAATTCAATTAGAATATGCACCATCATTTTGATGCTATGGAAGCATTCAAATCACAGTTTGGCATCATCAGCACATTTATACTCAACTCTAAAAACCCTCCTCATACAGGCATAATCTATGTATTATCTCATGCAAGAGAGGTGTTAGAAGCATTGCAAAGCAAGCAACTAATTAATATCATGTACTGCAATAAATATTTGACTATAGGAGACTTTTGATGCACTTCCATTCTTACTCTTTTTGTACAGGCCTCAGTAGTTAAAAACTTCAAACTTTCGCCGCTTAAATCTGCAATAGCTTCAGTACAAGCTGTCATCTCAGTAGTGGCACACACTGCCAGATTATATTGTCGAATGTTTTTCTCCACCGCTATTCGTAACTGTACTGACGTTAGACCAAGCAGATTCCAAGCTAGTGAAATGAGCTTGGCGTGATGTTACGTTTGTGCAGACAAAAAAAAATTTTTTTATGACTCAGCGCCTAGTTGCGTAAAAATGTTCTCGAATCCGGAGTGATAACACAACCAGCAGTGCTAATACTCCAGCACTTACATCATCCTGTTCTTGGTAAGTCAGTTGCACCAAACAATTAAAAAAGGCAGCATGCCAGCATCAGTCCTGTTAAAGCCCATGCAGCAAAAGCAGAAGGCATGCAGTCTACAGGTGCTTCTTACTAGCGTAATTAAAGTCGAATGCGAGAAACCTAGAGCTTTGTTATGCGGAAAGTCGCGGAATGTCACTTGCAGCATACCCACAGTTCAAACCATGCAAAATCTGCAACCGCAAGCATTGTTACTCAGTTAGCAGTATGTTCCAAGAAAAACCTAGGAGTGAGATGAATGCAGAGTACTCACTTCAGCCCTGTACATGAAAGCATGAAAGAACACCAGACAAGAGGTTAGCTGCTGGAAGAAGGCAAAGTTATAGGTTGGCAGTTTGACATCAGGGCTGTACATTCCAGTATTAATGACAAGGTTCAAGACAAATGTCACAATTAGAGATGTAAAGATAATTTGTGAAGCTAGAATACTAGTGTGCATATAATATGTATAAAAACGTTGCTCATACAGCCCTTGTAAGAGGATGAGAACACTTGAAACGCAACCATGATGCATTACAATTCTTACCGCCGTATTCATGAACCGACCTTACAGGGACACTAAAGAGCAAGATCCTTTTTAGCAAGATGCTTTTTTTGCACATTAGTAAAGCACATTTCTGCAATCCCGAAAACACCACTCTTACCGCAACGTAAAACTTAGCAAGCGAGAAAACGCAGAAAAAGAAACTGTTGGTGGAGACGCTGCCTCGAGATTCCAGCACCGAACACTGTGACGTAATTTTGAAGGCATCTACTGGGTCTTATGTAGCTTATAATCGATGATAAAGTTGAAGTACATTGTAATCTGTGAGTGCCATAGACCCAGCATACGAAGTTTCAAGAAATTTAATCAAGGCAATATCGCAAAAATACGAATACATCGGGAAATTTTTACGTCACGTGCAGAGATTACGGGGCAAAATTTAAAAAGGAAACTTCAACCTTGATTTCCTCTGCTAACAATGAACTTATGACAATGAAACTTGTATCATCAAAGTTTTCAGAGTACAGTTTATCAATCTATAACAACTTGGTTCTCTTTAGTGCCGCTTTAACATATCACGACAAGGCTAGTTAATAAAGGACGAGAAAAGTATACAATCAGAGTTTCAAAAATATCTTGTCGTAAGTGCACCTTATGAAAGGCGTCCTTAACTCGTCAAATATAGGCCCTGGGTGTGAGGGTAGGTAAATTTTCGCTACACAATCTTTATTTCAAGCAGCAATGAATTAGCTTTACTGCAGCAAACCAAGAACAATATACACAGAAACAGACAAACACAAACAGCAGAAATGCTTGTTTAGGCATTGCCAGTTCTCAGTGAAATACAAGTTTTTCGTCTGGCCACTTTTCTGCAACTCGTTGACTCAATGGTGTCGTCAGATCAGTTTTGTTATTTCGATGTGTTGTACGTTTTTGTTGTGTTTGATGGTGCTATCGTGCTCCCTTCAAAGTGCGCCGTTTTTTTTTATCAGTTCCTGAAATTTCACAAGATTTATTTAACATTTTCACGAAGTTGCATTTATTATAGAATCGTGCACTCAAGTGAATTTCACCACCGACGAAGTAGATATGTCAAGACGAATTTTGTCTACAAGTACCAAGACGGATGCCTAGTGTCTCCAGAGAAAACGAACAAAATCGCAGCACATCCACAGGGTGAATTATGATGAGTGGACGAAGCTCTGGAGAGAATCATCGGTAAAAATGTGAATCTTCCATGTGTAATTCGCCCAGTCGATCATCGTGTAAAGACATCATGAGAAACACTGTATGTGTATATATAGAAAGCAACTTTTATTTGTTCTTAGAGACGATGGATGGCTTTGCGATGTCCCTTCATTATGACGGCTTTATGGCCCGTGAAATGAAGGGTGAGCGGTTCCTGTATAGGTTGCAGTAAAAAACTTGCAAATACTAGGTCAATGCATGCTCCTCGGATCGTGGTTGGTTTTATATGGTCATATGATATACATCCGTGCGTCCGCCCATCCAACCACGCATCTGTCCATCCGTCTATCAGTCTGACCGTCCGTGCGTCCATCTAGTGAACACTCAAAGTATCGCCATCTCCCATGCCCTATGACACATACCCGCTTTAGAGTGGGTATGTGCCCCCAGTAGCTACATACATCACTAACAACAAGCTTCATGTGATGTACAGACCCACACCCTAAGGAGCTCCGCCCCTAAAATGTGGTGCATCCGTGTTCAGTCGATCGAACACAACTAGAAAAGTCTCTGTGCCCATTTCGGGAAGTTTTAACGATACAGAAAAAAGTGTTTTGCAATCATAGCAGATATCTGCTGGACTATACTTGTGGCACTGTCACTTGCGAGTCATTGACAAGGCAACCCGCTATGCTTTTCTTTCAGCACTTTCGTGGCTTGCGCTGCAACCCCTATTAACATGTCGCTCTGAAGTCTAAAGTGCCAGTTCCATAAAAGCGCGATGCGATGAGCAGCTGCACGAGATGTGGCTCAGCAAACCCACGATCGTGGATATTTTCCTGCACTAACAACATAGCGAGCAGATTCTTCACGGCACTTTTGGTGAAGTGTGAGCAGCACTAAAATTCCTGCTTGTTGTAGGTCTCCACCAGGTTCCATCGTTGAGGATTTTCTGCGGCTTTGACATGTATGCGTATGCTGTGCTATTCAATATTTGTTCTTTGTGCTACACATAAAAAATGTGCAAAGTTGTCATCCCCTGCCATGTTGTTTTAGGAAGCCTTAAGGTAGGTCGTAGAGCACTTTAACAGAGCCTTACTTAAGTACGAAGAAGGTTCTGCGATAAGTACATGAAAGGTTCTTGAAATACGTTAAGGAAGGACTTATGGCTAAGGTTGACATAAGTACTAAGGATAAGTTTAAGTTAGGTGTATGAATACGGGGGTTAATCCACTTGCAGAGTGAAAATTGAGTTCAGTTCTCCAAAGAAACATGACCAACATATGCTGCAAGCTCCGCCTTAATCTTGATTACCAGAGGATCTGTGCCAGACAATTTTTACACTCTGGCCTCACAGGAATGTGGCCTTTGAAGTCGAATCAAAACCATGTCCATATGCTCAGCAGGGATGTCTAACTACTAAGCAGCACTGTGGCAAGTGTCTAGATTAAGGTACCTAGCAGCGGGCCTCCCAAAAATGATGTTCGTACTCAGTTTTCCCCATCTTCAACTCCATATTTGTGGTTTTGACAAGCACTGCACGTCAAAGAAGTGGCATCTGCTAAGAAGCCTCTTTACAGAAGCAGGGAGTGACAGGTTTTTATGAACCCTAACTACACTTTTCAGCATGAATACAGATGTTTAAGGATAAATTTAATGCACACTCAGCCAAGAAATGCCAGTTGATATTGCTATTGGCAATGACTATTTATAAAAGCTAATGTATACATGCAATGCACATTTCCAATTCTGCTTTTGAAACAGACAGATGTTTTCAGTTGCATGCAAGATTATTTTCTGCAGTTCTTTTGGGTCTTATAACACACCATTAGTTGTGTACATTTCATCCGCATGCCTTTCCAGACACTTCTCGTGTTCAATACAAAGCTGGAAATGCGAGCAAATTTGTATCAAAAACTATCTCCATTAGCACAAAAAAGAATGCATTGTAATTGATGGCTAACCTTCTCAACAAATTCAACAATGTCAAAAATGTACACGACGGGCATATTTGCACTCAAACTAGCCAGATTCATCCGAAAAAGCCCCGTTTTGAGCAATCTTCCACTTTTGCCCACTTCCTCACAGGTTGCATAATTAAATTGCTTGTTTTAAGCCTCATGTCTGTCTAAGTGACCTGAAATTTGTGTTCAAAAACCAGAAAGATGGACAAGAATTTGTATACAGTGTGAAATGTACAAAGCAAATTTTACCTTCTACATTTTAATTATGTATTCACCAACAAGTGGCAAATCTCAGATGTGCACAACATACAATATTCTCAGATTGTGTTCTTAAAAAGCAGATATAAAACATGTACAAAGTTGCATATACCAAGTGTGCTGAAAGCACACGGTGCAGTGGGTCGGCACTACACTGATTGACTGGTGCCGAAAAACCTTGCTTTTTTTTTTAGAAGCTACGGCCCCCACTTATTTAGGTATGCACATATGAGAGCCAAATTACCTTTTTCTTGTCCCGCATAGAGCCCTTGCCACGAACCATAATCTTGCAGCCGGTCTCTTGTTCAAGCTGCTTTGCTGTCATACCACGGGGACCCAAGATCCGCCCAACAAAATTGTACTGCAAGGCAATAGAGGCAATTCAAAAGATTTCAGGCTTAACGACCTGTCCATACAACACCATTTACACAGTACCGAAGCATAGTCAGCTGTTCAACTGTAATAATTGATACGATGTGTCTTAATGCTGCACAGATGGCTACAAATAAATATTGAACACATTATATTGCTTAATCAGATGACAAAAAACTGTTTTGTAAATTACATACTAATTCCATTCAAAATGGAAGAACGAATGCTAGAGCTCACTTTAAGCATATTAATACATAGATATGTCAAAACACAACTAGGGCTTCATTAAATATACATTCATGCTGATATTGATAAGTTGCAGAAGCTTGTCAAATTCAATATTAGGCTCCTTTAGAATACCACTAACTGTAGTTGTTGCTACCCGTTTTCAAAGTAATGTTTCTTTTTTTTTGACATTTTTAGAAGAGTTAAGACAGCTCAAATTTCCTATCGGTATTTGTGCCATTGACTGCCAAGCACAGGCTCCTACAGCAGGCATCACAACATTGAGAAGTATCTTGACAGAAGCAACAATCTATTTAGTACATTCAAAGTTAGCCTGTCATCCAGAATAATTCCAGTTGACTTGCACGCTTTGAAAATATGAATGCAGGAAATTGGATACCTAGCTGAATAGAAAAGCAAAGAAAAGCTTTGTAACCATTTTATTGACATGACCTTGCCAACAGAAGTTGCAGCCACTTGTGCACAAGAATACACCCACTTCACAGGGCACTCCATGTTATCTAATCAGACCTGATGCTTCTTTCAACAACAGACTGTGTGTGCCTACACACGTACAAGAGGTCATAATACTTTAAATTACTGTGTGTTCATTTTCTTGAAATATCCAATGACTGCTATATGGAGCCACACTATAAGCATCAAATAAACCACAAAACTCTATGAAAAATTGGCTGCAAATTACTTCAACTCTCACAGATAACCTGTGAAGCATGTATGTTACTGTAATGCAAATTACTGACCGACATACAAAGTTTAAACAAGATATCTGAAGCACCAGTTTAACTTCAAACATGCAGTCAATATAATGAAATACCATCAAAATTGACACATATCAAAACAAAATTTAGAATGAAAGTGGTGACTCACATCAGGATGCTCCTTGACAGGTACATAGACTTTCTCAGACCGACTAACAGGCGGTCCTATCCCATCAGGGAGTACCAGGGGCTCTTTTTTCATGCCATTGATTTGAAATAGCGATGACCGGACCTTGCCGATTTCTGCATTGAACACAAGTGCCTTGATCAAACTGCTGTGTATGCTCCGATGATAAAGTTTGAGAAAACAAATTCACTCACTGAGATGAAACAAAACTATAAAGCTTTTCTTGAAACTCGATCAATTTTCGCCGCCTACAGTTCTTGACGTTCAGTGCTTATTCAGAACTACATAAGCGTTTCGGCAGCTTAGACACCGCCGAACGGTGGCCAGGATTTGAACCCATGACCTCCATTAGCAGCTCAACGCCGTAGCCGCTAGGTTACGTCGGCGAGGCGCCAATCAGCATTCTCTGCTTTTCCGTCGACAATTATCGCAATGCAACAAGCAGCTCTCAACATTAAATAATTGCAAGCACAAAGGATCCGACTACGGTAATCCGACGGTACACTTGCAGCACCTGCGATTCCGTATGTGCGGAATCGAGTACAAAATCACTTCATGCACGGCTCCAGTGTTCTAAACGTGCGGTAAGGCATACATACCGGCGCTGGCAATTTGGGGAACGCCTTCCCGGAGAAGCACGAATGCTTGCATATTGAAGCCATCGTCCGCAGCTGTGACATCACGTTAGCTGCAAGCTTCCGTTAATTCTTGAATTAAAGCACGAGGACCTAGCATGCAGTATGGCTGTGTTTAGCTATCATCACGCTGTCGGACTTGGCATATTTCTGCAGAAAACCGCTGCTGAAGCGACCGGTTGGGCGCTCTGGACCCGCCGATTCCGTCTGTGGGATGCATTCGCGTGACTTGAGGCTTCCGACGCCAAACTGACGTGCGGCAAGTGATAAATCAAGCAGTCAAGCGACCGATAATTCAGCAGTTTAGGATTGTGACCAGATTACCGTATCTACTCTTGACACATAACCAACTACGTCATCGCCCCGATTCCATTTCACCAATCAAACAGGAAACCACGATATCGAATGCCACAGTCTTATTTTACCAGCCAATCCGAAGCAATGGGAGCGCAGCAAAGGATTGTGTGTGTGTGCATAGCTAAGGCGTACGCAACGGCAACGCGGACTAACTAGTTTGGAAACAATGCCTACGTGATGATTTGCTGATTAACGAGAGAAAACAAACACCGCCGACGAGTGAATGAACAAGTAGTCCGTAAAGGCAGAGAGGGGCGCAGGCATCCGAAGCTGCACTTCGAGATGCAAGCCGACAAACAAGTGCCACTCGGTCATGCTTGAGAAAGCAGGCGCGCGCATGTCAGCTGCACATTTCACTGCGTCGACCTTGGCGGTAAACAATAAATGGCTTCCGTTTCTGAATGTTAGAAACTTTTAATCGGGATGCCCGGCGCCAGCACAGAGCGGCGGGCGATATGATACAAGAGATTGGTGAAGGTCGGCAGAGATATTAGCACCGCAAGACAGACAACGCGATTTCCAAGTAGTTCAGCTGCAGAACGGTAGCCTCCTTTGACACAAAAAATGCTGGCAGGATGGAAACTCGATATGGAACCTAGCAAACTTTGGACCAAAGCTATGGTCTAAATTTCGACAATGTGGAAACTCGCCCCCCATTTTTCGGAAGCGAGGTACCGCCGAGCCACTTAATTTTGAGTGGCTTGAAAGAACAATGTCAAGACCAGTCTGAACAGGTGTACCGCGGATGACTTTCGTCACAACCATTCACCTGCTGGGAATGTCGGCGTTACTAATGCTATCGGAGGTGTTTTCGGGCCCAACAGTGGCTTTACAAGCAGCGCACAAGTTCCCTCTTACCTAATTATTCCGAGAAACGGTGGAAATCCACAAAGGCATCCGAAAAATTCCAAGATGCGCCCGGTGGGCACACTGCGATGCAGGAGAGAAATCCAACATGGCGGCACTTGTCAGTAGGCTTACAAGCGTCGGAATGCGTTTCATTTCGACGCTGTCGCCGGTTTAGCCGGGCAATATGAAAGCACACACCGTCACGACTACGCGTCGCCGGCACAGAGACCACGAAGCAGCACCGATACGCACGGTCGACCGAAAACATTGCCTCCAAAACGATAAGGGGCGGAACGGATTCCACCACACACATAGCAGCGGAGACAGTCCCCACACGAAACCGAAGGACTCGTTGACGGCACCTCTTGGGCGAAGGAGCAGGTGGAAGCACTTCGATGTTTTCGTCGTGCTCGATGGTTACGCCTAAGGAGGACCGACAGCGGCTGTCGCAGCCCAGCGACGGCGCAAACTCACCTTCGTCCAGCAGTCTCTCCAAGTGGATGAAAACATTCGGAAAAGCTGCCAGTTGCTTCTTGTCCTTCAGCAGCTGCGCGAGGTAGTCGGCAATGCTCTGCGTGTTGTTGTTCGAGTTTTCACCCATTGCGCTTTGTGGCCGCTGCTGCTGCTCGAAGAGTGCTGCAACGATGGAAGGCCGATCCAGCGCCGACGACGAACCAACCTCCAGGCTTTCTGCCTCGTGCTTAATCTACTAGCCAAACTCGTCGATTGACCTTCCAAGGAACTCAGCGCGCAGGCGCGTTTGGGGGGAAGGTCCATTTTCGCGCAGAAGGGGAGGTCCCTGGACGGGAGAGGGTGAACCTCAGCTCCTCCTCGCCCTTTTCGGCCCTGGCGGCGGCACGCATGACTCGTCGTCTCTCGCGGGTCGGGCAGCAGAGCCTTTCCTCGGCGCGGCACATGCGTCGAAAATAACCGACGGCTGCGTCATGCTACACGAGGACCCGACGCGGTCAGGTCTTCGATTAGTCCGTAATCAACAGGGTCCCGCCGACAAAAGAGCCGCAGCACCCAAGTGACATGCTGTTCTCGCTCTTAGGAGGCGGCATTGCATGCCCTGGTTGCGATGCCACGAGGCAATGATTCCCCCTGCCGCTTTTGATCGCCTTGTTTCATTCAGCAGTGAGCGCGACAGCACTTTGCCCGCATCAGTTCCACACTCAAGCGAAATCATCGCTTGAAGCTATGAAGGATTTAATTAATTTTCACGAGGGAGCAAACGTCTTCCGTATCTGTGGCGATTTTTCGACGCTCGTCACCAGTCATGCGTCGTCTATACGGATCTATCGAGGAAGCTGGCGCTGCATGATGGCCCGTGTTGGAGGGCGTTGGATGTATGCGAACAGCCCTTCCGCTTTGAATGTCAAATACCACCCAGACCAGGCGGAGAAGGGCGATCTTGCAGTGGTCGCGATCAAATGGGTCACGCCCACAACCGAGACCTGTCCCACGGCCCCTACATACCACAACATTCTGGGTGGGCTCGGCGTACGCATGATAAACCTGTGAACTAAAATATAGCGTGTATTTTGATTGAGGTAACCTTTCAGTAAGTTTCCTTCACCCGTGGTCGTCTGTCGAAACCTCGCCGTACCGCGCCCATCGTAACAAAATCGACAATTTTATTTTTTGTGCGGCCGTGCAAATGAAAAAAATGAAAGAATAAATTATGGTGTTCTACGTGTCACAACCATATTATCACCATGAAGTACGCCGTAGTCAAAGTTATGCAGAGTCCCTTCCATTGCTTATAGTTCTTCATAACTGCATGGTTTGACCGCGCAACACCGTCGCATTTATTTAATTTGTGTAGCAGCCTAACGAGCCGCAAAACATTCGCATTGCTGCAGCAGCCTAGCGCTTTATCAAGTTGGCGGCGTTCATCGTACACCCAGCCAGCTGAACTGCCACGGCGTACCATAACATTGTAGCTTATCTCAACTGGCGGCATTTTGCTTGTCTGTTGCAGCGCGTTGACGTCACTGGCCACTCGTCGCTTGCTGCTCAGGCACAACTCCGCTCATCAGGAACAGCCCGAGGCGGCCATCAGATGGGAACCACCTACAAGCAGGCGGACGACTACGACGTTTTCGCCGCCATCTATGACGCGTTCAAAATGACGGTGTTTACGACATGCGCGGTCGCCGCAGGAGAGCATTGCAGCAGTGATAGGCGACGGTTGCCCTTTATTTGGTCTCGCCAATTGCGTGAGCACGCAACTCTTGGCTGCCTTGATGAAGTCATTAAGAGCCCTGCTCCTTCCTGGTTCCTTCCTAACCGAGACAGATTGCGGCACATTGGCGAGATGAGACTCCCGATGCGCTGTGTGTCCCCGAGATGCAGGTCAGTGGCGGCGGAATCCGTCGCTGGCGTTTGTCGAAGGCGATTGCAATACCGTTGTGCTTGCTGCGTGTGCCCATGGCTCTAATGGTGCACTCACACTGCAGATAGAATTAGTAGCAGGGTGAAGCAGGGGCATATCTAGACGCCCATTTTGTTTTGTTTTTTTTTTGGGGGGGGGGGAGGTATAGCGGTGGTAGCTTGAAGGAAAACCAGAGAGGCCTACTTACGTTCTCTCTCTTTTTTTTTTAGTGGTTACTGTCATCACAAGAACCCCGTCGCGGCATAAATACTGTTAATTTGTGCTCATACTCGTCCCTCTCACTCATCCTAATATGTGACAGGAGGTGGAAAAAGCACTGAAGAGAAGGGGTGTGGTGGCTGACGCAACCTATGGGGTGGAAGGGGGATCGCCGCCTACCACCTCCCCTCCCCCTCTAGATCCGCCACCGGGACAAAGGGGTGAGATAGGGAGTGAAAAGGAAGATAAAGAAAACGCAAGTGGCACTCACAAGTCTACCGGGATGGTCTGTATACCGAATGTTATTTGCGCGAATAAAGTTTCCTGCGTGGTGTTCCGTTGGAGCACTATAAAAGCGCATGGTAACCAGTACATTTTCGAACACTGCAGTTTAAAATGGCTAATCATGATTAATTCGTGCTTTGAGATTTAAAAAAATCACAGCATATCCACGGAGTGAATGATGATAAGTGTGGCGAAGCGTCCGTGCTTCTGTCCGTCAGTCGGTGCTTCCGTCCGAGCGTCCTTCTGTGTGTCCGCACCTGCTGAGTGAGTCATCGAACTAGGCGGTCAAGAACCACGACGACATAGGAGGGACAAGCCCACGGCTGAAGAAGCTTTGACCCCCCCCCCCCCCCCAAAAAAAACACATAACATTTATGGTCACTGGCAAGCTATCTCAGGAGACATTCGGCAAGCATTCTCAAATCATGAATGGTAATCTGCCAGTAACCCTCAAGAAGAAGGTATATAACAGCAGCATCTTGCCGGTACTTACCTACGGAGCATAAACCCAGAGGCTTACAAAGAGCGTCGAGCTTAAATTGAGGACGACGCTGCGAGTGATGTAAAGGACAATGATAGGCGTAACCTTAAGAGACAAGAAGAGAGCAGAATGTGTCAGGGAACAAACCGGGGTTAAGGATATCATAGTTGAAATCAAGGAGAGAAATGGGCCGGGCACGTATACGTATATATATATAGTCAGGATAACTGACTGGATTCGCAGAAAAGGCAAACGCACGAAGGGGAGGCAGAAAGTTAAGCGAGCCGATGAGATTAAAACGTTCGCAGGTATAACTTGCTAGCAGGTTGATTGACGGATCGTGAGAGAGGCCTTTGCCCTACAGTGGGCGTGGTCAGGCTGATGAAGATGAACATAGATAGCCCCTGGGTACCATAAACTATGGCGACTTTTCTACGAGTGATTTTCGGTTTCGGCCCCCATTAAGAGGACAGAACGCAGGAGGCGAACACGTAGAAGCAGAATAATCGCGAAGTTTGGCACTCGTTCCAGTTCCGTAGGTGGGCCTGCACTTGTACATCTGGTCGGGTTGAGCAGTGGGTGGCAGCATAAGTGTTCAGGTGAAGTATACCGACTCGGCCAGTGGGTGGGCGAGAGTGATGTGGTTGTGTAGAAAGCCAACTAAATGTGCATTGATGGCGGCGCACAGATCACTCAGTGGCGATAAGCATTGTGAGGACGCACGATTCTATCCTGCAAGGTCCATGCCAGCTTTACACGGCATAGTCAGAACAGAGATGGACTTCACTTTTCTTAGGCGAAGTCTCTGGTTGGGCGGGGAGGGGCGAATGTGTTACACACTGCCCCTCCTCTCTCTATGTGAGAGGCAGCTTGGATGGATGGATTGATGTGGCTGTACCCTTTTGATCGGGTTGCGGCTAACGCCACCTAGCCGTACAAATTAGTGAACAAAAACTAGATTTATCTTTTTTTTCTTTAAACAGTGAAGTTAAGGACTGGCGCTTTGCAGTGAAGGATTTAATTTTCACTCGTGCCTCGATTGTAGCCACCTGTCAGATAACCTCTTACTAGTTATTTCTACCCGCTTAAAGTCTATTTTGCCTTCCCTGTCCCTAAACCCCAGTGCATCCGAGCGCCCACTGGCTTTGGGAGAGAGGTACTCCGGCCTGGCACTCGGTGTTGTGCGAACTCATTTCTCGGGAAGGTGTGCTCTCCTTCCCTGTCTTTCCTTCCCCCATGGACTGGGTGCCGCGCTTTCATATATATGTGTGTGGGTTCAACCCAACGATACTGCTATAGTACTGTTTCGTTGCCAAACGACGGGATTCGCAGCATAACCGGTCCCGAATTCGCGTCGTTGCACAAACACCATGGAGAGGCACTGTCATATAACACGGTGACGGCAACGTCCATATTGTCAAGACTGGTGGAGGTGCTGGGTATCGGGTGGATCGTGAGACGTTGTACCCAGCAACTCCACCAGTCTTGTCACGTTTCTTAAGACAAACTTGGTTTAATGGGTTCGTTGAGTCGACTAGCCAAGCAGCAGCTCAGACAGATCGTCGTTGTCTTCTTTCACTCCTGGATCTCAACCAAGCATATCATGTGGCAATATTAACTCTCGGTAGCCGAACATATCTGAATAGTAGTTTTATGCCAGGGCATGCTAGTCCCCGAACTGCCGCGTAAACGGGACTATGAATCGCGGTCCTGGCAGCGTGTCTTTGCGGAAGGAGTGCGTTTCCCGCGGCGCAGGGGGAGCCGTGAAGCCGGAAGAATGTTAACGCCATCAAACGTGACCCTTGGGGAACCGGTCGTCGCGTTCGTCTGCGGCACGCTCTCGTGGCAAGGATCACGGCCAAGGGCTGCCGCCGATGCCGGTGCGTGCCGCGGGATTTATGGTGTGTACCCCAGAAGCCCAGCTCGGCGGCCAAGCGGAGGTTCTTCCCTGCATCGCCAGAAGCCTGCTCAGACGCCTTCCTAATGTACTGTCTTCCGATTTCACTGATAAGACACGCTCCCGACGCTTACAGGAGACCAGCGTGGTATACGTCAAAAAGCGACACATTGTATATCCGTGCCACTCTTTTGTAATGTGTCGGTGCTCGGCAGCAACATGGGGCATCATTTAACCATATGGTGTAGTAGCGCAAATTTGACGGGGACGAATAGGACAAGAAAACACGACACTCGCTACCGCTTTCTTGTCCTCTTCGTCCCCGTCAAATTTGCGCTACTACACCATATGGTTAAATGATGTCTCACCAACTAGCCCAGCTATCAACCCTACTGAGCAATATGGGGCTTTTCGGCTTCTGTTATGTCGCACGTTACTATCACCTTCTCACGGATTTCACATGATGACGGTGTCGTTAAGCTTTGCTTCCATTTGCATGACTTACGGTATGCTCAAATATACGGACTTCGTTATTTTTTTCTTTATTGACTTTTCATAAGAGTGTGATAAACGAACAAAGACGCTATGTCTTCCGGTGTGGCACATGCCCGAGATGACGAAAATAGCAAGCCTGTTAGATATATCGAGCCTAGAACGACAGAAAGTTGAGGCGGCTAAAAATAGTTGTTTTGGTTTAGCGTCACAAAACCGCAATATAATTACGGGAGATGCCGTAGTGGAGGGCTTCGGAAATTCAGACCGTCTGCGGTTCCTAGATGTGCACACGGACCTCTGGCTATTTGGCTCCGCCGTAGGTGTCGTTTGTATTCCGTTGGCACGTGCAAAAGTACATTGGCCAGACGGGTTGCTGTGCTAACAGATGGTTGCAGGGACATAACGTATACCCATAAGACTAGGGAAGCAATCTGGTGGTTCATTGACGCAGTTGCGAGAAATGCGGATAAAATGCAAATTAAAAAAAAAGTCGGTTGCTTGACAAGGTGCCGTCTGATTACACTCGAAGAAAATAAGGTAAACTGAGTGGCAAAAAACAGTGGCCACGACTTTTAATGTCAGAACAACGCCTCTTCTCTAGTCCACAAAGAGCATGCGCAAAAGTGCCCTAATAAAAACACTGTGCTATTCTTGTCGATGGAATTCGCAACTCTTCAAAAAAAAAAAATTGCACTATCTCTCTTTGATTAAAAAAAAAAAAACCAACACAGGAGGGCTTGCACATTTTTTCAGGGCTATGTTTCTAAATGTGTTACGCCTCTATTGATTCTTTTTCACTCTGCGCCTTATTTAATGCTGATATATTTCAAAACAAGAGCCTGCAAGTGAAAAAAAAAATTCATGTTTCCGCAACCGAACACCGACCAGATTGTCCACTGAATACACGGTGCTTACCACAACTAAACTGAATGTGTC